>NW_020955328.1:325978-636046 GCF_003031625.1 Empidonax traillii
GGAGGGTGAACCACCCCGGTGTATGGCAGTGCTGGTGAGGAGAGGGTTAGGGGTGATGGAGGGTGAACCACCCCGGTGTATGGCAGTGCTGGTGAGGAGAGGGTTGGGGGTGATGGAGGGTGAACCACCCCGGTGTATGGCAATGCTGGCCCCAGCCCCGCCCGTTTCCCCAGTGGTACAGGCATGGGCACAGCTCCGAGCTCGGGGCTGCCTGGGGAGCTCTCCCTGTTTGTTCCCTCCTGGAGCAGCTGCACAGGTGCAGTTGGAACCCTGCTGATGGGAGTGGAACAGGCCTTTGTCAAGGTTGGGATGCAGCAGTTGAGCTCAGCTTAGGATCTTGCGCCTGTAACAGTGGACTTGATGCCTCTCTCCTTCTAAATCTGCTCAGGGCACCGTGTAAATCCTCCCATCCATGTTAGTGGGTGATGGTGTTCGTTAGCAAATGATTGTGTAAATGAGAAAAGCAGTTAGACAGATTCATGAAACACAAAACATGTATTGATTAATGTAGTGAAAACACATGCAGACTAATTTTGGACTCAAAGTAAAAATCAAAAGGATGGGGATAAAAACAGGTGTCTTTCTTCCAATTAGGGCATAAATCAACAATTAGGAGCTTTCTCTGACTGCCTTCTGAAACTCCTGGCATTAATCAGTGCTACTCTGTGCATAACGCTTCGGAGAAAGAGAGTAACCAGTATTGTCACATAATTAAAGGAAATTATATATCCAATACCTTTTAATGTGATTAACAACAATAGGATAAAACTGTTTAGGAGCAGCAGTTGAGTGGAATATTAGCAGCCATTGAGGCTGAGCTAAATATCCAAGGTTATGTCTACCCAGCTGTGAATTTGGAAGGTTTGCCTGATGGGCAAGATAAAACTCTTCGCTCAGATAATGAAGCAAGTAGTACCTGGGAAAGATCATAATTGGTGCCATGAAAGAGGGTCGTGGTGGTATTCACTTAGCAGCTTTCCCTGGGATGAGCACTGAATGTGCATGAAATGTCAATATATCACAAAGATGCCAATATATAAACTAGACATATTATTCTGCAATAAAAAATAGATCCACTCCTAAATGTATTATGCAAAATAGAGAGATGAATAAGACTGAGCTGTTCACTCGGCCCCAGCCCAGTGCTCTGCACTGATTTCTGAAAGTGAGTGGAATGAACAGATGGAAACCAGCCCGGGAAGGGTTTTTCCCAGGGCTGTTTTCGGGAGGGGCTGCTGCCCTGGGGAAGCACACTGGGAAGTCCCTGCAAGCCACTGTGAGGATACAGAGGGCTGAAGGGTGGACAAACAGACCGTGCTCCTGTCTCATCACCTGTGCCCCATGCCCTGGCAATGCTGGGCTCTGCAGGCAGCTGTGCCAGGAGCAAGGGAGGTTCACCTGTGCCCTGTGGAGCCTGTGAGTCTGTCCAGGTCCTGCTGAGCTGAACCAGAAGCACAGGGTACTGCGAGTCCTTGCTCCAGTGGCTGCCAGAAGCTCTCCTCCCTGCGGGGAGCTGGAGTGCTGCCCTCTGCTCTCTGTGTCTGACCCTGTGCTCAATCCCATCACCCCTGCTAGGCAGGCAGGAAAGAAAGCGTGTCACTAGATAAAAGTGGACTTCTGGAGGATACAGTTGTGTTTTCCTTTTTGAAAATACAAATTTTTGTATTGTCTGCTTGAAAGGACACGTCATGGAGAGGGAAAAAAGCACTAATGTGCATGAGAATTTCTGTTAATGTGGAGCACAGGACAGCACATATATAGATGGGGTTTCTTGGTGCAGTGGGTGTATTAAATGAAGTAGTTATGTCCTGGCACCAGCACAGTTTTCTGGAGCGATAATTTGTTGCATGAATGTAGGGACCTGTTAAATTAACTAAGACTCAGTAGATGAAGTATAAATTAGGAACTCTTGTGTGCCCTCCTGTTCTGTCTCCAGAAGGCACCAGTGATCTCACACAGTACAGTGCTTCATTAGAGCTTGTGCTTCGGCGAGGCAAGTGGACAACGGTGCTGGTAAATCCGGGTTGGAAGATAATCGTTTTCCTGCTTCCAATCCTCAGCAGCATTATCAAAATCCTGGGCAATGAGCTGTTTCTCAAGTGACTGGTGTGGAGTGTGTTACAGTTCGGTCTTTGGTGTCTTGAAGAGTTCAGCGAGGAGGTTTCTGTCACCTTGCAGCAGCACTGGGTAAAGCCATGAGCCCCAGACCTGGCAGGTGGGAGAGCACCTTGCCAATGGAGTTAGAAATGTGGGCACAGGGCTGGGAAGGAAAGAGCAGCAGAGAGCTGCCTTGTGCAGAATGCCTGTTCTTACTGGATCCTAATGACAGCAGCCTAAACACCAATGTCTTTAGTTGTTTCCTCATTTAATTTAGCAGAAGCAGACAGATGATGCTTTTTATTTTAATTCAAGCAGAAAGCCTTCCCCCATGCCTGAATTAATGCCAGCCCAGTGGCTGGCCTCGCAGACACCAGAGTGCTGGTTTGTTTATCCAGATACAAATACTCCATAGACTGGGTGTGGATCTGGTGACTGCAGATATTCATTCTAAAAGGCCATCTTGTGTATAGTTTCATCTTGTCTCCAGAGGTCTCTGAGTTGAGGAGCTGAGGGAATGAGCTGTGGAATGCTGCAGCCCTGTGCTGGCAGTCCTGCCCCCCAGCACATGCTCTGATGGGCACTGTGCCGAACACTGAGTGCCTGTGAGGCAGGGGTACAAACCATCTCCCTCCTGCTGATGAGAGGCAGAAAGGAGGCTAATGCTGATGGCACTGGAAAAATCCAGTGTGACTGAATGTGTGCTCTCCACAGCTGCTCAGCTGCCCCTGAGGTGACACTACAGTTACCCACAGCAATTGGGAATGGCCTTGTTACCTGCTCTGCCTGGGAACAGCCCTGCACCAGGCTGCTGTAGCTTGGGGTTCCCCAAAGGACCCCAGTGACAGGGGGAGCCTCAATGGCATGCTCAGCAGTGACTGGCTTCAGTTTTCATTTTCACTTCTGAGTCTAAAATATCCTGATCATGTGTCCTTCCAGGAACCACAGGTGAGAAGGAGCAGGGCTGCCTTAAATCTGGAGGCTTCAAGCACCCCCAGTTTTTCTCATGTCCTTAAAGTACTGTGTCAGCTTAATGAATATTTTGACATGTCCTACTAAATTACTTTTGCAAGCCCCCCACTAAAATGTCGCCTAAAAAGATGGAAATCAATTTCTGAGTGGCGGAATTTGCCCAGTCTTCTTCTTTAAAGCAGTTAAATGACTGGGTAATAGATCCATAAATGAACATCTTATTAGCCTAATCCTGAATGGAAGAATACACAAATCAGCCATTTGTTCAGTGGATATCATTTAAGTTTGCCATCCATCTTAGTCAAAGGAGGTGCCAGGTTTAATTTATCAGTGCCTGGGCAAGAACTCCCAGAGAGGGAAGTGGGGAGCAGCAGTCTCCCACTGGTGCTCTCCTGCTGTGCATTAGCAAAGCCGTTGTTTAATTCCAACACACCTAAATGCAGCAGTTCCTGCAGCTGTGGACTGCTCTGCTCCCGTGGGAGGAACGGTGGGGTGAGCAGGAACATCCAGTTGTCAGAGGGTTGGGCTTGTGCTGTGAGGGCAGCCAGGGAAGAGGAGCAAGCCCTGTTTAAGCAGGGTGAGCACCATGACGAGTGCCTTCTGCTGCATCAGGTGGCAGAGGTGTGGGGCAGGAGCTGCTGCAGGTGCTGTGGGACCCCGCAGACCTTCACTGCCTCCCGAGGAGCAAATTGCTTGGATCTGTGGTGTCCTTGACAAAGCCTGAAGCTGAACAAGAAAGTGATACTCTTCTTCAAAATTGACTGATTGAGACATCATTTGGATGCAAAAGTTGTCATCAGTATTCATGTCCTCAGTTTCAGATGACGTTGATTGAGCCAGATATGAAATGATCAGAAATGGGAGAGTGGCAGGTTTTGAACCAAGATTTAGGAGGTTGTGCTGGACTTTGCAGAGGTCTCTGCTGAAGAGAGCCAGAGCCTGGTCATGGAGGGGGTTCCTGGGCTTCTGGGTTTTTATTAAGCTGTGTGCTGTGAAGAAGTGGTTGTACAAGAGAGACAGGACAATCGCCTTTGGTCAGTGTTCGTACCTCCAAGTTGTTTGGTCTGTGGCCCATTTAAAACCCAAGTGAGATGAGAAGAAGTGTGGGGAAGAGAGTACCAACTGGTGTGCACGGGCTGCAGCTCCCAAACAGTCTGAATGGTTTAAGCTGTTGGAAACAGGATGAAATCCTGGCTTGGGCTGCATGTGCTGGGGTCAGAGCTGGAGCTGTGGTGTGACTGCCGGGCTCCTGGCATGGCCCTGCCAGCACCGCTGGGCCTCCCTCGGTTCTCAAGTGGGTTTATCCAGATATAACTCAAATCATAATATAGCTCCTTAATGTTGCTAACTGTGTGATTTAGGCTTTTGATCAGCAGAACAGAGCGATCCCAAACACTTTTAATGAACTATATATTTATCTGGGGAGTCATACCACTTTCATCCTCCACACAGCTAATAACCATAGCTCAAAAGAGCCCGCTGGCTCCGCATATCATTTTCAATTCGTGCCTTTTTAAAGGAGATAATTATGGAAAGAAAAATGCAGGAGTTCAGGAAAACAGTTGTGCTGTGTCTGTTAGTGGGAGAGGTGTGCAGGAGGTGGCGAGAGCTGGCCAGATTCTCTGCAAACCCCACACAGGTCTCTGCAGCCTCAGAAGAGGATGCTGTGGGTAGATGTGGAGGCTGCAGAGAGTCACTGTGGCAGTCTGTGACACTCTAGTTGCTCTTCCTCTGCGTGAGCCACGGTGGCCATCAGCAGGCAGAGAACCAGGAGCGTTTCGCTTCCAGGTCTGAATACTCTGCAGGATCCACCCAAGCCACCCTCCTGCTGCTTTCAACACCACAGAGCTGCTGGAGTCTCCAATTTCTTTTCATTTTAACTTTTCCTTTCTCTCTGAAATATTTTTTAGTGCAAGTTAGAAGTTGTTCAAGTCAGGCCAAGAGTTTTAAACCATATTATCAGAGCCACAGGGAGGCATGGAATTCTCCTCACAATTATTTTCATTTTAGTACATTGTTGTGCCCAAATCCTCTACTGAATCAAGGTAGTTCTTGGCTTGCATTTGCAACAGACATGAGTTCATGGCAGTGCCACCTGCAGAGGTGGCTGAAATCCCTCCCTGCCCCGAGTAGCCATCTGCCAGCAATGGTGACACAGGTGGCTCCGTCACGAGGGCTGGGAGAGCACGGATCTCCTGCAGCCCCTCAGCTTTTCAGAACAGAACAGCAAGTCCAGAGGTGGGGGAGGCAGCTATTGTAATCACCTTAAGACCATGTCACAGAATGCTTCAGTTCTTTACATATTAAGCTTATTTGAATAGTGTGCTTTATTCATGAATCACTTGTGGCAGAAAATGTACAACAGTGTATATCACATGCTATGGAGGGCGACAAACAGGAGGTCTTAAGTATCTGAGAAAATTTCATCCCTCTGGCTGCTCTGGTATTTGAGGCCATTTTAAAAATTGTTCTTTACCAGTAAGAGCTGCAAAGAAATTATCATCAGTCTAAAGCAGCCAGGGCCTGAGCTCAGGCTGGGGTTAGTGGCTATTTTGCATTATATTGACATGGTGAAATGCTGGCTGGTTTTTCTGAAATAAAAACAGCCACAGCCAATAATTAATGTTCCCATAGTTAATTAAATTGGTCCAGCTGGGAAAGGGAAGCCATACACTCTGGCCTCAGAGATTCTTGCTGCAGGTCACATCCACTGGCTTGTCCGTGTGACTGCAGAGGCTGTGTGTGTGGTGCCCTGTTCAGCCCTTCCCACAGCACTGCAGTGACACCAGTGACATGCCCCAGACCCCCCTGGGGACTTCCTTCTTTCCTTTCTGGAGCAGACCGGAGTGGCTGAGCACCACTCTGACCTCTCCTCCTGCTGTGCCAAGTCATCACTCATTTGTGGGTTTATTAGCTGTTTATGAACATGCTCGAATATTTTAGGGGACAAGGCTGACCTTGGCTATGAGCAATTACCCCGGTTCAGTGCTGTGTGTGACCATGTAGGGGGATGTGTGTGCTCTGGGGATGTCCCCTCCCCTCAGGGGCAGAAGGTCTTGACCAAAAGAGATGGATGAAATAATGACAGTAAGTTTAATGGGCTGCTGTTGGTAGTACACAAGCAACTCAGCAGTTCCCTTAAAACCCCTATTTAGGCGCAGTGGGACAATTTCTGCTCTAGCAATATTCTGGTGCCTCTGGATTATGGTTTGGTCCATTTCTGTTTAGGTTTTAGCTTTAAATCTCTTGTGTTTATTTTCTTCTTGCTTCTTATCGGGGCTGTGTTCTTGTGCTGTGAGAATGGGACTTCACAGAACCACTACAAGGCTTTTGGTTCATCGGTTTTTAATTAAGTTTCAATTGAAGATTCTTTTTCCTCTAGGCTAATTTTCAAGTGACAAACAAAATCCCCTTAAGTGCCTTTTCTTTTCTGCCATAAACTAGTAAAGCTGCTGTCAAATTCCTTTAGAAACTGAACTCCTCCAGCCCCATAAGAGTGCAGATTATTGTTCCATCAGAAATAGAACAGAGCTGTTCTGAATAAACAGGTGAACTAAAAATATTTATGCTCTGTGCAGAGCCCAGATATTAGGGGTGGAGTAGAGGTGTGCAGCAGACCACAGGTCACTCATCCTGGTGCTGATCTCCTGAGAGATTTCCTGGGAGGAATTACCATGTCATCCAGCTGGGAAGCTGAATTGTACTGCAGAACTGCATGTAAGGAGCGTGCCTGGGGCTGGGGCACTGCTCCAGAGGCCCCTCTGCCACCACCCTGTTGGCAGCTGCTCCGTGGGGCTGTGGCATCTGCACCCAGAGCCCTTCAGTGCTTGCACCAGGCAACAGTCCCAGGGCTGGCCCTACGTCAATGAACCCCTCCCACAGGCATCACTCCCCAGACCATCGTTCTCTGAGCAGTTTCCTGTGATTAACTTCAATTAGAGAGAACAAGCTTGATTAGACTGCAAGATGGACTTCTGGAGAAGCCACTCGCTATTCTTAATGGGGCAAGGGAAAAGTGTGAGGCTTAGTGAAGAAATAAGCTCTGCAGAATTAACTTACTGCTCTTCCCAAGTGAATTTTCAGGCCCTTTAAAGCCCAGGGTGTAGATGTTCCTCTGCAGCCCTTAAGCTTTCCAAATGGGCTCTGGAGCTTTGCCCTCCTTTGGGTGAAGCACCCCTTTAAAAGAACAAACACAGCAATCAGACTCTTTATGGACTCACCTTGCACTGGGCACTTGAGTCAAAGACAACAGAAGCAGAGCCAGGTTTCAGCCTTAAAGTAAATTTATGTTTTTTTTAAACTATACCCGCATTGGTTAAGGAAATTGCAGTCAATCTGGGAGCAATCACAATCCACTCCATTCTTGTGTCAAGGCTGGTGCTGTGCAGGTCCCTGCCCAGTGCATGGGGTGCAGAATCCCCTTTCACCCTGGCATATCTCCCTTGAAATTAGTGTGCAGTGTCTGAGGCTTCTTGGAGGCAGCTGCTCATCTGTATAAGCCCACTCCCTCCCCCTGCACTGTGTCACTGTGTCCTGCTGCCAAAGGCCATAGATGCTCCCAACCCTTTAGAGACCCCCAGAGAAGGTGGAGTTCAGGGCCATCTGCCAGCAGTGGTGCATTCCCTGTGCTGTATGGAATAGCTCTCAGTGCTTTACATCAAACCCTGAGGAATGAATTGTTTTCTGATTAATGTTGTAAATTAATCTAGGATACAGTATGCAAAACAAAAGGAGAGAGGGGGAGGTATTATTTGGTTTTCAGAGGGATTTGATAATAATAATGCTCCTATAGCCAGTCTATGAAAAGCATGATAATGAATTTTAGCTTGTTCATGCCAGTTGCTTTTATGAATATGCTGCTCCTGTAGGCTTAGAGGTAATTTTAAGTCTTTTTTTCCATTCCCTGTGGTGGCTGCGCAGGATCCACCACTGTCTTGCTCAAAAGCAGAGGTAATTTCAGCTTTTTCTCCCTTAAAGGCTTAATTTTTTTGTCCTTAAATTCTCTTGTTCTAAGAATAAACAGCAGCTGCAGTGCAGGCACGGGCCCAAGAAGGCAGGAGAGGGCAGAGGAGATGGAAGGCAAATCCTGCCTGAGACAGGCTCCCTTGGGCACTGGGATGCTCCATCTGCAGTTCAGACAACCCTCCCATCAGGACACTGCATGTGTAAAGGCCACCCACGAGTTCTGTGCCCCGTGGGCCTCTGCTGCACCCAGGGAAACTGAGGCTGCACACACACTGGGAATGCAGGTACGGGCCCAGGAACAGGGACTTGGTTCTGCCTTTCAGTCAGGGTTGTTGGAGGGATGCAAGTCCCTTACCCAAACATCTTAAGTCCCATTTAGACACATTCCTGTGAGTCTGAGTTCCCAAATAACTGCAAAATCTGGACCTGTAACTGTGGTGGGCAGCTCTACTAGAGAGGCAGAGGATGTGAGCAGCAGAGTTCTGTGCTGGCTGTTTGGCTACGTGGTCATCTCCATCCACACCCCAGTGACCTGGGAAGCTGCAGCTGCCCAGAGCTGGAGTGCCTTACAGCTAATGTGTAGCTCAGATCTAAATACAGTGCTGGTATAATGGTGTATTTTTGCATCATTATGGTGGAATTAATCAGTGCTTCTGAGTCCTCAGAGTGAGTTCATGCCATGGTCACATCTGTCCTCAGAGGCTTTAATTCTTCTGCATCAAACACAATTTCCCCACAGTAAACCAGGTGACATAGAAGTGCTCTCTTCATGGAATTATGATCACCTTGCAGAAAGAAGCAGAGAAGGGGCCATTCACTCTCACTAATCCCCCCCAAAAAGTGTCAGCAAGAGGTATCATGTCACTGGAACTCCATTCTAGTTTGCCCCTCAAATAACTTTTTTCCCTATAATTTATTAGATGACCCAGCCTGAACATGGAGATCATTTGTCATTGGATGTCACACAACCTACCAATCCATCAAGGAGACAATGGTGCTGTACATCATGTTCTGGTACCATCCCGTCTTAAGGTCCATCTCAATGTCAAAAAAGGATTTACAAAATATTTTGGGCTGTATTTCATGTGCTGACTCATACTTGATGTCCCCTATTAGATTAATCAGCACAAGTAGGATTTTCAGCTGAGGGCTCTTAGGTTTTTGCTGTGTAACTCCCTTTTCCACTTTCTAAACCACCCACCCATTGTCCCCCCCTGCTCTAGTGCTAATTCTTTTCCCCACAGAATTATGGCTAAACACATTAACCCCCTCCTTTCTAGGCCTTAAGCACAAAACAACTTTTCATTCCAAAATTGACTACTCTGGTCACCTTTTGTCCATATCTAGGAGTTTCTAGCAGCCATGAACATCATTTCCCCAAACTGTTGGCCTCCAAGCACCCCTGTGTGGATCCTATGAGAGATAAGGAGTTTTCTTTGGACTGAAAATCATATTTGGTATCTCCCGTATCTCCTACCCACTGGTGTGCTGTGTTACAGCATCGATGCATCTGGTACAGTCATGTTAAAATTGCTGATAATTACCTTCATCTCGTTGTGTTTCAGCTCTTGATAACAATGAGCAACAGCTCTGTGCCATTTCCTTCCTTCTCTGCACACACCAATCTGCTGGATTCATCTTTCTAGAAATACATGTTGAAGATGATAAGGATAATTGATGATTCCCTTCAGGACTGGGGTCATTATTAATAGCTGTGTTCACTTTGGCTGTCAGCTAATCTCTCCTGCAAAGAGCTTATCTTTGTGCCTGTGCACAGAGCACGTGCTGCCTGCTGTGCTCTCTGCTAAGTGTTGGAGTGGCAGGGGGAGCATGTGCCAAGCATGCAACATGAAATTTTAAGCTCCCATGTTGTATTGAAATTTGCAATTTTTGCTTCAGCCAAACAAACCCAAACTCTCAAACTCATCCCACCAGCGTGGTCGGCACCCCTGGCAGTTTCTGTGCCAGAGTCCAGTGGCTTTTATGGTGCTTGGATAAGCCACGTTCCCATGGTGTCCCAGTACCTCCCAGTCCTTGGTCTGATCTCCTTCCCAGAGGGTTGGGAGGCAGGACATTGTGCCCTGCACTGCTGCTGGTGGGATGTGCCCTCACTGAGCAGGGCTGAAGTTCAAACCTACAGCTCTCAGCTCAGTGTCCCCCCGAACCTGGCGGTGTGGATGCAGGTGCTGGTTTAGGGGTGTGGGCAGAACCTGGGTTTGGCTGTGGGGCAGAGCTGGCACTCACAGGTGGAGGATGCTGATGGGGAGACATCACCTCACAGTAGGAAAACAGGGAATGAGAGTGAAACAGGCAGTTGCCCTTGGAATATGTGTGTCAATACTTGACACAGAGCACTCTTCCCCAGTGACATTTATTCTTTGGATTCTGCTAAAATTGAACTGGCTGAGATTTTAATTTTTTTTAATTTAAACTATTAAAGAAAAAATCTGTTTATAGGGGAAGAAGTAAAACAGTAAGCATTTTTCCATGAAAATGTTGATGTTTTGCCACAGGTCTACATCTATCAGTCATTAGAAAGAGTTCCCAAGCCCTTTGCTGAGGCCGGCTTTGTCCCCAGGGGACGCTTTGGTTCTTGAACCAACTGTTGCAACTGAGGCAGAACTGCTGTCCCTTGGGTGGGCTCCCCTCTTCAATGCCTGCCCTGTTCACCCACAGATGGGTGTACCCACAGAGGGACCTCAAACCTTTTTCATAGCTGAGGGGCAGCACTTCCAGCTTTTGAACTGCCTGCTGTGATAAATCTCCTTCCCTCCCTCCCTTTGCACCTGAAAGAGGTTGTTCTTTTTATTTGTAAAGCAGAAAAGTGATTTTTAAGAGGTGAAAGAGTATTTCTGACTTTGATAGCATGATTAGCTGGGCTCAGAATATTGTTATAGCTTATTTTGCTCCTCTGTGATAACTCAGAAAAACAATAAATGTCTTCTTACAGCAGACTGGCATTCAGCATTGAAATTGGTCTCCTAATCTTTATGTGATTGCTTTCTCCATGATAGAAATATTGCCTCTTGTAGGGTATTTATTGTCTAGTTCCTTCCAAAGTATTGACTTTATGTAACAGTTTGATATACATCAAATCCTTTAGAGATTTAATAAACTCTTCTGGTCAGTCTCCTGTTGTAAACACACTGAGATTTATGGTCATCTTAGTGGAAAGCCCTTTTTCGCTGAAATTCTCTACTTTCAGATATCAAAAGATATGAATGGGAGCATAGATCACTGTGGGAATTTTAACTCCCAGCTGTCACATGTTAGTCAGGAGCTGTTGATGGTTAAAGGTTGAAGTATGTGTGTCGGGTGATGGTGCAGCTGCCAGGGCCAGGACAGGGGCACCAGGACACCCCTTTGCTCACTGAGGAGCTGTTTCTCCACAGCCATGGCTGCAGGGTCCAGGCAACCAGCCAGGCTTGTCCATCCCTGGCACTGATTGACTCCGAGAGTGTTCCCATGAAAGAGCAGAGGGAAAGGAAAAACCTACTGTTATTCAGTGAGGCATAAAGTTAATGTATTAGTGCTGTGCTGCAGGACTTGGAATTGAAAAAAAAAAAAAAAAAGAAAAACTGGGAAGAGAAACATTCAAGCCTCATAAACAGTTGCATGTGGTTTCTCTCCCTGCCAGGTTCTTTGTGGTTTCCCACCCTCCCATTCTCTGGAGATGTTATTTTTTATTCTGGCACCAGACCAAAGGTATTTCAGTGTGATACTTAAATAAGTGTCCTGTACTTTGGAATTGGAGAGGGAAGGAACACCTTTGTTTTTAAGAAGGAAGGAACACCTTTGTTTTTAAGAAGAAACTTTTTTCCGTACAGGAATCAACTTTCCAGGACAGCCTGCAAGAAATCCAGCTGAGCTCTTCAAATTCACTCATTAAATGCAAGTACTCTCTTCTTCATCTTACATTAACCTCCCTTTAATGGCGTGGAAATGTCTTTTCATTTCACAGCTCAGCATTTAAAGACTGTATGGTGAGAGGTTTCCAAAGTGGTATAAATCAATACCAGCTGGGGAACAGAGCAGGTTCCTGCTTTGCTTGCACTGGAGAGGGGCTGTCATTTCTAATCAGTCCCCTTGGGCTAGCAATGCATCCAAACTCTGCTTCCTGCTGGCTGCTGGAGATTGGAATCTGGGGTCTGGCTCTAGAAATAAGTTCTGGGTTGAGGCTTTCCTCTTATTTTGGTGAGATGAATTTAGATTTCCCATCTGATGATATAATTTGATAGAAAATGCAGTTTGGGGACACCTCTCAATGGACTTTGCATTTCCTGTTGTTGTTGTTGTGTTTCTGCCTTTTGGCTCCTTGCACAGGCAAGGATGAGAGTCAGCAGTGAAAGTAAAATCCTGTTTCTCGCCTGCCTCTTGCAGAAGATACCTGTATCGCTTTTCTAACTGCTTCATGGCTTGGGGACAGGTGATTAGCTGGGGCGATGATGAAATCTCAAATAAATGGTGTGCTTCCACCACTTCTCTGCTGATGGGACACCTAACGGGAAACTTACTGGGAATGATGAAGTGATGTATTTAGGAAAGCTGGCAGGAGAATTTGGGTCATATTTTGAGGCAGGATGACAAGCACAGCTCTCTGGCAGCTCACCATTTGTCACTCTGCAAACCTGGAACTGAAGCCTGGTGTGGGCATTGCTGCACCCAGTGCTGGACCTTGGCACCAGCATGGAGGGGACTGTCCTTGTCCCTCATTTGTGTGCAATATTACACCAGGCTGGAATCTTGCTCAGAGCACGTTTCTGGAGCAACTCCCAGGGTGCTGCCAGCCACCCACTTTGCTCCTTTGTGCACCAGGTTGTTGCCAGCAGAGCAGCGATGTGGAGCTGAAATCCTGCAGTGTTATTTCATCTCCATTATTTTGTTCTCCAGATCTATTGAGATATAACCCCTTCCAAAGAGAGGGACAGATAATGGTGATGGAGATGGCTTAGCTGGGACATAGCTAGTCATTTTTCTTTGCTGATATTTTATTAATATATGTTATTAACCTTGATTATCCTTCCCCATGGTTCCTTATTGTCTGAACTAATTAATTCTTCTTGCAAGGGGTACAGGGAAGGGATGGATATGTAAATGAGACTGGTGTCCAGGTGGCACTACCTGGCATCTGCAGTGAGGGGTGATCCCACCTGAGGAGGAGACTGGCACACAGCAGACAAACCCCTACATCTACCTGTAGATTGGCTGAATTTGTACTGTCCCTTTTACCTGGCACACACACTGACAGAGACAATACCTTAAGGAGTAACAGAACTGGTTTTCTGCTTTTTAAATGAACGTGAGATATCCAGGAAAAATAAACAGTTTATTTGGTTGCTCGCTCCCAGCCAGTACTATGGCAGGATGAACAGCACTGATCAATGCCTCCAGCTCCCACTGTTCCTGAGCTGCTGGGGGTGATGCTCATCCCCAGTTCACCCCTGGTGGTATGTAAATGTAAACAGGGCTGCAGCGGAGGGTCCCCCACCCTGTGGCCATGGGGCTCCTCACATGACAGTGCTGCCTGACACTGCAGACCCAGGGACTCACGGGCAACTCTGGGCTCCAACAGCTGCTATTAGCACGCCCTTGCCCTTTCCTTTCTCCTTTCCATTGCCCTTCCCCTTCCCTTTTGTTCTTCATTCTCTTGCACCTCCTTGCTCCATGACTGACATTTGCTAATAGCTCTGAGTGTGTGAGAAAAGCAGTGGAAGTCTGAATGAAATTGGGTGCCTGGTGCAGCCTGGTGGGGTAAATGTAATCCTGTTAGCAAGATGAAAATACCATATGCCAGGATGAGATGGAAATAGATCAAAAGGGATGATTGTGCTTGTAGAGGGAAAAAAAAAATTATGTACACAACCCCCTTCAAAACTAAATGAAAATTGACTGGATTTGCAAACAATATTCACATACTGAGAATGGCTCCTCTGACTCATCTCAGCCAGATATCTTATTATGCTGACCTCCGTGTCCCCAGAGTGGGTTTCCTGGTCTTTATCTCCAAGGTCGCTGGTGCTGGTGGGCAATGGCCTTTCCAAAATGATGCATTTGTTCCTGAGCCACGGCAGGGCTGTGGAACAGGGGGGAGTCTTGTGTCCTTTTCTCAGGGACTATTTGTCCATCCCTGATGGGAAATTTGGAATCTCTAAATGCTGAAGAGATGAAAAGCTCCAGGGAGATGTTCCTGAGCCTTTCAGTACTACTTTATATGCAGCAATGAAGTCTTCGCTTGGATAAGCCAATGCCATCAGCTCTGCCTAGGGCTGTCTGTACCCCCAGGTCAGCGAGGGCGGCAGAGCCAGGCGCTGTCCCGGGATGGGGACAGGAGCCATCCCCTCCTCAGGGGCCTCTGGGTGCCCACATGCCATAGCAAGCTGGTGCAGCTGGGAAGAGAGAGCGGGAGAGTACTGTCCTTGATGCCAGGAGGGATCTGAAATCCAAATGTTGTTACAGGGAGAGCATCTCTGAGAGCAGCCCACAGTGTTTCACAGGCATTTGAGTGTTCTTCCCTTTGAACTAAGCTGCAATTTGTCTTTGTAGATGTCTCTAATACATTAATACAAATGGTGTAGTAGTGGAAATGCATTATAATACTGCACAGTGTTGCTCTTAGTAATTCTCCTTCTTCAGCAAGTGAACACTTCCTCACTCATTTGTATTCATTGTTTTGATGCTTAACTTGAAAAATGTATATTATACAACAGGCTGAAAACCATGACGAATAAAAGGAAAGAACCCAAGGGGATAATAAGCATCTCAGCACTGCTGTGAAGTCTCCTGCTGCTAACATCAAAGCAACCAAAGACATCATTGCTGTGCAGAGGACAGGGTACATTCCATGGAGCTCCATCTTGCCATGGGGATGGTGGCCCTGACACTGGGGAGGCTGGGGAGCAGCCCTGGGATCTGCTCACAGGGGCTGTTCCTCCCTGTCCCGGTGTCACTGCAGTCAGGTCACAGCTCTGAACTCGCCTGACATGCAGGCAGCCTGGGATGGCACTGTCCTCTGTGACACAGCAACCAACAGAGGGGATGTGTGTGGATACAAACCTTCATGAATGGAGGAGTATAACCTACCTTGGAGTTCCAGGGTGGCACACATGCTCTGTAGGGGAGCTTGGGTTGTGAACTATGCCTGGGAAAAGTGGACCTAAGTGATGGTGAAATTCTCAACAGTTTTGTTCACCAAATGACAGAGTTTGAGAGAAAGCAGTGAGGGTTCCCTCATCCTCACATGAGGAGGGCTGTGGGAATGTAAACTTGCCATACATGTAATCTATCACCTAGGTGGAAGTGGAAATCAAGGTGGTTTTGAGCAAAAATGTATGTTCTGCCCCTTTATGCTTCCATCATATCATACCTTGTTGCAGCAGTTTAACAGGTGCTTTCCAAGCTGTAAGACAGGTGACAGCTGTTTCCAACAGAGCTGTCTACAGGTTGAACTGACCTGTCTGATGTTTGAAGAGAGCCGAGCCTGCTCCCTGGGGATCTTTCATAACGGATTTCTGAGGCATCTGGCCACTTACCAACATGAAGCTCACAGGAGCTTCACATCTTTACCATCCTAACCCTATGGCTGAAATCAGTCCAGGAGAAGTAAACTCATGTGGATACTCACAGGACACTGATGAGTACACAGAGGGATCTTGAGAGATCTAATTCTGTACCAAGAGACTAAAAATAAGTGCTGAAGTGGGTCAGGCTGCAGCAGAAATTGCAGTCTCTGGCAAGTTCCTCTGTGGAATTCAGTTTGTTGGGGTATTTGTGCTCACTGGTCTTTCATCCTCTGCCCCTCCAGAATAAACATCTTCCTCTCTGCAGAAGTGCCCTGCAAAAGCTGCCAGCTAGCCATGCCAAGGGGACCAGGCTCCCACCCGCATCCCTCCAATCCTTCTTGTTTCCACCCCCCCTTTTGTTTCCTCCAACTCTTCCATGTACCTCTTGCACTCACTTCCTGCAGCTGAAGGCGAGGAGCTCGAGGAAAGGGCAGGAGTGAGGTTGTCCCAGACCCTGTGGTTTGGTGGAATGGGCCTGCTGGGGCTCTTGGCTGTGCCCACCTGTCTCCCTGATTCGCACCTGCCAGCGGTTCAGGTGCAGCCACGTGTGCCCTTGAAACACAGGGAAACATTGGTGTCCCACGATGCTGCGTGGATGGGGCTTTGCTAGGAGGGTCGTTAGGCAGGACCAGGGTGAGCCTGTGAAGCAGCATTGCCTGGGTGAGCACCCTGCACCCATCCCACTGACAGATGATGGAGAGCAGCCTGTGCCTGCATCCACAGGTGGAACAGGCCAGGTTCCAACTGAGTTGTTTTCACAGCGAGAACCAACTAAAAGTAAAATCAAGTGGCTAAAACAAAAGCCAGAAATCAAAGGAGAATCAAGGCAAGCCTGTGGGTTTTTTTAAACATCTTTTCATGGCAGCTGTGATCATGAGGTGCAGGCAGCAGAGCAGAGCCATGATGGCTCTGCAGCTCCTGCATTCTCACCCTGAGACCTACTGCCTGCAGGGCAGCCGTGCTCCAGGGAAAGACATCTGCCTGGGCTCATCCCAGCACAGCCTGGCTGTGTCCCACATCCCAGCACAGCCTGGCTGTGTCCCACATCCCAGCACGACCTCACCATGTCCCACACCGTGCCTGACACTGCGCTCCTGCCCCTTAGTTTGGCTGCAATGGGAGTCAGTTATCTGTTCTGAGTCACCTGGGCTTCAGTGCTCACCAGGAGCAGCTCTCCATGGAGTCTGTGATATTTAAGGGAAGGTTTCAGTAATTCCATATATTGCTGTCTCAAATAACCTCATCCACATCCTGCCTTGTGATCCAGACCATAGAATCCTGGATTTAGTTTTGGGGAATTATTGTCGTGGATTTTTACCCTATGGGTGTACCTGTAAAAACCGTTAATATTCAAATAACTTTGCTAAATAAGCAACTACGCCAGAGTAGTTATTTAATACTATTTATGGTGATAGACTTATCTTACTGATTTCTCAAAGACATTTCTCCAGAGGAAATTAGATACATTGCTTAGTTAGAGCTGTGCCAGGGAGAAAATTTTTCTGTAAATACTTATCAACTCATCTGGAGAGATGACAAGTGTTGGTGTGTCCTTCACAATATGTTCTCCAGGAGAAAGAAAACCTGATGGTTCTAAAGTGGGGATCAAAGTATATGGACAAAAATCAGTCTTGAACTCTGAAACCTTGAATTTAATGCTTTTTTGCTTTTTTTTTTTTTCTCTTCCAATAGAATCAACAAGAAATAAATTGCCAGACAGCCTAAGGCATTCTGGTTTTGTACCTGGCACTGGAGGACAAAGTGATGGTGCCAGCCAAGGTGAGTGTCACCAGGGCAGTGGTGAGAGCAGCGTCTGTGCCCAGCAATGGAATGCCCTGTGTCCCATGCCCAGTCCAGGCAGAGGATCTGGACAGGGACCCATTCCAGGGCACAGTGTGGGACCGAAAGGAGATCAGCAAGAGGTGGCACCACACTGCCCGTGGGACTGCAGCACCCTGACAACAGGCAAGTGGGAAATTTCACTTTAACTATGCTGAAAATTATGTTACAAAAGCAGAAGTTCTGGTGGGAATCAGGCTGAGGTGCTGTATGAAATACATTCAAATAAGCAAATGACTTGTCTAAATCTCAGATTTTGCCAGTTATGAAACTTCCTGTGGTTTGCAGCAGGCCTGGGAAACAGAAACATCTGGCAAATAATGAAAAATGTTCCTATAGGCTTCTGCCTATGGATTGCAGGAGGAATGCAGGGAAATTGCATCCTGATTTACTTGGAATAACACATGAAGAGCTGGAATGGATAGTGAGACTGGGGTAAAACCTCGGCATTCCTTCTTAAGTGCACAGAACCTCTCATTTCCAGAGCTGGCCCGTGGGCAAGGTGACTCCTTGGTTCTGTTGCTGATACTGTTTTAGGCACAGAAGAGACCCAGGGGCACCAGTGATTTATTTGTAGTAACTGATGATTCAGAAGTGGCTGTGGGTACCAGCAGATCTGGGTGGGGTTGGGGGAATGCCAGTGGTCCCAGCAGTGCCCTGTGCTGGCCTTTCTGGGTACCAGCAGATCTGGGTGGGGTTGGGGGAATGCCAGTGGTCCCAGCAGTGCCCTGTGCTGGCCTTTCTGCAGGTGCTGGTGCTGCTCCCGCTGCAGTGGGACAGCTGTGGGAGCCTGGGCACATCCCTGCGGCTGAGCCGGCCAGCAGGAGAGCTCCCCACAGACAGATGGCTTGGATTTGTTTATTTCTTTGAGTATCCTATTGATTTGCAAAAACTCAAATGCTGTTTTGCTGCTGACTCCGAGGTAATGTAGGGTTTTTTCACAGTTACCTTGTTATCCAACCTCAAATGTCAAATCCACCCACCAGCCTATCTGTGCATTAATAACTCTATTACTAGCTCTAGCTAGTTTCAGAATAAACTCTAAAATTATGGTTAAACACGTACATTGCATCTAGCTGCAGTAGTCAAACCAGTTAATTCTCTGTCGTGCTTGGAAAAATGTTCACTCAACAGCTCTTCGGACATGTCAGGATACTTTTAGTCCCAATTAAAACACCAGCATACAGTGTCATAGCACCAGTTCTGTTAACTGATGTGCCAGCACTTTATTCAGTAGACTATAAAAAGCTTCAATTTTTAGTATTTGGAGCCTTGAAGGAGAAAGCCCCCCTAACATTGATGCCTGATGACATTTAGTCAATGAATTAAGAAAAAAACCAGTGGTGGTTCTGTCTGTCTCCCAGCTCTTGCTAGCACTAAATTACAGAATTAATAGGCTTTTAGAAGAGACTGACACACAGTTACTGTGACAAAGACAATTAAATGTGGAAAGCTACTTTTCTCACCACATTTAATTTTAACTGGAGGCTTTGAGACTCAATAAATCTTTTTCTTATTTCATTCTCATATTTTCCACAGGTATTCAAGTCTTTAAGGAAAGTTCCTGATATAAGCAAATTAATTTTTCCTTCCCCTCGATCTTTTGCTTTTCTCTTTATCCCCTTCTTCAAAAAAGAGCTGAAGTGCTTTGCCATCACCAGTGCTCTGCTTTGTTTGGGACTGCTGTTACTGAAATGTGGCTCAGGTGTTGTGAAAATACAGTGGAACAGGAGTCCCGGTCCCTTCTGGGATTTTTCTGGCAACTCCAACAAGGGGAAAAAAGCAGATGAGGCCACTTGTCTGTGGGAACATCTTGGGGCAGTGGGACTGGGGTGCAGGATTTTTTTTTTTTAATAAAACAACAGCATCATGAAAATTCAGATTTTTGTGACAGCTTTAGAAACAGACTCAGAAAATCTTTCTGTTCCTGGAGCTTGGGCTTAATTAGCCTGCCTATAAGCTAATGGTAGGGAATAGAACTTTATATTTGGGTTAAAATCAATCTTCTAAGAAACACTCCTTTAAGAAATTGCTAAGAATGGATTTATCCAGCTCCAGTGGCCATTCAGAGGAAGCAGCAATGATTCAGCATTCCCCCAAGTGATGGCTCTCCGTGGGGTTTATTATCACAGCCTATTCCAGCACCTCTCAGAAAGCTTTTGGCACAGCACACTGTAAATCACTTACTGAAAGTTGGTTTAGGCTCTTGTTCAGTATCAGCTTCAGTAGATATGGTGACCTCGAGTGGAAGCACCAAGAGACGTAGTGTTGTTGCTTCTACCAGTCAGTACCAAAGAGTCAGATAAAGCCATTACTTTGGGGAGATTAGTTGTGCATCAGACACATCAGCCCCTCCTGGGCTTGAGGCATCATGATCCCTGCAATCAGGTACAGTCAGTCCACAGTCTCTGACCAGTCCGAGGGCCGCAGAGCCCAGCATGGGGAGGTTAATGGAGATACCCCCACATTTAGGGGTTTGAACAGAAGTTTGTTCTGATGGCAGCTTTTGTAGAGGCAGCAGGGCTCTGGAAGACAGGAGAGCTTTAACTCCTTGCACCCTCTGGTCCTTTTGACAGGTCTCTCCTGACAGGACCATCATAGCTTGTGGTCATCTTCCATCTTCCTCAGTTCCCTGCCACTACAGGTCTGCTCTGAGCTGATTCAGAGCAGCTTCCCTCACAGTGCAGAGGCTGCACCACTAATGTCAGGTGGCATTTATACCTCCCTCCTTACTGGCTTAACATCATGTGAATGGTTCAGTGTTCCTGCACAGACTGATGGAGCAAATTACCCTTCTCAAGGACCTGTATCTTTCTGACTATAAGGACCGGCTTGCCTAATTTCAGCCTGACATGTCCCTTCCCAATGGCAGCAGCACTGAGATGTGTCCTGGCTGTGCCCTCATAGCTGCTTCCCAGTTGACTGGCTGATGAACACCCTGGCCTTGCCACTGGCAGGAGTGGTGATGGATGCACTGCTTGGATCTTTGGCTGTGCTTGGCCAGGATCTGATGCAACCTGCCCTGCCTGCCACTGCCACCTGCTCCCCAGCCACCTCACCCCGCTCAGAGCAGTCCCACGTCCCCAGGGGGACCTCGTCAGGAGGCTGAGGGGCTAAAAGGGCTCTGCAGCTGGAGCCTTGTGGCCACATGGCTCTCACTCTGCTGCATTGTAATCAATCCCATTATGATATTGTCGATGAGGGTGAAATGAACTCGCAGTAGCTTAAAGCAAGAGAGGTTAATTAAAAACCTTGATCAAAGCATCATAAACCACATAAAAGGTTCCACCTTTTAATTATTTTTGAATGGTCTCAGAGGCAGTATGGCCAAAAAGAAGTCCCTGTTCCCAGGGCCCACAAGCTGTGAAATTGTGTCATCATTCAGTTAACACTTGCTGTGTGAATGAGAGAAAGGCAAAGCCCAGGACAGACCCCTTTTTCCGGATGAAAAGAGGAATTGGTGATGATTCGTTAGTGCTCCTGTGACAGAACAACCAGGGTCAGACTGGGGAGTTGCACAGACCTTCCCCAGCTTCCAAAGCCCTCTTTCTGGCACGTGAAGTGGGACCAGAGTAGTGTGTGCTTCCTCCTGCCTTTGGCTTCTGTACCTTTTGTGCTCTCAGAGGCTTGTATTTATGCATGATATACTTAGAAAATGACAGACCTGTAATGCTAACTGAAGGTAGTTAAATGGTGGTGTGAATACAAATAAATAGCATTTCCAAACTGAACTCAGAAGTAGTGTGAGCTCTCTTGGGTAGGGCACTGCAATTGCAAAGACTTTCTTTCTTGTGTTGGTTTTGGATTTCATGCAACTGTTGTTTCTATTCTATTATTTAGCCCCTGGGATATGATTTTTGTAATACAATGATTTCTTGTATAACAGGTTTCGTCCCAGGTTTGAACCCATCAGTGCTCCTTTCCTGTCCTATGGTTTTGCTATGAGAGGGGGAAGAAGTGCCTGGAGAAAAGAGCAACATCTGCACACACAGCTGATGAGACTAGAGTGTGAAAATGTCCTGTCTTCCCTTCCCTTCCCGCAGTGATGGACTCCACAGGTGGACTGAAGCCCCGGGAAATGTGGGAGGTGTCGACACATGGTTTGTGCACCGCCCCATTTGCTGCAGAAACAGACGATTGCATCTCCCCAGAGCAAAGGAGAAGGACAAAGCGTCCTGGTTAGAGGGTTTGTATGACCTCGGTGACCCTGGGCTGGAGCAGTGGCCACTGTGCCTCTGGGTACAACCAGCACTGGGTGGTGCAGGTGCCAGCTCCATGGCAAGGTGGGGGGGAGCCAGGATCATCACAGCCCCACAAGGGGGGCCCAGGACCATGACAGCCCCACAGCAGAAGGGTGGGGGATCTCAGCTGTGCTGCTCCTGGCACAACTCTCAGAGCACCCACCAGCTCACAGCTGAGCTGGGTTTTTGAGAACCAAGTCCTGTGTTCTGTGCTGAGTGAGAGGGGCTGTTCGTGGCATCCTGACATGAACTGGCTTCAAGTGGCCCCTTGGGCTCTCTCAGTTAATTAGTTTGATGGGGAGCTGGGTTAGTTACCAAGCACATGTGCCTCAGAAGCCAAGTTACAGAGCAGCTGCAAACTGATCTGTGCTCCTGGGCCAGCACAACCAGGGCTGTTCTGCGTCCCCCACATGTTCCAACACAGCCCCATGCCCTTTTCCCTTTCTTTCCTATCAAATCCCATTCCATGGGTTGCTCTCCCTCCTCCACCAGTGCTGCAGAGGACAACTTTTCTTACTCCCAGGATGGATCTGTACAGCCCACTCACCTCTCAGTGTCAGTATGATTTGTATTACAGAGACATCAAAGCACAGCATCCTCTGGGAAAAGGAGAGATAAAGGGAGGAGAAAATGTTCCAGAAGCACCAACAAGCAAAAGTTGTGGTTAGCTCCTTTGTGGAAGAATAATCTCCCCACAGGTGTGCTGAGCACTCCAGCAGCACACAGCAGGAGCAGCCAGGGCTTTGTGCACAGCATAATCTCATCATGCTCTGTTTGGATAAGAAGCATAGCTTCATGCTTTTCCCCTTCTAGGAAAGAGATTTATTATGAAAAGCAGGTCTCTGCTTCAGAGCACAGACAAAAACAGTTGGCTTCATAACCTTGGGAAAAAAAAAGATAAATAAAGAAATCCCATGAGACACATGTGAGAACTGAGGAAGTATTAAAACATATGTTGGAACATATTGATCCCTGAAAGCCTCCTGCAGCAGACATGAATCTTTTTCATTTCCAGCCACACTGATACTTTAATGAAGATGGTGTGTGCTGCTTACCTGGATCAATCATTTATGCAGATTCTTGCCAAGCCCCCACCACAGCTGTCTCTCAGGCCGGCACAGGGGACAGGGCTGTGTTTCAGCTGAGGGATATCAAATCTCTGCAGGGAGCAGAGCTGCAGCCTGTGGCCAGGGGTCAAGCTCCCAGGGTCAGAGAGCTGCCACCTTGGTCACATCAGAGGGATATCCAGGGACCTGCAATCTGCCCTGCAGATCAGTATCCCTCTTGCTAGTGTTAGTCCACAGCAATGTCCCAGTGATGCCTCTCAGTGTGAGCAGAGTCTTGAAATTCACTCTTTTATACCTATTTCAAGGACACCAGATTTTTCCTTTTTCTTCCCCCTAAGTGTATGTGCAATAAATACAGCACAGGCCTACGAGGATGAAAAGATGAATCACAGCTATGAAAATATTGGCTGTATTTTAGCAGGACTCCCAGCAGGTACGACTGCAGCCATCTACTGCTGACATACTTCAGAGGCATCAAAAGACTTTTTTTTTCCACTATTGAACTATCGTTAATTATTCTTAAAATAAAGTGCTACCATGCAATATTAATTCAGAAGAAACTGTAAATTCCTTGCTATTCTCTAAGGCTTGTTTTCGCAATGAATTAGTGGGAGTTAATTTAGCACTACACAAAAACAGGACCATTGCAGGAATACAAACTAGGTGTTGCTTCCTGAATTCTACCTCGCTCTTGTTCTGCCCCTCTCTAATTTTTATTCAGTGTGGTACAAAAGGTCTTAGTCTGGCAGAGAGCAAATTTGCTGAAAAAGCAGAAGTCAGGAAGAAATCCTGCATGATTCCCTTCCTCTTGCGTGTATTAACAATTTGGCACAGATACGTTGCTCTCATGGTGGAAAAGAATGGTAAAAAATGGGCTCTAATTTTTTGCAGTATGTTAATATTAGTATCTGTGAACAGTATTTGTGTTATAGTGTCTATTTAGCATGTCCTTCATCCAAGAGTGATCCCAGTTTTCTGGAGCAAGCACTGCTTCAGCCCACGGATGGCACTTTGACTGTTGATCACTTCCTCTAAAAATGCAAGAGATTTTAGTCCTTACTGAGAGATGGAAAACTAAAATAAGCAATTTGGAAAGCATCCTGCATCTTGGAGAGGCTTTATATAATCTATTCAAACTCAGCTTGAAATAGAGAAATGGCTTTACCTCCAGAAGCATCCAAAACCATGTCATGTCAGCATGTGCATTGTGTAGGAAAATCACCAAATCCTCAAAAGCTGGAGGTGAAGGTCCCCTGTGCTAATGAAGGTCACAAGGGACAAGAGCAAATAGCCTCAAGTTGTGCCAGGAGAGGTTTAGACTTGATATTGGGAAAAATTTCCTGAGGGAAAGGGTGTCCAGCCCTGGAACAGGCTGCCCATGGCAGTGGGGCAGTCCCCATTCCTGGATGGATTTAAAAGACATGCAGATGTGGCACTTGGGGACAGGGTTTAGTGATGGATGAATGGTTGGACTCCATGGTCTGGACAGTCTTTCCAACCTCATTGATTCTGTGATTCTGTAAAGCTGTTGTTTGCCTTTTCTCTTGGAAGATGCTCCCATCCTTCTGAGAGACCACTGGCAGAGCAAGCTGGGATCTCATTTGCATGAGGAACAAAGCAAGCCAGTCCTGAAGATGCCTGGGTGGTTTTAAAGATCTGCAGCAGCAGTTGTGGAGACTGGGGGCTGGGAAGCACAGGAGAAGGGAATGGCACACAGACAAAATTTCTTTCAAGCAATTAAGGCATCACCACATTTTTATGATTAACTTCTTGTTCCCAGGTTGAATGCAGAAGCTGTTAGTAGGAGCATTGCTATTCCATACCTGACACGAGCAATGGGAATATTTGTTCTGCCCAGGAGGATTACACCTTCCATTAATCTAAGTTGTATTGAAAGTTTAAATAACAGACAGACAAAAAACTGATCAATTAGCAGTGCAATTCCAAGGACATGTCACAGTGAAATTAAATCTCAGGCATTTTTAATGCAAAGAAGCCTAGAAGCTCCCTCCAGTTTTCTTTCTCAGTACAATGTTTAGATTTCTATTGAAAGTTTATTCTGCTTTGTGCATTTTCTACTAAATTTTAATTTCAGACTGTAATGAGAACTGTGATTATGGTGCCCACCTGCTCAGACCCTGGGGGGACATGCTCAGGGATTCCTCCAAGTCCCCAGCAGTGCCAGACACCCAGGGCAGTTCTCTTGCTGGTTCCACCTCAAACAAAAGCTGCTCCCGAGCCCACCTTGGCACTGCCCGCTCCTCAGCTCCCTGACTGCCATGGTCCCCTTCCTGCCATCTCACCATTTTGGCTTTCCCTTCCTTATATAATTTCTTTGTCCAAGGCAAAATGTGATTGCCATCCTTACTGCTCCACACATCTTCTGTTTTTATTATCCTAAATGTCATTCTCCTACAGCAAATACCAGAAGTGCTACAACCTTGCTGTGAATTCATCTCACCGCTATCTTTGGAGACATACCTCATCTGAAAATGAGAAATACTGAGAATAGCTGTGTATTTTTGGATGTATATTTTTGTCTGAATGGATGTCAGGGATCAGCTTTTAGGGCGTATGAAGAGATGCAAATCCCTGACACGCACAGTTCTAGTTTGTTTACACAGTAAGAGTTTCTGGTCAAACCTGGGCCTTGATAGCCTTACAAAAAGCTTCCCAAAGGGACAGACACTTCAGATTTAATAGAAGATATTGGTGAGGAAAGGTTTCTCAGCGATAATGGTGGCACAGAACGCAGCAGCAGGGACTGGGCTGCCTGGTGTGCAGCACACAGGCTTTGATGGCGAATCACTTCAGACCATTCCTCTGTCAATCAATCACCATCAGATGAGATCAGGAGAAGCTGGTGTTTATGAAAGTTAAAAAATGTGGCTGCACATACCCAGCATCTGATTATCTGTAACTGTACCTCCAGAGCTGATCTGTTTGCCAATCTTGGGGTACCAGGCAGCTGGCGTTCTGGCTGGAGCACTCCAGCTCTCTGTGGCATAAACCTGCCTGTTTGGAAGGTAAAGATTTGGGGTTTCTCAAGAAGCAATTTTTCTCAGTAAAAGCAGTGATTAACCTTGCTTCAGTTATGAGCAACAGTATTTAAAACAACAGAAAAAAAAGGCGGCTGAGAGCTGCCTGCAGCTTGGCTCGGGCAGCCTCTGCTCCATATGGCGTGTGAAATGCCAGCACATGAAATTAACTCTCATAAATAAGTAATAAGGGATGATTTGCCCAGATCTCGGTAGGCTGGCTTCCCTCAGAACACAACACTTAACTGTGGCATTGTTGTAACCGCAGGTGTTTGGGAGCACAGAGTTCCAACACTATGTGTGTTCGAGGGAGAACTTGGAAAAGAAAAACCACTTTGGGGAGGTTGCAGCATTCCAGCCTGGTTCCAGGATTCTCAAGGAGAAGTCCCATTTGTGTTTTCAGAATTGAATGTTTCAGTTTTCTGACATTTTCCACAAGTCAGGCTCAAGTAAAACTATATTTTGTTCAAACAGAGCCTTTGAAATAAGAGAAATTTTTGCTCTTCCAGAGGACTTCTTGTATGGGAATTCTTCATTTCAAGAACATATTAAAATTGAAATAATGAAACTTCCTCTGAAAAATCAAAGCCATTTGTCACACATGACGCGTCTCGTATCATCTTTCACTGACAGTACAGGGGCTTCAGACTGAACGTCCTGTCCCTGCTGGAACAGAAATTCAGCATGCGAGAAGGAGGCGAGATTTTAAGTAGAACTCTAGAAGAGTTTCCCATCTCTAACAAAAATAATAAACACAAATAGTCAAATTCTCACAGCCTCTGAGGATTTGGTTTTTCAGCTCATCTGCAAGGGGCCTACCTACCCTGGTGTCCACTAGCAGCAGGCATTGGTTCCCAAATTAACCCAGCTCAAAGGGCCGAGCACCAATGTCTGAAACCCCCTTTCCAGCAGCACTGGGGACTCCTCGAAGCCTGACTCTGCCTCATTCCTGAGTCTCTGTCAGGAGTGACTGGGAAGCAGCAGAAATAATGGAAGTTTTCCTCTGTCACCATCAGTGGAAAGGAAGCAGTGTTGCTGGGAGAACAGGGATTGATGGATGGAACCCGGAGTGCTGCGGCACAGTCTGTCAGAGCCGAGGTTAATGAGGGGGAATGGAAATAGCCTGTGCCTGGACAGCTGACATCAGCTGCTAAATTAACTGAAAACCCACTCTCACGGTACTCCTGCTCCTCACTTCACTGTCATTAACCCCAGGAACCAGCTGCAGCGTGGATGTGCCCAGAATCCACGCGGAGCTTGAGGCAGCTGTGGGGGGCACTGTGCTGGGCTGGCACGGCCAGGCTCTGCTGGGGCTTGGGTGTCACCAAGCCATGGCACGGGGTGACAGAGGACCCAGTCCTCGTTTCAGTGGCACTCGAGGCTTAGTTTCAGTTTGTCCCTGGCCACACTTAGGGCACAGAGAGGCAATCATAAATAAGGCAAAGATTCCCTTCAGAATTCGTTCCCACATGTTGAATGGAGCATCTCACAGGCGAGGACAACCTCTGCATCCCTGCTGCTTCTCCAAGATCTGGGTCCTGGTTAGGGCTGATACCACTGTGGCCTCCAGAACCAAGCTGGCTCTGCTGCCAGATGGGAGCCCTTCAGAAGAGTTCCAAATGCATTTGGTACTCAACTGCAAAGTGTTACCTGTGCTGGAAACCAAATTAAGCCACAGCTGAGTGCTGGAAAACCTGGCATTAAATTGTTTAATAGCTTCAAATCCTTTCCTACTTAATTCCCATTTACAGCACAAATACTGAAGTAAATTAAGTGATTTATGGGCAAAAACAGATCCTAATTTCCATTGTTGCCTTGTTCTCACCTTGCATGAAGAATGGTACATTAGGAAGCCAGTTTCTACTCAGCAGGCACTGCTCTGAAATAGGAGGCTCCAGTTCTTCCCAGCAGTGTGATAATTCACAGTTTTAATAAGTTTTTGCCTGTCTTGGAGGTAAAATACAACACTGAAACTGCCAGGAGCAGTTTTCTTAGTTTGTCGATCAAATATGGCCTTTCCTGACCTTTGGACATATGCCATGAATGCTCTAATCCCCAGCAAGGGTTTTATCTTAAGCAGATATGATGAAGGATCTAAAAAGTAGGTCAGGAGACATTAGAGGCTGTTTGATTCATTGTGAACTGTGGGTACAGCATGGCTTTTAAGCCTGAAATGTCATTACTTGGATGCAATGAAGCTGCTGTTTTGCTTTAGAAAATAGGCAAATGGATGGTTGGTAGGAAAAAGGAGACAGGAGGGACTGGGACTTCTGGGGACCAAATACCCATTTCAAGCAGAGACCACCACCAAGCAGTTCCCTGTGTTTTGGGGTGGTAGCAACCCCTGGCCATGGCCACAGCAGTGCTGAGGGTCCCTCAGCAGGGACCTGCAGCCTCTGAGAAGTGGAGGGCGAGGTTCTGCCCCAGCACTACCAGCTCACCCTTGGCCAGGCGACGTCCAGGACAGCGATAGTGTTATAGAAATGGAAATGTGAAAGCTCTGCCTGCCTCTCCTGCTGAGCGAGCCAGTGCTTTGGGGACACTCCTTGTATATTTGCCTAAGTGTTGCCAATATTTTTCCATCCCTCGCAGTGCTTTCCCAGCGTGTCTGTCCGGGGCTCGGAGTTTTCTTTTAATGATTCTCAAGAAATTTTTGAGAAATCAAAATGCATTTCAGAGTTATCTTCAAGGCTTACTGTGGTTCTAATGGTTTGAATCCACAGTGCAAATGCTATTTTTCGAAGCTTTACTGGTTCCTAAATGATTGTAATGGTGTATTGGCTGGCTTTACTGGGGCCCTGGGATTTTAGAAAGGAAAAAAAGTAGCTTATCATCAAGCGAAATCCCTTAAAATATACATTCACACATATATAAATACATATGTGTATATATGGAAGTTTTCAAAATTCATCTAATCTCTGATGTGGGTACTTGTAAACCAAGATGAATATAGATCCATACCCTGGATTTGTTTAACCTAATAAATAGTTTCAGTTAATGGACGGCAAGCGGAATGATGCTCAGTAAATTTGATTTTATGAGCCTTTTACTTATTTACTGCGCCCATTAGGTCAGAAGTTAGATAATGGTAAGTGTCCATTAGTGCATTAGTTCAGTGATGAGGGAGCTGAATTGGGGGAGGGGGGGAAAGGTTGAAAAAGCCCCAAAGCCACAAGCATTTATTAAATCTTCATTCATTAGTGGTGACTGCAGTGGATGCTGAGCTGGAGGGAATTGAACTGAAGGACATTGGACTCTGGTCTTCAGGTAGAAAGTACGGCAACCTGTGAAGCTTCTTCTTCCTTCTCACATTTGCTCCATGTCTCTCCTGCCATGAGAAGCCTGGGGCAGTGAGGCAGGGATGGGGTTGCCCGTATTTTCCCATCCCAAGAAAGTCTCAGTGTGGTACCAGTGGGATGGGTGGCCTGGGAGTGCTCCTTCCTATCATGAATACATCACTGGGCTAAATAACAATCAAATTAATTGTTTCATTGATAACCCATTTTGTTACTCATTTCCTTAAAAATTTTTTCTCTGCCCAGGCAAATTATTTTTTAATATATCTTTTCCCAGTTTCCTGGCTACCCTGGGATTATTTACACACCCTACAAAGAGCTGTTTACTCTTCTGGGTAATTCAATGAACATTTGCTTGCTTTGGATTAATATGCAGCATCATCCCAAGTGCTGGCAATTTACTGGTAATTGGAACATCTTACCCAGGGAAAAAACATCCAGCCTCCCAGGTTAGTTTTCCCAAGTGGCATTAATTCAGCAGGAGAGCTGAATTACCATGTTTGTGTGCTAGCAAGGAAGGATGGAGCTCATTAGCAATGAGCAGGTAAATTTTCTTCCCCTCACTCCTTAGTGGTCCTTCCCCCATAGTTGTAAGGGGTGCCTTCTCCGTTCCCATTCCTCAGGGTTGGTGATGTTGGATGTGGAGCTGGAGTGACGGAGTCCTCATCCCACTGCCCCAGGGCTGGGCAAGCGCACGCTCTGGTGTTTAAACAGATTGCCCGTGATGTGTTGCAGATCCTGGAAAAGGGTTCAGTGGGTGGAAGGGGTTTACATAAGCATGTGGGGAAGCAGGGCAGGAGGAACCTTTCCTGCAGCAGTTTGATCTCCCCTGGATCTGCATCCCATGAGCTGTTTTTAAACCAGGTGATCATTGCCTCTTCTTTACAGGATTTGGTCAGAATGTCCCTGAGAGTGGTGCCTGATGAATTGCATTATCCCTTGCTCAGCTGATGATTGAGAGTAAAATCTAGTAACAGCATCAAGCTTATCAGCAGACATGTTTCTGTTTCCATCTGTTGGATGCACTCTGACCATGGACAGGCCATGGGTGTGATAGAGACCTGTCTGTGAAACTAATAGAAGCTGATAGATAGAAAATGAAATCTCTTTGCTGTGTTGTCTGCTAGCTTCCCTGATTTGGTTCCACTTACAAGGCTGACTTAGGATGCTAACACTTCTCCAGGGGTTTCCTTGATAATGAAAACAACTTTGTTAGGGACTGAAGACAGGGAAAGAGACTAAGCTGCATTTGTTTGAGAAGGTTTTGAGGCCCCAGTGAGAACACTTAGAATCTATGCTGTCCAAAGCAAGGGTTCCTGTGCCTTTCAGAGCCTTTTTCTTCCCTGAAACTTTCCACCCCATGTACAAGTTCCTGCCCAGGGAGGACATGGAGCCTAGCCAAAGGGAAGGCAGTCTTTGGCAGTCAGTTAAACCCCTAGGTGGGGGTTGCTGCTGGATGGGGTGGCCACGAGGGGATCAACTCCCTATGGGATGACAAGGGTCTTCTGAGCAGCAGGGTCCTCACACAGCCTCTCCTGCTCTCAGGCTGCTCTTTCCCTTACTGCATTCACTGTAGAACTGGAAATCATCATGATACAAGTATTTCTGGTGTTTTTTATGTTTTGACCCGTGAAAATGTGTTTACAACAGAGTTTGGGTTAACACCCTGAAAATAAACAGCTGTGAATATGGCACTGATCATGCTAGCACAAAAATTTACATATGTGAAATTAAATACTGCTAAATAATTTAATTTGGGAATCACTGTTCGCAAAAGCTGGGAAGCTGAGAGCCTGGAGAGCTGAAATCTTCTGGTCATGGCAAGAGCCAAGCACCCACTGGGAGCATCCCTCTGTCACCTGCTGCATGGGGCACACCTGGCCCTGCTGGCAGTGGGACAGAGCAGGGTTCATGGGCTTCTAGTCATATCCTTCTGTGCATGAGCAGGGGTAAGAGCTCACAGGAACCAGTCTGGGGCAATCATTCAACTTCACTTCACAAGGTTGCTGAGTGCAAATAGCTTCCAGTCAGTAGCACCGACCTGGGGACAATATAAACCTGCAATCCAGAGGAGCAATCCTTCACAACCAATTAGGTGTATCTCTTGAGCTATCAAGTACCCTTCAGACTCCTTCACAGCCGCTCACAGAGGCTTCAGAGCTCAGAGGCCGTGCAAAGAGGTCATGGCCTGTGTCTGCAGCCCCCAGAGCGGCTGTGCTGCCAGGGTAGGACAACACACCAGCTCTCCTGCACATGTGGTACCTGCAGCAGGTGTATCTCCATGGACAAGGCAGCAGATGGTGCTACGGTCTCAGCTTCAGCCATGGAGAAACGTGTGGGCTCGTGGACAGCCACCTCAGAGCTGAGACTGGGAGCGCTGCCTTTCTCCCACACAGTGCAGTCCTTCCTCCCCAAGACTGTACATTCCAAAAGGGTGATTAATGTCTGCTTGAGAGAGGACATTAACTGAGACATCCTATTTACAAAGGGCTTCCTAGTGGAGTCCTCAGGAGATCAGGGATCCAGAGTATGTGTTGTTGGTAATGTAAAGGGACACTGTTATTTATATTGTATCGCTGAACTCCATTAGGTCTTTTATTTGCCTTGTTTCCAGGACAAATGCAGTTCCCTGTGAAGCCATCACCAATTGACACCTATTGGCAGGTCAGTACTTCAGGTTTTATGCTAGAAAGAAAAACAGGCTGCTGCTGAATGCCAATGATACATGGCTTACAGTGCCACTTGCCCAGCATGAACCAACTCCTCGGCTCCCACAGCACCCCTGGGCTCTGCCAGCAAAGCCCACCTGAGCTGGTGAGGATGGGAATGCTCAGGGATGGGGCCATTTGCATGACTTTATCCTTATACCAGGGCCTTTTTCTGCTGCCAGTTCTCATTGGAGTTTTCCCTACACATCCCCTTGTCCCCTTGTTGTTAGAGCTGGTCAGGAGGGGGGGGTCCCTTTTAGTGGGTCGGTCCCTGTCTACTCACAGAGCAGGTCCTGGCATGGGATTGTCACTGGTGGCAGGGCTGGGACCAACTCACATGCACTCCCCACAGGTCTTAGGTCCCTTGGAAGAGCTCTGGAAGCAGCCACTTCCTCTCCTTCTGCATTGAGATTAATGTTTGAACAGCACCTGTCCCATCCATCTCCCTGGGAGGCTTCCTCTGAACAAATAGTTAGCAGAAGGAGGCTGCATCTATTTGAGAATGACAGGCCTTCAGTCTATTTATTCTGCAGGTAACCACTCTCTCCTGAAATGTCAGATTGACTCTTCATCCTCCACAGGCTGTGGTGTGAGCACAGCGTGGTGCGTATGGTCCCGCCTCCACTCATTTGCAAGGAGAGTCACTGAGATTAATTGCACAATTGACTATGCAGCATGGTAAACAGTTATTTGGAAATGATTGTTTGTGTTTAATTATGACATACAGAAGTTTAACAGTCATAAATTTTTCGTTGGAATTGGAATGCCAGTGTAAGCATTGAGGTACACTCATGGCTGCATCTCCCACAGCACATCCCTGGGATCTGAGGCCGGCAGCCCCACAGTGTTCACGGTGTCCCCCTCCTCAGCATCACGGGCTGGAGCTGTCAGTGAGTGGAGAGTGGCTTAGAAACCACAGATGACTTGGTTGTGCTTGGTTTGTTCTTTGTATAAAGTCGTTAAGGCAGAGCAGTGGCTGTAAGGTGCAGCAGGGCCTTGACTCCCTGTTACACCCAGGATGCAGCCAGTGCAGAGAAGGGACTGTGGGCACAGTCTCTGTCCCAGCAAAATGGAAAAACTTTCTGTTTCCATGTAAGTGCCTTGTCAGCAGTTTTGCTGATCTTTCCAGCAATTGCTCTTATTCGATGATTTTTTCCACCTTTTCTCTCTTTTTATTCTTTTTTCATCTCTTTCTTCTCCTTCCCCCAGCACTTGCACATGGACACACATTGTGGCTCTTGGCAATTGAAGAAAACAGATGTGTAGAGGGGAAAAAAGTTTAACAGCAATAAAAGATGTGCTAGAAAAGAGAGTGATAATAAAGGAATCCAATTAAAATGGAAAAAATTCCACAGGAAAAAGGAAAGATCTTGGGGGAGGCAGAGGTAGAACACTATTTCCATCTAGTCTGCTCATCTGGGGGAAGAAGCAGCATTTCCCAGCTGATTAAAAAGTGATATGATAATGAAAGATGAGTATTTTTCTGTCTTTGTATTTCTGAAGCAAATCTCTCATGGGACAAAACATATCACTCATTTAGCTTCATGATATGGAATTTTGTATTAGGCAAAGAACAAACTGTGTCTGTGTTGTACAATCATGTCAGCAGAAAGGTGAGTACACATTTTCTGAGCACCCAACCAGTGACAATGGCTTTGGGGAGGATTTCAGGGGGAGACAGGAGTCCAGAGGGTCTTGTGGCATATTCCAAGGGTATGCAAATGGGGTATAGAGATCTCTGTGATTTACAGTGTGATGGCAGGGGTGTCCTCAGTGTCCTGACAGAGCAGTCACGCTCTGTGGGGGGAGAGTAAGGGGTCACAACACTGGGGACATGCCCTGCAACTGGTTCATGGCCACTTTGGTTCTGATGCCTGAGCTGTGGGCAATAAGGGATTCACTTCCCCTTTAACACAGAGTGGCCCAGACCCGTCACATCAAGGTAGAGGACAGAGAAGGTGATAAATGGCACATGCATGTTTGTATTTCTGCATATGGTGGCTCCGTGTAGCTGTCAAATGACCCACGGTTATTCTCCCTGGTTTAGGCATTTCTTTGTTCCTGGAGTAATGAGAGTAAGAGGGGGGGCATTGGGACACTGTGCATCAGTTCTGGGAAAGCGAATTCTCCTGAGACGAAACTGTCTGTGGGAAGAAGCAATGTGGGATGGGAGTGCTAAGCCAGAGGTGTGGTTGTGGGAATGACTCTCCTGGGCTTTGTCTTCAGATTTCTTTACTGTCTCTCACTTCTAGGTCCTCTCTCTGTGTCCTGGTTTGAAGGACACCTTTGAAATAAGGGATGAGCCGTAATGAGAAAAGAAATGTAAATTAATCAAAGATGACACTAGAAATGATGTGAAACATAATTTCTTTGGCATAGTGTTCTGGTGTAAGGGGGGTCTTGCGTGTGTGTGTGTACACAGACACATATGCTTGAGCTGTCACCGTTCATCGTTATAATGTTTGTGAAGGACTACACAAATATCAGCACTAATGGCTCCCACACAGAGGTGTGGGTGACCTTCAGTTGGGGCTCTGGAGTCAGATTCAGAAGACATGGGTTTGCTCATTGTCTTTAAATTTTCCTTTCTGGTTTTAGGTACAATTGGGAGCAACAGCAGGTCCCCACTGTGCACAGAAACCACGCACTGTATAGGGTTTAAGATGTTCAATGCAGCATGGTAATGGTTGCTCTTTGGAAGTCCTGAAAATAGATGAATCTCTAGGATCAATGTATTATCTACAGGAAACAAATCTATCTTAGAAAGAAGCTGGTGATTTGTTCTTGTTGTGCCATGAAATTAGAAAATATTGCTATTTATGAAGCACATTTATAAAACTCACTCTTTATAGAGTTGACTTACGGGCATTTGCTGCGATTCATGTTTATCAAACAACCCACTTGTAGCTGCACTACAAACCCAGTTTTGATTCAAAACAGGTTTGGGATATGCCTCTAAAAACCCAGACCAGTGCTATTGTAGCCTGGAACACAATTGCACTCCCATAAAACCTTTCACTGGCATGATGTGGCTGTGGAGGACAGCACCAGAGCCCTTCTGCTCTTGACTGCTTATGGCTGAGCAGCGATGCATGAACAAGAACATGTGTCCTTTCATGAGCTTTCAGACTAGATCTGTGTCCTAATAGGAAATCAATGTTTGGGTCATAGGACGAGACAGGACAGCAGGAATCTAAAATCCCACAGGAAATAAAAATTAAAGAAGCAATGACTATTAGGAGGTTTCCCAGTCAGAGATGGTGTTTCACCATTGTTCTGTGTTATAAAACCCATTCTGAGCTCTTGCATGTCCAGAGTACTCCTGTGAAGAGTAAACTGAAGACATTGTAATGGGTTAGAGAACTCCAAACAAGCCAGCTCCATTCAGTGTGAGCCTACAACATCAGAACTGTCAAAATACTTCATGGTACAAGTTATTAAAAATTAAGAAATTGTGTACAGTGTGAGGTGTGATGGTGATTGATTGTGCACGCTCAGAGCTCTGCTGGGTCAACCCAAGCTGTGGCATTAAACATGTGGTGACATGGCAGGAATCACAGCCATTGCCAACCCTCAAAACTGTTTTCACTACTCTGCTAAAATAAATACCTCAGTCCTGCCAAAACATTTTAAAGGTAAAATGGGTCACCACTAAGGCAAACCAAAAGACAGTTCCCTTGCAGGAGGCAAATGCAAATGGAACTAAACCCTAGATTAAAGATGGAAATATAAAGCTAAATTGCAGATGAGGGACAAACATTTTCTTAGAGATTTTCCAGAGCAAAAGCATTTCCCCAGTCTTTCTTGCTGCGCACTCTGCCTTCCCCTTGCAGCACCACACACTGCCCTGGCAGCCCTGGCCCTAAAAACTCAGAGCCCTTTTTTGCCCAAACTCAGTCCCCACGCCCTGCAGGGCATTGTGACAGTGGGGTTGTGCTTTGCACTTCTGGAGTCTGTTTCCATCTTGTTGGTGTTTTGCAAACATTAATTAAACCTCACAGAAGAGCAAGGGGCAGCATTCCCTCCTGGGGATAATTTCCTTGATATTTAAGGCAAGTCTGGAGTTGGGAGCAGGGGATGGTTGGGGCTTGTCAGGATCAGGGTCCCAGGGTTTAGCAGGGCCAGGATTTCCGCTGGAAATGGTTTTTATGTTTTCCTGCAACAGTTTTCAGCAGAGGCTAGAAACCTACACTCCACACAGCCAAGGTTTTATTTCCATAACTGATGAAGAAATTACTTTTGTTCATCTTTTAAAACTGCTCAGTGAATTATGTGCATATTTACCACCCTGTGACTTAAAAGGCCTTATCTACACTTTTTTTTTCTTTATTCATTCTAAAATGCGTTGGCCGTAGCAATTGATGACTTTCATTTCCCCAGGAAGACATTCATTACACTGCATTGCTCACATTGCAATGAAAGAAGATGCTTTATGCAGCAAAATGACTCTGGTACAATTAGCAAAATGCTATTTCTGCAGAAACCCCACAGCTCTGCTTGGGCAAAGGGCAGCTGGGAGGTCATTTAAAATAAAAGAAGGTAAATCACTGAGGAATCAGTGCCTTTCCCATAATATTTGCTCCTTGGCTTTGCTTGTCCCAAGTGTTTAAAAAGCGTGAGTTTGGCTTCAAAATGAAATCATGAGATTTCCCTACTAGTGGGGAGGAGTTGGAAGAACTCGACCGTGTGCTGCTGGGGACTGGGGCTAATTGTATCCATAAAGCTGTACCCAGAACAATACAAAATGTGTGTGTGTTCCTGGAATATTTGTATCCATAGATGGAGAAATGTACATGTGTAAATATTTTTTGGCTGCCTCTCCCCAGTCAGTGGAGGTGCAGATTGTGCAGACACACTCGTGCACACACACAGACCCTCTGCCCACTGGGGTCGCTGGCACTGACCACACCGGACCCCCCTCACACCCAGCTGGCTGCCAAACCCACTCACCCCCCCAGCACTGCCGTGGGCTCATTAATGCCATCCTGCTGGAGGATCTCTGTGTGCTGAGTCACTCCTTTCTGGGTAAATATCAGGGTAAAAAGACATGGCATTTTCTGGACCGTTCTTCTGTATTAATAAGATTCCAAGTACAGTGTGACCTTTTCACAAAGGATTTGTAAATGCCAAAAGCTGCATAAAAATCTCTCTTTCTCAGGCAGACAGGGGCGTCATAACTTTGTATTTATTTCTTAAATGGTGTTTTCTTGTCTTTCTCCTTTTTATCATCTCTTTTCCCTGGATGGATGTGGTGACAGCTGTACCTCCAGTAACAGCCATGGAAGGGAATGAGAGAAATCCAGTGATGGAATCATCACCTGCCCAGAGGATCATTCTGCTCAGGCACTGAATGAAGAAAACAGAACAGGGACAGTGCCCTGGCAAGGGCCTGAAAAATCACTACATTACCTTAATTAATACATTGTGTAAGGAAGCTCTTGTGCCCTTTTGTTTGAACTCCATGGCCACCTTCTCTTTCCTTTGTCCCCTTTCTGCATATCTCATTTCATTTCATCATCAAGAGGCCCAACTCTAACACCATTTGATTCCTTCTCCATTTTACAGCAGCCCAGAGCCTGCACTTGCCAGTGGCATGGGCTCAGCATTTCCTAAGTTTCAACTTAAAAAGGAAAAATCAACGCTGGATGTGACTCAAATGCCAGATTCATATTTTAATGTTTTATCATCTCAAAATATCATCCTGCTTTTAATTTCCTGAGTGGTTTTTGTGCCCAGCTCACCAAATGCTAATACACTTCACATGATTTTCACAGGTTTCTCCCAGGTTTTTCTCCATTTACCTTCCATTTCGATGAGAAAAGTATGGTCAGAAGGAGTAGCAAACTAGGTAGGTACCTAATGTGTCACCTCAAATGCTGAGTGTTGATATGAGAACAGGAAAAATGTCCGTAGTTGAATAGGGATATAGGCCAGGTAGACATGAAAACAGTGAAAAATTAATGTACTGGTGAATTACCTGGAGTCTGGCCAGATGCTTGCATTTGTCAGTTGTCTGAACTCTACCAGGTTCTTCACTCAAGACCAGGAAACACCTTCCCTGGCAGCTCCTTCTGTGGTGTTACCGCTAGAACTTTTCCATCACAATCTGAGTTTCCCTTCCACAGCACACGGCATTACTTCTTGTTCAGCTCACACTGACTAATGAGAGTAATTGGTCCCTGTCCTCTTCATTATGTCCCTCTAAGTATCTGTAAAGAGTTATCATGGCTCCCTGCAGTCCTCTTTTCTGCTCACTTTGAGATTCCCAATTTATTTTAATTCGTCTTCCCTGACCCTCCCTCCCACTCCCACTTTATGCATCAAGTAATGGAGCCCAATTACTTTGCAGACATCTCACATGAGAGAACGAGTGGGGGGACAGCAAAGCGAACTGAAGAGACAATTGTTTGAATTCCCAAGTGACCAGCAGCTTTCACCATGGGCTAGCTTCTGCTCCGGCCCAGCAGCTCAGGTCTGGGAGCTCTGCAGCAGCTCCACATCGATCTCAGGTTCCACCACACCAGCAGCTGAAACCGTGTGGGCACTGCTGGGCATCACTGGGCATCACTGGGCATCACTGGGCATTGCCGTGCCATGCCAGGACACGCAGCATCGAGGAGGATGCAGAGACGTGGGCAGGGGCCCAGAATCCCCTCCTGCACTGTGTAACATTAGGACAAGGGTTAACTTGGATTAACAAAATGGAAATGTCAAGCTTCATTTATATTCTGGCACCCAGCATTAATTACCTTCCCCTTTTTTTAGTAACCATTCCTGCGTTCTGTTTCCTCTCTTAAAGCTGATTATAAGCTGTCCACCTATATAACCATTCTACTGACACAAATCATGATGGATATGAAAAGCAATAAAACGTAAATCTAATGAGACATTGCTCAGAATGAGACAAAAAAACTGAACCGCGTTCTTTAATCATCAGTGTGCAAAGCCAACCTGAATGAATTTGTTTCAAGGAGGTTTCATTTCTATTCAAATGTAAAATACACTGGAACGTTTCAAGAACCACAGAAAACTATGGGTTTCTAGTAAAGTATGTCTTGTAATCCTAACCAAAAAAAGCCCCAAATCAACCAATAAACAAATCCAATCCTCTGGTGCTGCAAAAAGGCCGCTGGTTTCTCTTGCTTAGATTTTCCAGAGGGAAATGCAGAACACTGTAGACAAAAGGTCGTGGAAAACTTAAATCATTCATTTGCTCTGTAGGGCAAGGACCCATCAAATTGCCAGCATCAGCCTAATTCTGAGCTGATGCTGTTATAAATAAGATTGTCTGTACATCAGTAAGAGATCATGGGCAGCTTGAAAGGTTCAGTCCTCTGATCTTCTTCCCCCTCCCTTTTTCACCTCACCCAGTTGTTGTATTTTCTCCCATTTCTGTTTGAAACAGCATTTCCAATCACACCCACTTGTAGAGTAAGACACACTGCCTGGCTATAACACCCACTTCACTGTCATGTTCCAAGTGTTTCAGAGCATATTCCAAATGATGTGATCCTGAAGTGAGCCCTGTATCAGGCAGAGTAAAGAAAGAGTAATAAAGCCAATCTTTGAGAGTCTCTGTTCAGCTTCTAAACAGAGATTTCAGAACATACTCAGATCTCATCCCCCTTCTTTGGGCATATAAAAGATGAAAAAATAAAAAATCATTAAGAAAAGGAAACCAGACTCTCAGCCCTGTGCCCTCAGAAAATAAGGCTTTAATAAGTGTCAGATGTTGTGGAAACCTGTAGTGAGATGTTGGATAAATAGTGTGAAGAAGGTGACACTGTGGCTGTCTTTTCCTTATGCTCTGTACAACAGGAAGGGACACCGTTAAATCCTCAGGCACTGCGTAATTAAACACTGAGATGTGTGACAGCCAGGAGGACAAACGGGTTCAAAAAGAGCTTCAATTAATTCGGAGGAGAAACCTATCTGTGACTATTAAACCCCTTGGTCCCAATGCAACTCATGGCTCAGGAAGTCTCTAATCTGCTAATTACTAGAAACTGAGAGGCTGATTTGTAGGCAGGCTCTCTCCAATGTCTGCTGGAGACAGGGTACTCCCTGGATGATTTGGGATGCTCCAGTGTACCAAGTCTTTCATTTGGGTCATCTGAAATCATTTTACCAGACCCTTCATGGTGCCCACCCTTTCCCAGGGGCTGTCCCTGGTCCCACCAGGCTCTGACCCTTGTCACTGCATTACCTTAGCTCTTTCTTGGCAGTATTTTGTCACACACCCAGTAAAACCTCAGAAGATCCCAACATCTTTTTGTGTTTCCATTTCATATTGACCTGCCCTTTATGGTTTTGAGTGGTATTTTTCCCCTTCGTGTTTCTTCAATTATTTAGAATTTATTTTATTACTGCAATAAAGTAATTGCCTGGCACAAGATGAACATTACCATTTGCAGTGTGGGTTGAGAAAAAAACACCATCTTTAAGCCTCTGCAGCAAAAATGCTCCTCACCAACAAATGAAAGAGCCACAACCCAGGTTCCCCTCCATCAGAAATCCCGGCTCCTCCTCCAGGACTTGAACACCTCCACCACCAACAGCACTAACAAACAGCAAATTTGAACATTTTTTTCTCCAACATACACCCAGTCCTTGTGATTTCAGATGTGATTTTATTTCCTGTTTTTATCTGCATGAGCAGTTTGAATGGTTTTATAATTTGCCTGTGCTTCCATTTTATCACATCTGCCTCCCATCTGTTATTTTTATGATTTACATTCCCATTCTTCTCTCCTAATGCCAGTGGCTTGACTGTAAAGCTGATGTCACAACCTAGTAACTTATCACCTCTCAAAAAAGCATTTCTTGTGCAGGATGGTATGAGAACCACCTGAAGAAGGACAGATGGATCTGTTATTATTTTCTTTAGCAAGAGCCCATACAACCACTGCACTTGGTGCAGGTACCTGTTCTCTTCTCACCACACCTTGAAAAAGCCTCAGTGAATGAACAGAGTGTTTATCCATTGGATCAGGCATGATGCCACTTCCTGCATTTTTAGAGAGCAAAAGTTTCAGGTGGAGGGAAACCCTGCCCTTGTCCAGCATGCAGGGCACTGCCCTGGGAACTCAGCTGGAACAGAGCCAGGACTCCAGGGTTCCCCGCTCCTCTCCAAGGCTTGTCCCAGTAGGTAAGGATGGGTCAGAGCAGAGAACTGGTCCAGAGCTGGTCCTCAGAGATGCTCCATGAGCTGCCCAGCGCTGCAGAAGAGAAGGGGAAATGAAAAGCCAGCTCCTGGACCCCTAGACTGAGCTTTGGTGGCAGGTGGTCCCTGTCACTCTCAAGTGGTGTAAGCAATTTGGTCACTATGCCATGACAGCCACTCTCCTGCTGAGCATTGCAGTGTGTCATCAGCCAGTGATCTATCAACAAAACACATCCCATTCAGCATTAATTCACTGCAGCTCTCACAGTGTGACCTTGGGTCATGCTGGGCAGGTGATTCCAGTCCACAGAGCCCACGTGAGGAATGTGGAAGAGGCAGCAGGATGTGTGCAGCAACGCCAGCTTTGCATCAGGTGGAAGAATTCATAACATGCAAAATAAATATAGAATCCCTTAATATTGTCTCCAGTACTCAATGCTCAACCTCAGATAAGCAACTGATGAGACCTGTCGTGTTGCAGTTCTGGGCCATTTAAAATTTTCACTTATTTGAGGCAACACACAGCTTTTCCCCTTGTTTTATAATTTTCCAAGCACAATTATAATTGGCTCTGGCCTTCTACCAAGACATTTATTAGAGCAGCAAGGGATGAAACTAATGATTGTTAAGAAGATCTAATTCCAAGGATACTGAGTTGCTGATTACACATTTATGGCCACTAACCAGCGGTGCTCTGATAAGCGCCTGTGGATTTGTTTACCTTGCCAAGGCACTAAGATGCAACCAGTCACTAAAATTCTAAGGTTGAGGCAGAAATCAATACAGAGCTGCTGAACACTCTCTTGTGTAGCTGGGAGAGAGTAATTGCTGATGAACCTATGAGTCCAATTAAAATGTGCATAATTTAAATTGTATTAAAACCATAAGCTGCTGAAACATCAATATTTAAACACCATCCCACTATCCTCCACAGTGTCATCAGAGATCTTACAGGAAGAGCAGATATTGCTGAACATAAAAGCAACAAAGGCGCAAAAATTGCATTAAATATTTCTTTTTCTAAATTCCTGATATGAATTTGAAAACTACCAGCTCCAAAAAACCAGCCATGGTTGTCACCTACTCAGCAGTTTCTGCAATGCCACGCCAGACAGTTCTTCCCCATCCCCCTCAAGACCTTCCAAACTGAGAAACAGCTCCTGGAGTAGTGACTGTGAGAGGAACTTCACCAAGGACCAACTCCACAGCAGCGAGGTCCCTGGTACCAGGCTGTCGATGATCCCAGCCAAAGCACCCGCACATCAAGGCCCAGCACTGTGCTGCTATTTGCACATCAACTTGCTGATTTTTAAGGAGATCCTTGCACCAGTCAATCCAGAGCTCACCTGCCGAGGATAATGTGTTTATCACCAAGGATCTACCTGTCTGTGGTGTGCACATGTCAAATCACCATCATTTTATCTCAGACACTCTGTGATACATACCATGAAGTTTAACAAGGTGTATCCTCTACAGGGCTGTAACATTGCAGCTGTGTGGACTAATTAGATAACACTCATTATTGTTCATTCAGTTTGCGTTTGCAGAGGTGGTGCCAGTGCTGGCTGTGCTCTGGCCCTGATTGATTGTTCCCACTTTGCATTCATTAGGAAGGTGGCCTCAGCACAGTGGTTTTACAGCATGTTTGCTACCACTTAACTGGATGTGCCAGTCAAACGCCTTGAACTGTGTCTCTTGATTAACAATATTTTGCAAATACAGTGAAGGCTGTTTGAGCAGCCTGACAAGCAATCATGGGGCTGGGTGAGCACTGCTTCTGCTCCCTGCAGAACCCTTCCCACATGCCACGCGGGAGAAATAGCAGCATGACAGAAAGGGCTGGTGACTGTTCCCCAATACACCCAGGTCATCGCTGACCATGTCCATTGCTCATCTCCTTCACTCAGACGTGACTCACAGAAATAAATAGGCCTTTCAGAGTGTTTGACTTTTTAGCCCATGAAGCTGGGGCATGTAGGGGTCACAACAACCTGTGTGATTTTTCCCTCATGTCCTGTCACAGCTGCAGAATGGGGCTCACTCTGGTCCATGTCATCTGCCCCCCATGCCAGGCAGCCACCCCAGTGGGACGGTGCGGTCGGGGACTCCTCTCTCGTTTGGGTTTTTGTAGCAGCAAACCACAGCCCAGAAATGTTTAGTGCCCCAGCCCGGGGACCTCGAGGCCTCTGGTTCCAGGGTCCCCCAGCCCCATCCTCCCCAGCTCAGCCCCTTGCCACGGGTCACTCAGGCTGCCAAAAGGAGCAGGAGGGATGCAGGGAACCCCACGGTCATCCCTGTGACATGGGGCAGCTGCTTCCCCACCAGGGCAAGGGCACTGCCTGGCAAGATGATGCCATTGGGTGCTGGACTGATTTCGGGGGATTTTTCCATCACACAGCGTTGCTAGGTTGCTAACACGCAGCAGCTCCACAGTCGGCGTGCTCGGCAGATGAACTGTCACTTCAGCTCATTCCAGGGTGAAACACTGTCACTTTTCCCTCTTGCATATGCAGCACGCGCTGGGGAGTTCAGGTCTGTGCACAGCAGATTTATTCAACAGTAATCGTTTCATTTCTGTGAAGGAAATATGTTCCACTGTTCCCACAGCTGACAGGCTCTGGCATCAGTTGGAGGCTGAGGCTCCAAAAGGAGGGAGAATATGTTTATGGGATGAACCACAGCTGTTTGCAGTATTCCTCTGCCCTAGCAATTATTTTAATAGAAAGAATTCCTGGAGGGTTATTTGGCCTCATACAGTGCATGTCGTGTTCACAGTCACCAGTTCAGGTATCAGGCAAATGAACCTCTAAAGACAGTTCTCCTGTAAAGCATTTTTTAAAAAGGCAGCCTGCTCACACACCAGAAAATACTTGCTCCCATGGGTAGCGCAGGAAATGGTAGAAAAACTGGTACATTTGCATAATCTGCATTGTCATGAAGTTGTTTATCAACAGCACTGAGCTGCCCCAGTACTTCCAGGGTGTAAAGAGAGATGATTCCCAATGCTGTCCAACTTAGACATGCAGAAAAGGTGAGCAAGACAGATTCCTGACTGAAGGTGAAGTACCTGGCTACATACATTTTTCTCTGAGGGAAAAGGGGTAGGACCTCACCAACCTGTTCACAGTGCAGTGGTTTCCATGGATTCCTTTTTTGTCCCTACAGGCAGTTCCTGGAAGAAGAGTCCCGGGCTGCAGGGGTGCAAGAAGGAGCACTTGCTCTAGTGCTGTATTTCCAAAATAAACTGGAGTCTATTTAAAATTCAGCAGCATCATGTGAATGTGTTTCTGCTTTGCCTCAGAAATAATCAGTCAGGACAGTCCTCAGACAGCACTGCTCATTAAATAAAACACCTCGATTCCTCCCTGAAGGGGAAGGCTCCCCAAGGGCTGGCAATATTTTAGCCTGCTTACCATCCAAGGGCTTAAAAGTACTTCAGAAGCATTAATTAAGTCTCAGGACATGCTTATAAGATGGAGGTTTAGCATTTACTCAGCAGTGGGCAGCACTAAGGCTGCAGGATGGGGAGGCTCCTGGACTGTGAAGGTTTGGATCAGGTGTGAATCTCAGAGCATCAGCTGTGCCAGCACAAGGGAGATGAAAGTTCCCAAGTGCCTGGGACACACTGTGGCTCCTGCCTGACCCACTCAGGGGGCCGGGCTGGTGGCTTTGCAGGGGAAGGTGTGATCCCAGCTGGGGGATGCTCTGCTCCCAGAGCTGTGTGCCTCTCCTCTGCCAGTGTCAGTGGGGAGAGCTCCAGAGCCAGAGCCAGCTCGGGACAACTGCCCAGCTGCTTGGCCACGGCTGCCAGCAGGGGACTCCCAAATCTGCACTGTTTTGATTAGCACTGGCAAACATCCGTGTCCTTCACTGAAATCATCTCACACAAACATCGTGATTTGGTTCAGGTGGCCTAATGAGAAAATTAGTAAATCCCTGCCTGGATTTTTACTTTCAAACCAGCTGTCCAAAACATGAGATATCTGAATTCCTTATAGCTTTAGGATGTTAGACTCTATTTTATCTTTGAAAATGCACATCTTTCATTGCACAGGAGAGCTCTAGCAGGTCATCCTACCAACAGGACTTTAGTCACACACTTATGGGTGTGTAGATGGAAGTTAAATGCTTTAATACTTCTGTGGAAGTAGATGTAAGAGAGCTAAGCACAAGTAAATAGCATCTGTCAAGTCATGCTTCAGAAAGTTGTCCAGATTAAAAAAATAAAGAAATACAAAAAAAAAAAAATCCTGTAATTCAAAGGGGAAACAGGTAAGGTTTTTTGTCACCAAACAGTGCTGCCTGCATACAGAAATGCCACTTCTTATCTGGAGATTTAGATGAGAACAGAAGCTCAGTGATTTTTGTTAGGGCCATTAGTTTTTCTGGAGAGAATATGATCACACTGCTACTGACAGAGCATCAATAACAGGGAATATAAACACTCCTGAGGTGTTAATTCTCTCAGCATCATGAGATGTAACAGATGCATCATCACTGTACGTCAGTGAGGAGTAACGTGAGCAGGCACCACAGACACTGCTAAAATACAACAGCGTAATTCAAGTGGAATCTGCTTCTGAAAGAGATTTCCGTGTGGGAAGAGATGACGTTTCAGCAGTTTCCCATAACAACACCATGGCCAGACACAGCTCCTGGCTGCTGGAATCTGCCTTTGTCACAAACAGCTTTGCAATAAAGGCACGTGGTATGGATGGGCACAGCCCTACGGATCAATCAGTAACCCAGGGAAGGCAAAAGGCAGCAGCAAATGGGAAAGTCGATGTCACAGCTATCACAAACAGTTCTTTGCAAGCTCACCCTGAGGGAGGTTGGAGGCAGTTTTCCCTGCTTTTGCAGGGCAGGCTTGGTTTTGATCTGCAGTCTGAATGCCCCGGTCATTTGGGCCTTGTGAATATTCAATTCTTCTTAATTGCTTCAGTGGCAAGGAGCTTTCTCTTGCTGCACTTCCTTCCCCGCTGAATCTGGTTAAAGAAGGAAAAAGGACGTCCTTTATCACCCAGAGACCGCAGAACATGGGCTGCTGGTTGGGATCCTACAGTGATATCTTGGGAAAGAGGGTTGAACCCTTGTATCTGTCTGCCTCCCATGTGTCTATCCAAGCCATTACTAGATCTGGGCAAATGATTATGCACAAACTTTTTATTTTTTTTTAATTAGTCTTGACCATTTTCTCACTCCTTTTACATGGGGTTTTCACTCCTGTGACTCAGTTCTACAAGCTCTGTTTACTATCAGAGTATTCACTGAAGCAGCAAATTGTACATGATTATTGGAAATTATTCATCAAGAGTGAAGTGATAAATGAATGATTAATTCTCATTATTAACACTGTTTTCCTGATGCCTGGAGGCTTCCCTGAAATCAGGATCCCATTTTTTTAGGTACTGTGCAAGCACATAGGGGCAGACAGTTCTTGCTACCAAAGGAACCCCAGTCTGGAGAGGCAACATAGCTCAGAGTAAAGAGCAAAGAGACAGGACAACTTGCTCAGAGCCCTCAGGAGTTCCAAACCACCTCCAGCAGACAGGCTCTCACCAGGCTGAAGGCACACACTACTTCCCTGCTGGGTAAAGGCTTCCTCTCTCCCCTCCCAAAAACCTTTACTCATCTTGCAGCTCCACAAGTAAGAATTGCCACAACTTCTTGGCTGCTCTTGGTACCAGTCACGTCACATCCTCCAGCTGAGGCAGTGCTGCTCTTCCACACAGAGCCTGGACCCCAAGCTGCTGGGAAACCACAGCTGCATTTGGGAGACCAGATGCAGCCTCATCAGACATTATCACATCACTGCCCCAAACTCAGCATCTGATGACAAAAATACAGCTGAACATCTAGAGCCAGACCTCTGGACCTGGGCTAAGGTTCATACCAGCCCTTGGTGACAGGCTCCAGCACAGCATGGTTACTGCTGCTGTGTCTCATCTCTGTGCCAGTATTCCTGACTGTTCCAGGTTCACAGAAACTCAAGTGCCTAAATGGAGGTGAAATTAAAGAGGGCCCTTCTGGGTAAGAGCTGCACCTGGGGGAGGAGAGCACCCAAGGTGGATCCTTTTCTGTGGCTCTGGGGTGACAGCAGCTCACATCCCCTGGGGGCAGGTGGGCAGCAGTGTCAGGTGAGTATTGATAGGATAAAACATGGTACAGTCACACTCTTTCTTCTTGAGAAATGCTGCATTAGCCATTAATTTTATATGAGTGCTTTCTAATATCGTATTGTTGAACTAAATTGAATCTGTCCACTGGCAAATGGCCTAAAACCAAAGCAAGTGGAGTGTGTGGGACCATTCCAAACTCCATCCACATTCCCAAGTGAAGATGTGCTGTGAAACAGGTCTAGATGCTTCATTTAGATTGACAGAAAGAGATCTGATAACAACAAAAAGGAGGAACAGAGTCTCCAAGCTGCTGTCTTTCTCTCTGTGGAAGACATGTTACTAGCCCCCAGAAGAAAATATTTTAATTCATACAAGTCTGCAAATACCCAAGTAGCTGCCAGACCCTCCTGCTGCCGTTTTGTGAACCCTCATTAGCACACTGCTCACTCCAAATTTGTGACAAGCTCTCTGCTGTGTTTTGTTCTGCCTCTCATGCCTATTGTAAATGCCCTGGCAGCCAAGGATTTCACATGTAAATCCCATTTTAAAATATCTTTTAGCCTAGAGCTATACCTAAGGCATAAACAGACCAATGAAATGCAGATGTTGATTTTCATCTGTGCTGCAAGTTTGCAGGTGTGAAGGATGTGAGTGCTTCAACCCTCACTGCAGGAACCAGCCCAGCACGAGCTCCGATACCCACGGCCACGCAGGTTTTCCTCACACAGAGCAACAACAAGAAAGGCACTATTCACCCACAGTATATCCTTATTATATGTAGTGCTGACTGATAGTAGGAATGACACTTCAATCAATATTAATAACATTTAACATCAGCACTAATAGGCCCCATTATTTTTCCAGCATAAAATGCTGTAAGAAATAAACATCCTTTTCCATCACATTTGCTGTTCTACACTCAACACAAGAGGGAAATAAAGTAAATCTCCAGACAAACCTAACAGAAGTTTATTCAGTCTTGAATTGAGTTCATGGTTTAGCTGCTCCCCACCATCTCTTGCTGAACAGACTAGATGTTTCTAACCTTTCTGGGTAAAAGCTTTGTGCCATATGTGCAGCTTCTGCTGAGATAGACATAAATCCTATGCAGGAAAAGCTTGCATGTTTTAGGAGGCCTGGGCTCTAATATCATTATCTGCAAACATAAGAAATTACACTTTTCCACTCCCTGGGGGCAAAAAGAAAAATGAACTAATGCCCCTGTACAACATGTGAGTGCCTTCAAAGCAGCACTGCCACTGAGCTGCACACACTCTGCTGAGGGCCAGCTGGCCTTTCCTCTACCACTGAACTTCAAACCAAACTCAGACTGGGTGTCTGCTCCTGTTCCACAGCCCTCAGACAGCTTCCTTCTGTGCCACAGGCAGGTCTGGGTTTGGGAAAGGTACTGCACCTTAAAAAGGTGCTGATAGGTGTTGTGCTGGGGCAGCCTGGTGGATTCTGCATTGAAGAGATGACCAGAGACTCCCTCATTTCTTTTGTCTGTTGGGTTGGAAGGATGCTTCCTGCTCCCCTGATGAGCTCATCACCCCTTATTCACACTCCTACAATGACAAACACCAGTGACTCTCAATGTCTTGTCACTAACCAGCACCTCCTGCAACTCTACTGATTTATCCGTGGCCATGTTATTTCTTTGGCCTGTTCTGATCTTGGGCTCAGAGGTTTTCTGAGCCTCAGCTCCAACTTACAAGTCAGGAAAGTGAAATGCAGGTGCTGAAGCTGCCAGAGAAAAGGCAGGAAGGAGGGAAATCCTCACAGGGAAAAGAGTTTCCCCCCTCCTGCTTGGGTTGCAGTTTGCAGAAGGTGATCAGTGTGATGTGTAACTGTGGAACGCCCCCAAAAGTACACAAATAAAACAGGGAGGGTACCCTGTAAAATATGTTGGGGGAGGAAAACAAATAATCTCTGTCAACTATTTAAAAGCAATCCAGTAATGTGAACAATCAGAAGTGAAGAAAAATCGATACACTTCTCATGGTGCAGAAATGGAAAACAAGTGGGATTTTACTCCTGCAAAATCCATGCAAACAGAACCCAACAAATTAATTCTGCTTGTCGATGAATATGGTCCTGTCTTCAGCAGCAGAACCACCTCCCTGAGCACTCTCTTCAGCCACAGCACTGTGTGAGTGATGTGGTGGAAATCCCCACTGGTGCCAGTGATACACAACGGAGTTTACACAAGAATTATGAACAATTGTGTGTTATTCCCAACACATTTCATTCGTCTAATAAACAATTCCTCCAGGAAGGCTTCAAGCAAAGCAAACAGAGAGATAACAGAGCACAGCAGACATAGCCCAGTTCCTACTCCTGCACCCAAAATGCAGACAGAGAAGCAGAGCAAAGCAGAGCAGCACAGTCTCTATTGGACAGGCAGAGGCATGACTGGAGTGTCCCTAAGTGGCCATTTCTACACTCCAAATCGTAGCCAACATCTGACTTCAGGTAACAAAAGGGAAGTAGGGTTGAGAGTAAAGGAAGAAGTTTCTGTAGCAGCTCAGAAGGTGTGGGGACCTTTCCCAGAAAGAACTTGATGGAAATTGGAATCTGAGAATGTGTACTGTGGGGAAGAATTCAAGGGGAGGTGGATCAGGGGGTAGAACACAGTCTTACAGCACTTCACTGAGCCCCGGAATTTTTCTTATAGGTCTCAGGATTAGGCATGCACAGGGACAGATCTATTAGTTTTCCTTTCCAAACTTTCCTCTCCTATCAAACACATGAAATAGAGCCAGAAACAGCCTGGAAATGAAAGACTGCGGCACCAGTTGTAAGACAGGGAACTGACAGTTGTTCAGCCAGCTCACAAACCTCGGCCAAACCTGTGCTTGGCATGACTGAAGTTCACAACCATTCAGCAACCTTCCCTATGTATCCCAGCAGCCAGGGCCATGACCAGCTCTACCTGAGATGGGACATGAAGTAACATAGGAAGGACTTCTGGCAAGCCTAATAAATTCCTTCTCATTAGGACAAAAATTCTTTTCAATTGTTGCATTTGGTAAAGTTGTAACAGAAGCAATAATAACACAATGAACACAAATGCACCTTTTGCAGCTGAGCTTCTCCCAACAGCAGCTGCTCTTGTCCCCAAGGGCTGCTGCAGGGCATGAATTTGAGGTGTCCTGCAGCACCTCCAACACTGCAAAAATAAGATTTTCCCATTTTAGTCAAGTATGTGAACACCAAGCTCCTACAACTACACATATTCATTTATTTTTAGGTTACCTTCAGAATCTATGTTCCGTGGCATGCTCAGCTCTTCTTTTCTGAGCCAGTGCATCTCTGCTGAGGCGATACTGCCACTCTGTGGCTCCCGCAGAGCTAACACATCACCGAGGCTCCAGGCACATCACCTTCCTCTGGTTTGCATGGCTCCCACCACCCACAGAGCTTCCATCAGCTGCAAGAGCTCACCCTGCCTGCGGTGAGCTGGCCTCAGGTCCTGCATGTTTGCTGGAGGGGCAGCTGTGAGGGGAACCTTCATCGAGGGATCCACATAGGGAGGAGGAGATGCCTCTTGGTCACTTGGCCAGGGACACCAGTGCACCCAGCACGCCCCTAATGCCAGTGCAGCCCCCCAGCAGCTTCCTCCTCAATAGCACCAAGAGGAACTGGGAAGGAGATGGTGCTTGTCAGCTCTCAGACTGTGTCTCACTGTCCTGAACTTTCAGGCTCTGACAATTCCCGGACCCCACTTCATCTCTGGGGCCCAGACACGTTTTCAGTATGTTCTGTGGTAACTTCCATCAGCATCTGTGGCTTGTTCAGAGCTCAGTGGGTACAGGCTGGACAAACCCTACACTGCACGGACCTGCCAGCCACAGCGCTGTTGGGCTGGGACCCAGAGCACACCCAGCACATCAGTAATTCCCTCCCAAGTCAGTGCTAGTCACCTGATAAATAAAGAGGCAGAATGGGACCTTTGTGACTGAGAAAGAGGGAACTTTCCTGTTCCTGAAGGTGAGACACCCTCTGACAAGGTGTTACCCTGACACAAGCCTGTTTGTAAAGGCAAGCAGAGGATTGTGCTTCATTCCTGCATTTCCAGTGCCACCTTCTGTACAAAACAAGGAAACCTCTGAGTTCAGTAGCTCCAAGGAATGAAACTGGAAAATTCTTTCCCACCCATGTGGGAACTCAAACACTACTGAAATTAAACAGTGAAGAAATTACATTATCAGTAGCTTAACAGCACACTGAGTAGTATGCTTGAGACACCCACAAGTGCCAAAACCTGCTAATTTTACAAAGTAAGTACATCAGCTCACTATGTGTTTGCCATAAATTCATGCAGCTTCTGTGATGGGATGTAATAGATGAGAGAAATAAACATCCATTATTATAAAAAAAAAAAAAGAGAAGCATAAGTCTGGCTATAAATATTAAAAGTATGCAACCAGGGAGTGCTGTTATTCTTCTCTATGTCATTCCAAGCTCTCACAGAGATTTTTAGTCCCAGACTGTTGGGGACCCACTGTGCCCTGACTGGGCCATGGGAATGTACACCTCATCCTCGAAAACTCCACTGCATCCAATCATACAGACAAATGACTCTGGTAAACAGTTGCTGTGAATAGTTTTCTCATATTGTATCGAGAGTTCACAGGCATAAAAAGAAAATCAGATTTTCTTGTTGCTAATCACAAATTTAAATATTAAGACTGAATCTGATTTTTATAGGGTACTTCAATTGGTTCAGCTGCACAGAACCATTGTCAGAGCTGGGGGTTGAGTAGCTGATCTTTAAACTTCCCTCCCAACCCAAAGCATTCTGTGATTTCATTCTTCATTCTACTCTCCTATACTGCCTAGAAAATTACTTGATAAATTACATCCAGGAAGTTTTCCACTGAGCAGTATTCAGCATGATTATCTGGTTCCTCCAGACTTTCATTAAAGAGACAGACAAGGTCTTATCAGCTTCCCTAATAGCTGTTTCACGGCTGCCCTGCCAGATCTGATAAGCTCTGAAGATGATTCGGAACAGCCTTAGAACATGCAACCACTTTTAATTGGGGTTGGTGTCTTCACATCTGCAGCTGCTCCTGTCACTGGATGATCAAATCACTCCCTTCTGTGATCAGGACCAGCAGTCTGTTGCAGAGTGAGCATACCTGCAGGAGGTGCTCAGGCAGTAAAATCATCCTCCTGTCATTCCCAACCTCCAAGCAAGATGAGTAACAAGCAGCAGCCACCCCGTCCTCAGCTCTGGCTCTGTACACATCTGCAATTCACTGGTAGAAGCAGTTGGGGGACTTTGCTCTTAGGGCTATGGAACACTGGAACCAAGTGAATGAAAGACTCCAAGCAAACTGGTAGTGTCTTGTAAAGCCCAGAGAAAGATCCTTTCCAGGTAGGAGAGTTGCTTTGAGCCTATAGGCAGTGGCATGTGCAAATAAACTATCTTAATTCAGTATGTAATCTAGGAATAAACCTCTAGTAGATAAATGCTGAAATGATTATTTACATTTGTCTCTTAAGCCTGGATTCAGGCTTGATTGGATCCTCTGTAGTTTGTAATAAAAGGGAAAGCAGCAGCGTTTCAAAGTGCCACTCATCATATGTGTCTGGATGTAGACAGACCTAAGAGAATTGGGATCCTGATTGGAGCATCTAAAGTTCAAAATGATGTGGAATAAGGCTGAGTTGTAAAATTGTGTACACAGCAGATTATAATTGCAGCTACTGCTGGAATAAATTATGACAAGTGTCTTAACTCCTCTAGTGCTGAGCTGAAGCAGGTTCCCCAGCTAAGATAAAAGAAATCATAAAATAACCCCAGACAGTGCTCTGTGACCTCTCAGGACCAGGATCTGCAGTTTGAGCTTGTGTTTCACCTAAAGAGTAACCATCACAGCAGCAGAGTGCTCTCAAGAACATTATTTAACAATTTAGTCCATCTCCGCTATAGAAGCAAAGAATTAACTCAATTGCCATCCCCAAATCCTCTAAAACCTGGATTTAGATGGTTATTTCCACAACACACAGTTTGTTTAAACGTAAGTGAAGCAATTCTGGCTGAGAGGCCTGTCTGGAATTGTTTTCCAGTTGTCTGAAGAATTTGAGTCTCCCTCCCACCAAATTTTAGATTCCAGATTCTTTGGGAAACTTTCCAAGTTCTGGTTGGAATACTTAATCATTAATTCCCAACTTGCCCATCTGCCAGGTCTAGAAAAGATTTCTGTTAAATCCTTTAAATCATATGTCTAAACTCCTTGTTTATCTGTCAACATTATCTGACGCTACTTAAAGCTGAACTTTTTAAACCTCTCACGGTTGATCCTGCTCTGAACACGAGGACCTGTCAGTAACTTTGCACCATGTAACTACTGCCTGTTGTACCAGACAGGCCATATTTGCTGTGCTATACCCACCAAACTGCTCAGATTCTCCCACAGAAGCGTTTTACACAAGGTCCTGTTAAAAAAAAAAAAAAAAAAAAAAAAAAAGAATGACTTACCACATCAGGAGCACTTTACTGGGGTGCCAGAGCCCTGCTACACCTAGACAGATAAAATGTGGCAGAAACCCAGCCTGAAAGCCAAGCAAAGGCCAGTCCTCCCCAAAATCCTCCTACCCAACCTCCCTGGGGTGCCCAGGGGCCTTTTATAGCCCTTGATAGCAGGTTAATTGGGCCACTTGGCTGACTTTCTTTTGCCCTCCAGAGCCTTGGGATGATCTTTAGCACTTCCCAGGGTTGAGGACACATGTACTCAGTCCCCTGTGTTTCCCACAACTTTTAGATTTGCAATGATTTCCAAAGCAACAGTCAGTGTGGTGGGAAGGAAATCATGGAATCACAGAATGGTGATTTAAAGATCACCCACTCCAACTGCTTGCCATGGGCAACACACACAGCCCTGCTGCTCGAGTCAGTCTGGGGAGCAGCAGCACACGTGTCCCTATTTACACCTCCCTGTGCTCTGATGCTCCTCTGCTTCCACTGCCTCAGTGTCTGACTCCATGTGAGCTCTGCCAGGCTCCCACTGGCCCCATGGCCTCACCTGCTTTTCATAGGAATGTTCTCAAAGAGCTCCTCTACAGCTGCCACTGTATAGACACACACACATGGAATACACATATGGACACAAAATATGTTATTTATTGTGAATTTTGCAAAGACACATTTAAGCAACAAAATATACATTTTTGAACCTTTAGTTTTATACATAACAAATACAATCTGCTACTATAGCAATAAATTAAATATACATTATTTACAACAGATAAGTCACCAGGAACTACAAAGCACCGCCTCTCTACATCAAAAATAAACTTTATCAGATACATTTCTTCAAGATTTATTTTCCCTCTATAAACTTTCTTCACATTCTCTGATACAAATCCAGCATTTCTCTGGGCAGGACATGCGCAGTGCTACATTCATTGAAGGTGATGAAAGCATGCTGGGGGGCTGGGGGCAGCCCCTGGCCAGCTCGGGGGGAGGCTGGAGCAGCATCAGCAGAGCAGTGAGTGTGCAGGTGGGACCCGCAGAGGTGCTGGGCTCTGCCCTGGTTTTGGGAGCTGCACCTCTCATAGCCAAGAGATCACAGCCCTGGGTACAGCCCATTCATGGCAGAGACGTATCTTGGCCCCTCATCTGCCATACCCTCAAATCTCCAGAAAGAAACTGAGTTTGTGCTTAGGTTCCCCCACTTCACCCAGGAGAAAGCACTTCTGTGTTGTGCTTAGGTGTGCACCCTGTGCTTGGCTCAGTGAGGTTCCAGAAGGATGCAAGTGCATGCCAAGTGCTCTCCTGAACAGAAGCCGAGCCAGAGTGGCAGCTCACTGCCAACCCTTAGCTGCACACAAGCTCCAGGGCTGATGCAGGTGATGCCGGTGGAGGGGAGAGGTTCCCCCCCTGCTCTGCATGAGGACCTGGAGATGGTGGCACCAGCGCTGGAGCTGTGGACCTGCACCTAACCTACTGCTGCCTCTCCCCGAGCCCAGGAGCTGGTCTGAGCCAGGCAGCAGCCCAGGGACAGCAGGAGCAAGTGGGGCACTGAAACTCCAGTGGGAAGGGGAGCAGACCCTGTGACAGGGGAGACCTCCCCACACAGTGAGAGCTCTCCCATCATCCCCCAACATGTTTCTGAGCCCCTTCTGCTCCCTCTGCAAAGTCACTTCCAAGTGTGGCAGAAGTTGTGTGCAAGGAAACAGTGGGATCAGAAAGGAAAATGCACTGCGCAGTAATTCTAGTGTCAGTTATGGATCCATTCTTTTATATATATATATATGTATGTATATATATATAAAAATCCCTTTTATATATGTATAGATGTGTATGTGTCACTTATAAGCACAAAACATTTTGCAAAATATATACAGGAACACCTTTACCCACTGCTGGAAGTGCAAAAGTCCCCGGGGTGTAACAAACCGCTGCTCAGACCCCAGAACCACAGGACAATCTGGGACATTCCAGGCTGGAAGGTGTGGGCCAGCACAGGCAGGAACCATGCCAAAGCCTGGCTGGGACAGGAGGGTCCAAAGCCCAGCTGCTGGGAAGGAGGTACAGCAGGTTTTACAGCCTATGGTGAGGAGTGAGTGCTGCTGAAAATGTCCCAGATCCCACAGGAGCTGCTGGTAAACCTCATGCCAGACCCCAGCTCCTGGCCCTGCTGCCATGCCAGCAGGCTGGCATGGAAGAGACAAGTCCAATACACTGCACGTCTCCCTAAGGCTTCACAATGTCCTGCCTGTTAGTCCCATTCCCAAATCAACCTAGATCAGAAAGGAAAGTCACAGTTTCAAGTGAAAAAAAACCACACCAACAAAATAACCAAGAATGACAAAAGAGCTGACAGTAGCCACTGAATCGTCTGCTGAAAGATCTCATGGAGATCAACACCCACAGGAATGACGTCTACAGAGCCAAGCGACTTCTCAGAGGAAAAAGCAAACCCAGCGCAGACCCTCGGAGCGAGTCATTGCATCAGTCAGCGTTTCACTGTGCAGCTTCAGGAAAGCAGACCAAAGCTTCCAAGAGAACTGGGGACGGGTTTGAAAGTGCGACTAAAGCATCATCAGACAAGTGCTGAACAGCAAAGTGTGTGATCCTGAGGCACCTACAGCTACGGCCTGGGCTGAACACACCACACACTTCTCTTCCAAAGGAAACTCAAGCTTTAAACTCTATTGAAATGCAACTGGCTGGGAGCAGGAGGGAGCATCCCCACGGGGGTTACTGGTATTTACTACTACACAGCGCTTAGTGCCAGTTAAACAGCCCCCTCCTTTTCACACATTCTCCTTCTTTAACCTGGCTCATGTCTCATCAGGGCTGCAGCCTTTCCACATGGATCCATTGCAGCACAAGGGGAGCACCTCTATGAACCGGATTGTAAGGCTGTTGGAGAGCATCTCCCTGTAGAGCCGGGGTAAGCAGAGCCGTTTCAGCTTGGCTGGGCTCCTCTCTGGCCTGGGGAGGTGATGGGGAGGAGGGGATGTGATGGTTGGATCCTACAAGCACTTGCCCCAGAGAGAGGGGAACAGGAGCAGCCACAGCCATGGCAGCTGCCCTGGGCTGCTCCAGGAGCACAATTCTGCCCCCGCCTCCTGACACACACTGTCAGGTACTTTGTTGCTCTTGGAGCACTGGCTGTGTGTAGATGACTTTGGCACTCAAAGTCCTATTTTCAGCAGGAATCACAAATTCTAAGATCTGTGTTCACTTGAGACTAAGAACCTGATTTCATGGGATTTTCCAAAGGTCACAGGCTGAGGGGGGCAGGGGAGCATCTCTGCAGCATCATGGCCTGTCTTCCAGAAAATGAGTAAGGGAAGTCCATGAGCAATGCAAAATTCATGGACAGGCTTCAGAAAACTTCAGAAGAAGTTCCATTAAAAAGAGCAAAAGGATTTCTTGGCATGTTGAGAGAGGTATTTTTGGGAAAGGGCATTACAGGAAACTCACCTTGCAGAATCCATAATCCTTATCTTTCAGAATAACAAGAACTCACTCAAAAGCAGCAGGACAGACTCTCCAAGGGCTGGAGCAGCCTAATGCCACCCAAATCACTGGAGTTTTATGCATTTGCTTGCCTGGTGATCCAAGCCACAGGGCAAAGCAGAGCCCACTGGGCAAATTCTCTCTGGTTTCAGTTTTAGTACTCAGGTACACCACAGCTTTAGTTTTGGGTCACCTTTTCCAGGCCTGTGCTCGGTGTCAGGCAGGGACAAAGCAGGGAGGCCAAAGCTGACAAGGGAGGATGAACTGGCCTTGGCCCCCAGCTCCGCTCCCTGGGCCAGTTTGCTCACCCACCTCTTGTGCAAGAAACTAAGTGTGGAGTCAGGGGCTGCCTCTGCCCTGAGGGTTTTGGGGTGTGGGTAGGAACTGGGGTGAGACAGCTGGGGGTGGCTGGAGAGACACTGCAAACCATGTGGTGGGGGATATTTTATCCTGTTGCCCCCAGAGAGGAGAGACAGAAAATGATGGCAGAAGGTCAACTGCCCTGGGGCCACTAACTCACTTTGCCCTGACCCCCTACCCCTCAAAAAACAAATATAAAACCTGCTTCCCCACTGATAACTGCAAATATAGCATGGAGGGAACTGAAGTGCATGGGGGTCTGTCCTGCTGCCCCCTCTGCCCAAGAAGAGCTGGCAGACAGACCAGGGAGGGGGGAGTGGACGGTGCCCACCAGCCACAGCACATGCAGGTGCCCACAGGGGGACCCAGCACAGCACCTGGAGGGGTCATGGCCCTGGCCAGACGTTAAGTTAAAGACACATCACCTCCTGCATGCAGAGCTGGGGGCACAGGGCATGTGCTGGACAGGGGTACGCCGGGTGGGAAGGTGGCTGCTCCCTGTCAGGGCAGGACTGTGGCAAGGTGAGAGCTCCTTCACAGGAGGGAGGCAGGTGTGGGCACCTCACTGCCCACGGCTGGGGCACACGTGGTCTTTGTGGGGTGTTGAAGAGTTTTCCCTTTGTTGAAACAAAAATTCTCTGCAAAGAAGAAAAGGATAAAAGTGTCAGAGACTCTGGAAGGAGAATATTCCCACCCCTGCAGTGATGGTTGTGCAGCACCTGTCCCAGGAAGAGAGCCAAAGCCAGGGCAGTGCCCATCCCTGAGGCACCAGGCATCCTGCCACTCCCAAGCTGGGGAAGAAGGAAACTCTGTGGTAGGGTGAAAATCCTGGCTTTTTGAGACCCATGCTTTCAGAAACAGAAATTCCTCTCATTTCAAATTCTATGGGCTCTTCTCAACTTGAGACTTCCTAATGATGCCCCTGATTTCATGACAGAAAAGGAGCCCAGGTGACTCCTGCTGCATTCCCTTCACCTCTGCCCACGAAACCCGCCTTGTGAATCTGCTGTTCCCCTCAGGGTTTTGGAATAGTAAGGACCTGCTCTGTTTTTCCACCCCCTGTGCCCAGAGGACAGTGCAGAAACCCTGTCGTCCCTGCGGAGATGAGCCTTTTTGCGCAGCATCGCAATATCAACACTCACCTGTGACAAGTTCATTACTTCCTCTTGCTAATGGCTCTGCATGAAAGAACAGAACACGGTGTGGGTTGCAAACGAAGGGGCAAGAAATCACAAAATCCCTTCCCTCCCTTTCAATCCCTCGTGGACCCCACAGCCTCTCCCAGAGCCCAGACTCCCCATGCCAGGCAGGGAGGACGTGCCCACAGTGTCCCATCAGCAAGAGCCCTGGCCCCTACCGTGTTGGAGCTGCCGTGGCTGAGCTTGTCAAAGCGAAACTTCAAGTTGGACCTTGGAGAGTTTCTGTTCTTTAGATCTGCTGGTAAGAGGGAAAAAACAAGAAACAAAAATAATAAACTGTGAACAAAAACATTTGCTATAGTGCTGGCTGCACTCACCCAGCCAGGCACTTCAATAGACTACCAGGAGTGCTACCAATGTTTAGTCTGCCTTGGCTGAATGTTTGGCAAAAACTGTACATTAAATGTTTGTGATGGAACAAATTGAGGCTTAATTATATTTCACAGTCTTCCTCCTGGAAATACCACTGAAAAGGCTACAAGGAATGACTGATCCGTTTAATGTATGGGTGGATTTTCATGTTCTTGGCAGGAAAAATACAAAATAAACAATTTAAACATTCAAAGGGTCTGATTTAAGAGTTCAGAAAATTACCAATGAAAACAAGGAGAAGGACCTGTGGGGTGCTGAGACATGAAAAGCCTGCCTATGCTCTGCAGCCTTGCTTTGCCAACAACACTCCCAGTTACGGAGCCGTTGGGCTGTATTTGTTTCACAAACAGCTCCTCAGCTGACAATGTTTTTCCATGTGAATGGTGGTGCCCTGTGGCAGGCTCTCTGTGGTTCAAGGAATCAGAGCCATGGGTATCTGCAGGTGAGGGGCGACTATGGCCATCCCCCAGCTCACCACACCATCATCATGCACTGGCAAAGGGCCATTCCTGCTGTTGAATTGCACCTCACTGTGCAAACTGTCCGACTGAAATGGATGGAGTTGGTGAGCAGGTTGGCAGGAGGGAAATGGAGCCAAGACCACGGGAAGCTGCTTGTTGATTAAATAACTGTGAGTCATGGCTCAGCCCCTGGAGACAGCGAGTTTCCACGACTACTGCACATGCCTGTCAGGGGACATGGAGGGAACAAAGCCACAGTAAGAGCCACCTCTGTGCTCTAATTGAGAGGGAAATAGTTCCCCACAGAAATACAGAACTAGAGCACATGGGACAATCTCTCCAGAACAGCCCTGTCAGGATGGGAGCTGCCCTGCACCCTGTGGATGCTCGTCCTGCCAGGGTGAGCGTGGCTGCTGCTTCGCCCTGGCACCTGAGCAAGGCCGGGAGAGGGCTTCTCCATCCCAGAGCCATGGACCCCATTCCAACCCACCATCACAGGAAGCTGGGGCTTCCAGGGGCTCCAGGGGCAGAGTCAGAGGCAGTGGCTCCTACCAGCCCTCCTGCAACCCACCTGTGGGGCTCCTGCTCATGATGACAGGGGTGGCCATGGCTCCCGCGCTGGGGCTCTCACCGCCAGATGAAGCACTGTAGACAAACACGTCCTGCTTGAATGGCGATGCAGTGGAGGGCTGGCTTCCCTGCTCAGAGAGATGGGAAACAACTTTTTCTCCAGCCAGCTCTTTTCCCCACACCCTGCTGATGCTTCACTGCCCCCCTGCCCGTCGGAGGCCCGCCACCAGCCGCTGGTGGGAAAGCTTGTCCTGATGGAGCAACCTCCCAGCCTGGGCACACTGAGCAGTGCCCAGGGCACGCCAAGGTTCACTGGGGTGTCACAGAATCACAGAATGGTTTGGGTTGGAAGGAACCTCAAAGACCATCTGGTCACATCCTCCCTGCCCCAGGCAAGAACACCTTCCACTAGACCAGGTTGCTCCAAGCCTTGCCCAGCCTGGCCTTGGACACTTCTGGGGTTGGGGCAGCCGTTACACCCTGATGTCCCACCAGGCACCCCAGCCCTCCTCCTCCCCACACCCAGAGATGGGATTAAGCCCCTCCAGTGCTAAGGAAGTATCTGGGGGCCTAGCAGACACTTCCCCCGCAGAGACCCCCCAGGGGTCAGGGGGCAGCAGGGAGCCAGGGACACGTGCGTCACGGGGTGGGTTTGGTACCTACCACACTGTCGTACTCCTCCAGGGTCTCGCTCTCCCCCGCTGTGCTGCTGAAGCTGCTGGTGCTGGAGGAGGAACGGGAGATGTTCGACCGCCCGTTCTCTTTCAGCTTGATAAATGGCCTGGGGAGAGGCGGAACGGAGGGAAGGGCGCAAGGCTGTCACTAGGGAAGCGTGTCCCTTGGACTGTGACAGTGGGACAGACCTTCCTGCCCCCTCGGAGCAAAGTGCTGCCGGAGGGATGAACCTTTAAGGTTGCTTCTCTACATAACCACATCAAAAGGTGTGGGATAAGGTGGTGGGTGGGTGGTCCAGCAGGAAGCCCAGGGTGCAGCTGACTTCCCCTTGGCAGAGAGGAATGGGTACTGCAGCCTCCCCAGCTCCTGTGCCCTGAGGATTTGGGCAGCCTCTGTCAAATACTGCTCCTGGCTCTTCTTTGTGAAGACCATAAGGGAGCTGTGTTTATGAGTCACGAGGATCTTTTCTCCCCTTAGTATCAAACTTATTTATAGTAAAACCCGGCGATGATTTTGTTTGACAAAGTCCCTGATGTCTGTAGGATGGACTCCTCCCGGCTCACCTGTCTTTGTTGGGGCATATTTCAGGGGAGCTAGGGTTGGATGAGGTTTCAGACTTCATCTCTTGGGAAGAATGTCCCAAATCTGGTGTCTTCTGGGCTCCAGAAACACTGTCACTGAAGGCACAAAGAGACAGGTTGCACGAGTTATACAAGAGACTTAAAAAGGATGGTCAAATTATACTCCCCAACACCAAATATAAACTGTGAGAGTGACAGATGCTCTATGGGTACCACCACTTTGATTTAAAACAGAGGGAAGGGATCCAAGGCGCAATTTCTCAAACATAGCAGAAGCAGCTCTTATTGCTGGTTCTGTGAAAAGGAGGGGCTGCATCCTGGCATAGATTTCTAGCACCCACCAACAGCTTTCCTCATGTTTAACACATGCAATAGGGTCCTTTAACCTTAGTGACAGGGCGATGACAAACTTACCACCTTGTCCTGCTCTCCACCTGGCTCTCCGACGTCGTGTGCAGGCGAGGGAACAGCCCTGACCGGCGCTTGATGGGGCTCCTGGACTGGTTCTTGGCAGCAGTGGCTGGTACAGGGGGCTGAAAGCAGAGAACAGTCTGGGTTGGAGAGCACAGCTCCCTCCTCAGAGCTCAGAAACTAAACAGCCTGCACAGAATTGTGCTGCCTGCGATTCCCAGCCTACACATCTAGAAAACATGCAATGTCAGAACTTCTATTCTATCTCCTTTGTACCTTGGGGCTGAAAATCTCAGAAAGCTCATCTTTGGTTCTTCCAAAAAACAAGCCAAACTTGAACAAGGCACCCAAACCCATGGTCTACTCAAGTGGTCCCCTCTCCTTTACCCTTGCTGCCCATGCAGGGGACTGCCAGACTGTCAGCACAGTGCCCCACTGAGCTGCAGTGGGCTGGACAGAGGAGGAACAGTGGGACAGAGGGACAGCAGGACAGAGGGACGTGTGGCTGCACTCACTGAGAAGGTGGTCTTGGTCACCTCGCCGCTGTTGTGTGCGATGCCCCCACTGAGGCTGCCCGGGATGCCACTGCCATGGTGCTTCTTCTGGCTGCCCACCATCGTCTCCATGGAGTGGCTGCGCACCCGGATGGCTCTCTGTGGCACAGGGGACAGCAGGTCATCACCACCCTGTGGGGTGCTGGCCCCAGAACCCCTCCCCAGCTCCAGGTCTCCCCCAGGCACATGGGAGAGCAACCTGTCTGGGCCTCCCCAAGAATCAGCACACCCCAACAACAACCCGACTGGTGACAGCAGCAGCCCTGGCAGGTGCCACCCTTGGGGAGCCCCACAGCCACCACAACATCAGATTTTTCCCCCCGTTGCTCCGTGATACCAAGGACTGCACCTATGGGACCAGGAGCAGCAGATACAAGCCCCACATCCAGCCTCCTGCCCGGTGCCTGACCAATGTTCCAGAACCCATCAGGAACGGGGAGCACAAGCGAATCGTAAGCCATGTTTGTGTGCACACCTCCCACGATTCTCCCTGGACTTGGAGAGGACAGATCCCACAGAGCCTCCAGCCCTGCCTGCACCTCTCCTGCACTGACAGACTTCTCCAGCCTGCCTCAGAACAGCTCCTGACCTGGAGGTTTCACAGCCACACGAAAGTGCTTCTGTTCTTCAGTGAGCTAATAGCTTGAGAATACATTCAACCTGAAGCTCTGCTGCAGGTTTGGTCCGTCCACCTCTGGAAGAGACCGGAGGTGAGCCTCCCAGCAGTGGCCCCACAGCAGCTGCAGACTCTCCCTGCTCCCTTTGATCTTCACATCTCCTCATCAAGCAGCCCCCTTCCCTCACTTTTCACAGCAGTCACCTTTCCCTGTTCCCTTTGCAGCTATTCCCTGTGCTGTGCCATCGCTGTGCCGTGGCTGCTGCTCCTCCAGCCCCTGAATCCCAGCCCAGTCCAAAGAGAAGAACTGAGCCATCACAGGCCAGATTGCTGAAGGTGCCAGCACTGCATCCACAGTGCACAGGCACCTGTTTACTGCTGGCCCTAGGGATCATGGAGCTGCAGGCAGACCCACACTGGGGTAAGTGGAAGCTGCAGCCCTGAGCTCTCACAGACCCCCCAGTGCTGGAGAGCACAGTCCCAACATTCCCTCCTACATATCCAATAACAAACACCAAGCCAGAGTCCATCAGACCAGATTTATTTGGGTTAGCAGCAATTCACACGTCATTTGACAGTGTTTGTAGGTAAAAGTGACCGGTTGCTTTGCTGCCAAGCAGTGCCTGTGGGTGTTCACACCCTGCAGGCTCCTGCCCTGAGCTGGAAAGCTCTGCAGGGTGCCCCAGCACCCTCTCCCTGCAGAGCAGTTCCTCTCCCTGCAGCAGAGGCAAAGGCACCTCTTGCTCCCTCCTGGCCCAGCAGAAATGTGCTCTGCTCACCTCTGAGAGCTGGTGCCCTGGTCGTCTGGCCAGGGGAATGGGGCTGCAAGCCGGGTTGTGGGTGTGAAGCATCGGGCAAAAAGGTATCACGAGGACCAGGTCTCACCCCTTCCAGCCCTCATCTACCGTCTGTATGTCCCTGGTCACTCCAACAACACACGGTGCAGGACATAAGCCAGCAGGCAGCCCAGCAGCGCGGGCCCAAGGCGGCCAGGCAGGTACAGCCCAGCACAGATCATGGGGCTCACCTCCCACCCCAGCACTCCCTGCAATGCCAAGAGAGCACAGTCTGTCTCCTCACACACACAAAGTGACTCAAAGCATGACTGTTTAACCTCAGTGCCAAGCCCCTGCTGTGAATGCTATGATGTACAACTGACTGCACAGAAGTTCCCTTCCTGTGTCTCACACTGAAACAGGACACACCTGAGCCTCCCCCCACTGCAGCAGGGTCTGGGGAGATGCACACTCCTCCTCCAGGTGCAGGATGAGGCGACTCATCTGCCAGTGCCCACTTCTCTGGGCTATAGATATCACTGTGCCTGTGAAGTAACTGCAGGAGCTGTCCCAGCAGAGCTGCAGCCAGGACAGCCCTCCTGTCCACACAGTGATGGCAGCTCTGCATCAGCCCCATCCCTGCTACGAGGCAGCTCCACCAGAGACACCTGCCAATGGCTCGTTACCCCAGACTCAGGTACTGCCTCTCCATCTCGAGGGATGTCCCCACTGCCCAGTCAATCACTGACCCTAAGGCCAATGGTTGCTCAGAGTTTCCTCCACAGCATTTTACCTCTCTTCCTTCTCCTCCAGCCCACACCATCTGCTCTACCTCACACTCACCCAGTCCCTCCAGCACACCCAGCACCCCTTCCCCTCTCTACCCCCCACCCAGTTTCATTCCACCTCCTCCTTTGAGCACAGTGACCACCACCTCCCCCTTGCTTGCCATGGTAGTCACCTCAGGAATCTCTCCTGCTCCCTGTCACATAACAGCATCCAGCAACTGGTGACAGGAGCAGGACATGCCATCACAGCAGAGCCCAGTGGCAGGCACAGCACGTGATGGGGTGTGGCCCTGGACTGACATCCCTCTGGACACATTAAAAATGCCACAGCACACCGGTGGAAGTGCTCAAGGGCTCCGGAGAGGTCACCACAATGGGGACACTCGCCACCAACAACAGAGATCACACCAGCCTGCATCTGCTCCCACTGGGGTCAGCTCAGGTGCTGGTGGACTGAGCAGGTGGTGGTGGCAGCAGCCTCCACCTCTTCCCACCACCCTATCCTCAGGGGATACCTCTTGTCCCCAACACTGCTCATCTGCGTCTCCCACCAACATGTGTTTTGCCAGCCCTGGATGCATTTTAGCTTTGCTCTTGGCAAGGGCAGGGCTTTACCTTGAAAGACTCCAGAAAGCCTCCATGACCCCCATTCTCCAGCTTGTCTTCCTCGGACCCCAGACCCAGCATGGTCTGTGTGTGCCCATGGAGCTCATCATGAAGGTTGTCCAACAAGGCAGCCCGTGTCCGGTCCTGCGAGAATGGGAAGGGACTCAGTCAGGGGCCCCGAGGGAGGAGCAGTGGCACTGACCCACTGCACAGTGGCACTGACCCACTGCACACTGCCCTCGAGGGCAGTGCCTGCCCCATGAGGCCTCAGGGCCGTCACGCTCCAGTCACTCATCCCTGCAAGCGCTGACCCATTTCAACAGGGAAAGGTGGCTTTGAGGAGGAATGGGGGAATTCCCCACACCTGCCACGGTGCTGGGAAGGGACACATGGGCAGCATTACCTCCAGCTTCGCAAACTTGTCAGACTTGCAGCAGGCGTTCTCGGCGTTGATGAGCTTGGTCAGCAGGAACTCTCGGAACTCAGGGCTCTGCAGGGACAGAGCCAAGGTGGGAAACACCTGCTATTGTAAGACTCTCCATATCCCTGGTGCTGTACCAACCCAAAACGTGAGCTCACAGCACCCTGAAGCCCCTCCAGATGTGGAAGCATTGGTGGAAAACCCCAGACAGGCTTGAGGTGCCCTTCTGCACCAACACAGATGCCCCGGCACCAGAGCCACCATTGCTGCCTTGTATGGGTGATGCCACGCACTGGAGCATGGCCACTCACCCTACCATAAACCCCAGGGCTTCACTGGAAACCAAGATCAATGCAGATCAGCTCCAGAAGTCACGTTTTCCCCAAGAAGGTGGAAATGCTTGGAAACATCTCGGACAAACACATCTACTTTTTTTATGTCTTGGAATGTGCTTCCCTCAGCTCCTACCTTCTGGAACACCGGCGGGTGCGGCAGGGGTGGGCCAAAGGAGGGCACATCTTCCCGGGCTGTGACTGACACCTGCAGAACCAAAAGACATGTTATGGGTGCAGCAGGATAACATGGTTTATGCTACCTACACCCAGGTGATGTGTCAGATGGATGTGAGCTGTTCCAAGGCACATTCAAACACCAAGGAGCATCAGAACTAACAAATGAGCTGTTACAGGAGCTGTTATACACACATGTATTTTATACACAGATGTCTGTACACACACATCACATAACAGTACATATGTAATACACCTGTGTGCATACACATGTGTGTTCAGCACAAGGTACGAGAGCCTGCCAGGCCTAACGCTGGTTGTGTCACTGAGCGTGGGGCAGGTGCTGGGCAGCTGCCTCCAGAACTCAGTCTGAGATCATCGATTTATGGAATGGGTTGGGTTGGAAGGGACATTAAAGACCATCTATTCACACACCCCTGCCACAGGCAGAGGTACTTTCCGCTAGCCCAGGTTGCTCCAAGCCGCATCCAACCTGGTCTTGAACAATTCCAGGGATGGGGCAGCCACAGCTTTTCTAGGCAACCTGTGCCAAGGCCTCACCACCCTCAGGGAAGAAGTTCCTTCTAATCTCTCTAATCTAACCCTGCTCTCTGTCAGTGGGAAGCCATTCCCCCTTGCCCTGTCACTCCATGCCCTTGTCAAAAGAAGCTGAAGAAAAAACAGGCACGTGCACGTTGGGATTGCCCTTACCCTGTACGTTGTGTTATCTGCCTCGGGGTTTTCCACCTGCACCACGATGTAGGCGTGCAGGAAGTTGGAGGCAATCATGTCTGGGACAAACGGCGTGTTCTCCTCTTGGAAGATAATTGCCACGATGTCATTGCCAATGTGCCTCTTCCTCTGGAGCTAAGCAGGAAGGAAGAACATCAGGTCGGTAATGCCAGGCGGTTCCACTCCCATGGAAGCAAATGCCAGCTTGGGCTGGGAAGCCAAACAACTGCTGCCACGGTGCTGTGGTGCTAGGGCTCGGCAGCACCCATGGCACCGGGCAGGGCAACGTCAGTGCATCCCCACCCAGACCCTTCTGTGCAAGGAAACTCATCTCTCTTACTTGTTGTGTGTCTCCTTCGGTAAAAGGCAGCTTTGTAGAGACATGAAACATTATCTCCCTGTCCCTGAACACCGTGTACACAGATTCTGCTCCCGTCTGCCCGTGGCTGACATCCAGGCCTCCTCGAAAACTGGAGATGAAGGGAAAGGCAGGGAGAAAGGAAGAAATATTAATTAAAAGCCCCAGAGAGAGTGCCAGCGGCTGTCAGGGGACAGGCTGATGGAACAGCCCAGCTCATTTATCTTTATCTAGAAGTGAGCAAACGGAAAGAACAAACCACGTCAACATGTTGTAACCAAGCATCGCCATCACCACCCTGAAATACAGGGTGTGCACAGAGCAAGGCCAGTCAGCCAGGGCTGACCATAGCTGTGGGTACCAGCTGTGGGACTGGTGGTCTCATTATCCCTCACCAGCAGCAGGGGTCTCTGCCCACACTGTGGCTGCTGCAGCAACCACCCTGGAGGCACCCACAGCTGAGCCACGACATTGGGCACAGCACAATTCCACACATAGTTCCTTCCATCTATGGCTGAACATAGCCAGATTTTATCACAACCTCAAAGCTGCAGGGAAATAAGTTTTTCTCTCTTGGCAGCTCCAATTTTTTTTTTTTTTTGAAAACTCCCCCAGCTTTGAAAAACAAGCCAAAGCTATATTTGCTTCTGCTCTGCATATCCCGCTCATGAGTGAGATGACTTCTGTTCTCGCACATAGATATTTTTACATATGACATAGTCTCTTGTTAATGTATTTGTAAAATCACTGTTTTTATCTAACTTACCCTTTGAAGTCCTGGAGTGTTATGGTGTCTCCCAGAAAACTTAGGAAGTTCTTGAAGGCAGTGCTCTCTTCATTATTGCCAAACAGCTCCTCCTCTTGGGTCTGCAAAACACAGGGTGCATCTGCTGACAGCCCCCATCTCCCTGCCTGTCCATCCCCTGCCACCTCCTGCTCCATCCACAGGGTCCCTGGGGTGTGACCAGCACCTTGTTCCAGGCCTCTCCCCACCTCTGCTCCCCAGCTGGCACCACCACACTAACCACTGGCCACCAGCACTGTGTGTGGGCTGTCACAGCCTGCTTGGCCCCCAGGACACTCCAGCGTAAAACTGCTGAGAGCTACTTCTGACCCGCAGCAAGGACCTTGGGATAACGTCCAGGAAATATCAAAACACAAGTGAATCCTCCACTGGAAAATCCAAGCCCTAATCACCCTCCACGTGCTGTATTTCAAACCAGTGAGACCCTAATTGTGGCCTTGCATGAGTCACTCAGTCAAATCCAAAATGCAATATGTAAGATAATTAGAGTGCCTGTCAGAATAATTCTTGGTGAGTTCTGAGGCTGAGCTGCCTCTGCACTCCCCATCCTGAGTCCCCCAGCTAATGACAGCGTTTTCAGCAAGTGCCTGTCTTCAGAGCCTACAGTCTCTCTAGACAAACATAGCTGTTTTGCTGTCTAAACATACATCTGATTAAAATACCACGCCTGCTAAAATCCATTTTTCACATCCGCTTTTCCCTACAGCAGCTTGTGGGCTGATTTCCATGCTGAGATTTTTCAGTCACATCATTTTTTAATGAGTAGGGAAAACATCCCAGCAACAAGAAACGCAGTCATTGAGGACACAGAGGTGCTGCATGTGGCAGAATTAACAACAGGGTGGAGTCTGTGCCCATGAAACACGGCTCCCTGGTGTGCAGGGACATGTTCCACGAGAGTGGCATTGAGGCAACTCACCTGCCTGAACTTCTGATAGATCACACCAAACTTGAATGTGTTGTTGACCTCATGTTCATCATACGACACTATCATCTGGGATGCCTGCAGGAAAGCAAAATAGCAATTCTTTCGCCAGGTAGTTCAAAAGGTGACAGCCAAAAGATCAAACCCACGGGCCGTGACACCACTCCTCATGGTGGAGGGTGGGGAGAGCCCACAGGAGCTGCAACAGGGTATGGCAATGGCTGGGCAGCACCAGGAGAGCAGAGAGGGGAAAGAAGTCAAATTCCCACATAATTAGGCCAAAGGTTTTCAACAGTGGCCCCAGGTGGGGTTCTCAACACCCCTGCTGGGCAGGTCACCTTACCTTGGGGTAGAGAACCGGGTTAAACTTCAGCCCAGAGGCATCATCACAGAAGGCCTGTGGGCAAAAGGAAAGAGCAGTCAGTGGTGGGTCCCTGGCCAAAACTTCACAGCAAGGCCATGAGTGTGTTATAAAGAAGCCAAAGCCAGCATCTGATTACAGGAGCTCCCTGCTTCACATCCTCTCGTTGGATGTCACCTGGCTGGCACCCAACTGAGGATGCAGCAAAACAAGTCTCAGGTCTCTCTGTGGGTCAAAGGTGGTGCCACTTTCTCATCTATTCTCCGAGATATCAACCAGTGACCTGCCTGGGATCAGCAGGAACTTAACAGCGGGGCCAGCATGTAGCACCACCCACGTGCCCCTTGACCTGAGAGCCAAGGCACTGCTGCCCAACGCTGTCCAACACATCCTCACACATCCCAACGCTGCCTGAGCTGCACTGGCACAGGCTTTGCTGCGGGTGCCCCAGCCCAGCTGGGCATTTTACCTTGGCAATCTGGGGGATGCTTGGAAGCTTGCTGAATCCTGCCAGTGGGATCCTTTCATGCAACGTCTTCACTTTAGACCTAGCAAAGAAGCAAGGAGCAGACAGATATCAGGGAATGCCCACAGCAAAGCCATGCCAGGTGTTGGGAAACTCCATTGCGCTCCATTTGTTGGCCTGGTTAGTGAGCAAAGGCTCAATTTGCCTTCTCATCTCTGCAGCTCTTCAAATATTCATAGTTTGGAGAGAAATGACAAAATGCTTCAGACATGCTGGGTCCTGTCAGCTTACAGAGGGATGGCGAGAGATGTGACTGGTGTTAGCACAGAGAGGATTAAACCTGCAGAGGTTTACACTCAGTTCCAGCGGGTTTAGCAACAGATCAAAGTCTCATGTTCATTATCAGGTTTGGGCAGTCCCAGCACAGAAACACAAGGACGCTGCCACTGCTTCCCATCCCACCCTGACCCCCTGCACGTTGCTGCCAGTCTGGCTCAAGCATTTGCTGTAGAAACCGGGGACTCCCAAAGAGAGAACATTTTGTTAAACAAGGCATTTTTTTCCATACCTGAGTATAACCCTTAAATATTCTGTGCCATCTGTCTCCTCACATTTAACAGAAAGGATCAGATTTCCAAGGCTGCTGGCTGTACAGTAGAAATTTAAATGATCCTAAAAATAGAAAAAAGCATGTTAGCAGCAGGGAAGCAGCTTACCGATGGCAAGGACGCTGCCCGGACACTCACCTGCCACCCTGCAACCCTCCCGACCCTAAGAGACACACACTCTCACCCCCTTGCCAGGACCAGGGCTGTAATCCCTCTGCCAGTGGACTTTAGCACCCTGCTCTCGGTGTGTTCAGAGGGCCAAAGAGGATTACAGGACTGTGAGCAAGAGGACAGGGGCTGCCATGCTGGGCCCGTGCAGCTGGTCAAGCCCAGGCTCCCCACAGCCAGGAGGCTCAGAGCCTGGTGTCCTGGGATCCCTGCAGCTGTGGGGCCAGGCTGAAGGCTCTGTGTGTGGCCATCACTGCAATGCTGGGAACCTTCTGGGGCCTTCACTCCTTGCAAAGGAGGAAGTTGCAAAATTTACCCATTTTGTTCACAACTGGAGAGTTTTTCTTGGGCAAGGGTGTGCCATTTTTAGCCCCGAGGGGTGGGGGCACCCACCTTCCCCAGGAAATGCTTGCGGTAGGCTCTGGCCTCTCCCTTGCACTCCAGCTTGTAGCCATAGGTGCTGGGGCTGAGGTTCTCCTCCTCCTCCTCACAGATGCTGCTGTCGGACGAAGTGGGCGTGCCAAGGTTTTCCGGGTCTTCGATCCAGTACCCCCCAAACTGGGGCAGGATGACCAATGGGTACGGCCTGCCCTTCTCTAGGATCTGGAGAGACATGTGCCATGACGGGTCAGACAGGACAGGGGCGTGGATGTGGGTGCAGAGCTCATTGCCCCACGTTCTTCCCCCTCCTGCAGCAGACCCTGGCACCGGGGAAAGGAGTCCAGCCCAGAAGGCATTTGGGGGGGTTCAGTGCACCCACCTCATCAATGCTGGGGTATGGGATGTAGTCTTCCTGGAAAAAACAACCAAAACACCATCTATGACCATATGTTCCCAACCAGCCATCTCTTCACCCCAGACTTGCACACACAACCTGGAGAGCATCTCCATCACCCACTGCTCTGGTCCCTCCCATCTTCCCAGTGCTGTGGCAAACCCCAACCCTTTGACATAGCTCAACACTGAAATGCTCTGGCCTGGACATAAAGCTGGATTAGGGATTTACAGGCACCGAATTCCCATCTTTGCAATTCAATCAGTGTCTTGTTTTCAGACAACATCTAAATCCTCTCCAGCCCTTTGAGTGACTGTCTTTGATGATCACATTAAACATCTAGGGGGGAGGGCACATGAAGAGATCCCCACAAGAAACAAAAATCAACCAACCTTGTGTTTCTGGCTTCCAGACCTCTGTTCTTCCAGTTTTGGTGCCTGTTTGGAACAAAATGAATGGATTCTATAACTGAGATGTTTTCAGCAACACAGGCAGTTGGCCCACCAACATGAGGGTATTTTGCCGCCTAGAGATAGCTCCGACCCAAGTGGCTGAAAGGGGAGCTTGTGCTCAGGATGAGCCTCCCAGCATGGTAATGTAGGAGATGCTGTGGGGCCTCTGCCCTCACAGGCTCTGCTGAGGGGAATATCCCACTATTCCTGGCATGCACACTGCTGCTCACCTGCATTTTTTCCAGCATTTCGAAGAATTCTGCCGACTGAAAAGAAAAGAAGGAAATTTCTTGTTTGATGAAGTGGACACAAGGCAAGCCAGCCCAAGCCACATCACAGCAGGGACACTGGATCCCCACCCCAGACCGGGCACCCTGGCTCTGGCCCTCGGCAGAAATGGGGAAGAGACTCCATCCATAACTGAGGGGGTGTGCCCTCAAGATACCCCGTCCAGTCCTGCTGCTGAGCAGAGCTGGGGCCTGCAGCATCCCACACACAGTGCCCCCCTGTACCACTGTGGACAGCACATGGATGAGTGAAGGGCAGCAGCTCCCTGACTACCCAAAGGCTCCTGCTCCACATTCCATTTCCAGGGAAGCCTGGGAAGAGGGGCTGAGCGAGGCCACGGCACTTGTCCTGCTCCCCATGCATGAGCAGGCAGCTGTGACCCCAGGAGCTCCTGTCCAGCCCAACTCAGAGGTCAGCATCACTGCTGGAGCTCCCTTTGCCAGCAGCCCTTGGCCCCTCAGCTCCCCAGTTGTGTGCATGATATGGTCAGTGATCTTGAGTCATTTCTTTTCCTAATCACAGCAGTGTTAGCGAAGCTGCTGCCAGCGGCACTGTGCTGCCTGGTGCGGGGTTAATCCCCACTCCCCTCTTGCCAGATGAACTAAAGAGATCAGTCAGCCTGACTCCAATTAGAAGTGCTGTGTGTGCCCTCTGCAGAGCACCAGTCCCACAGTCAGCCCATTCTGCTGCCTGGCTCAAGGGCTGTGGCTGCCCTGCCCGGCCAGTGCTGGGGGAGGACCCGCAGCCACCACACACACAGGGCACATGGCCCTGAGTCCTGGGTGATGTGTAGTGAGGGGGCCCAGGGACAAGAACCCAACCAGAGCTTGGACAGGCCATCATCACCTCTCCACGAGAGGTGCCAAAACCATGCTAGTCACTCAGCCACACTCTCACCCTTGGTGACAGGGTTCTTCAGGTAACCCCTTTCCCATGCTGATCTACCTGTGCTTCCCAGTGGGGCTCTGGTCCTGGTGGCAGCCACTGCGATGAGAAGCTACTCCAGGGCCACCCCTCCACCCCTTCAGCACAGCTGAACCTCAGCTAGACAATCCTTGCCCAGCTTTTCCTGCTCTCAGGTACACACAAATAAATTACCCACTCAAACTACAGCTGTAAATTGACAGGATTGCTCCCACAGGAAATGTTGTGGCACCCCCAGTAAAGCAGTAAGTGGCTTTTCTGGAGGTGTGACGCAGCAGCCCTGTCTCTCTATCATCCCTCCTCCCCTCTAACCCGTGTTTGCTCCTGGCCTCCCGCCCTGCTCCAGGTGCAGTAATCCCAGCTCACACGGCTGAGGAGAGGCTGGGCCATGGCAGACACTGCCAAGCTGGGTGGAGAGTAGAAAGCAGGATCAGCAGCTCCCATGCTACCAGCTATCAGAAAAGTCTGCAGGAGAGGGTTGTGCAATTTGGAGCAGAAGGGATCACGGTGAAAAGGGGGAAGGCCTGGGGGGTGATTTTTAGTGAACTCATAGAATGGACTGAATTTCTCAAAACACAAAAAAAAAAGAAGAAAAAAACAGAGGATGAGGTGAAAAAATAAAAATCAAAGGCCAAAGGAAAACCTGAGAGATGTTCCTTTAATAACTGTGGTGAGCGAAGGTCAAATTTACAGCAAGAGCAGTCTACAGCTGCTGGCACAGGTGGGGCAGCTGTGGCTCAGACACAGCCCTGGCCGTGTTCCCAGCTTAGACTAAGCCCACCCTTACCTACCACCCCTGCAGCAGTTAAAAAGAGCCTTGTCTCAGACAGCTCTGTGCCCACAGCTGGACACTCTTTAAAAAGGCTTTTTCTTAGTTTGAGCTTGGTTTGGATTTCATTTATCTCCAAGTTTAAATGTTCTTTGAGTCAATTTGGGTAGTTTCAGGTAGCCAGAGACAAGACCTGACCACCGTGGCACCAGATCCACCTGCTGCAGTGAGTCCCACAGAAAATGCCCACATGTACTGAACAAAACAGCAGCAGCCTGTGCTCTTCAGGGCATTGTGCATACTTGGCTTCACCAGGCCACAAACATTCTGGTAATTACAGTGTGTGCCTAATGACACCTTTGTGGTGCCGGCAAGAAGCCATGTCACCCACCGAGGGTACAGCCAGCACAAGGGATGACACTCACTGTGCTTGGGCTTTTGCTCCAAACTGAACCTGCACTGGCACCTGCAATGGCACCAAAGGCAGCCCAGAGCGTGCAGCACTGCCCTGCCACTTTCACAAGACAAACTTTGGCCTGTGTCCTGAGTTTAGTGGCGTATCCCTGTGAACAAGGAGCACTTGGAGAAGTTGCAGCTGGCAACTTCTGGCACTGGCAGTGGCCAGTAAGTGGTTGCTTCAGAGGTTTACAAATAAAATGATACCCAGAAAAACCCTGCATCAGGCAGGAGCTGCCACGGATGGAGGGCAGCGAGCAGAGCTGTGCCAGTACCCCTCCCCAGCACTCCCCCCCATATGTCCTAGCACTCACCAGCAATCCCAGAAGAAATTCATCACTTTCTCGGCATCAGCCCCCGCCTGCATCAGCCACGCAGCCACGACTGCTGCCGCAGCAAATCTTCCTCACGGGCACCCAGCAGGAGCGGCCGAGCACTAGCCCGGCCATCCCTGCCCAGCCCCACACCTCCCTTCGTTAATATTTCCCCAAGCCAAAGGCACGGCAGGACGGCTGCCTTGTTATTCCAAAGGGTGGCTCCCCTGGGAGGCAAAGTGCCTGGAACAGGTTGGGCAGGAAGCAGGGAGGGTTTGCAGAGGACGGGCAGGTGCCTGCTGGGATGCAATGCAAGGCTCCGCAGGCAGGATGTAAAGCCCCACGATGGGGATGCACGGCCCCACGGAGGGACTCATGGCCCTGCAGCAAGATGCACTGTGCCCCTCAGGTGGGCACTCTCCTGGGAGAGAGGCAGGAGAAACCAGGCACTGGACAAGAGCTAGAAAATCCCTCTCTTCCTGGAAATCTGTATGCACAAAAAAGCCAAAGCCATTCCAAACATGCTGAATGAATCCCAGATGTAAATCCATTCAGAGTCAGTGCAGGACAACCCATGCTGCTGGCTCAGGAGCTGCAGAATGGGCACCAGCACCAACAGGGCCTTCCCATCCCAGCAGCACCAGGGAGGAGGCAGAATGCAGCCTCTTTGGCCAGAATGCCTGCGTGGCTCTGACAAAGCACAAGCAGTCTCAGCTGGCAGTGATTTGCTCCTGTCCCAAAGCCCATGCCTATCCCCATCCCCCTCTGTGATACTAAGCCTTGCACAGATCTCTGGGAAGCACCTTAGAGTCTACCAAGAACAGAGCAGAGCAGGATGAGGACCAAGGACTTCAACTCAATGCATTCATGGTGTGCAGCATCTCATGGCAGGCTCAGCTTACGCCGGGGCCAAGTGACCACTCACATCCTCTGCACTGGCTGCCTCCACCAGAGAACCCAACCGACCCCTGAGAACCACATCTCCACTTCATAGTCACCTCAACTTTCCCTTCATCAAGCTGATGGCTCCTTAATCCCTGACATCTCCTGCCCCAGGCACCTTGAGGTCCAACTCTTAAATATCAGCAGATGCGTCCCACACACTGCCTGCCTTGAGCCAGTGGCAGGGAGACCAAAGTGGCAGCAGAGGCACTAGGAACCTCCAAACAAGGAGACACGCAAACAAACCCAGAGGCCCACAGACAACTCCCAGCCTGGAAAACACACGGCTTTATTTCTGTTTGGCATCTCTGGAGTTCCCTATGCCCGGCACAGCTTAGCAGTGGCCGAGTGGTCCCTGGCAGGAGGGAGCGGTAGGTTGGCCCCTGCAGCAGCGCCCACCTGCCAGGGACACACTGTCTGCCTCGTGCTGGCACAGAACCTCCCACCACGGTGCTTGGGGAGGGTTACTGGAAAGAAAACAGCACTGGAACTCAGCACCCTGCTTGGCATCGCTGCTCCCGATTGCATAATGTGAGCGGCAGCGCAGGATGGGCCGCTGGCATACATGCCCTGCCGCCACGGATGGGTAGATGGATGGTGTTGGAACAGGCTGCCGGCTGAATTCCAGAAACCACCTACTGCTGCTCCCGCGGGAACAGCCCTAATCCGTACAGCTGCTGCGTTGGAAGTGCCGTTCCTCACCAGCCTGGCTTTCCAAAAGCGGTGCCTCGGCTGGACTGCGCCCACGGCCCGGCCCGGCCCCGCGGGGCTGTGCACTCACCTTCATGGTCGGGGGGGCCGTCAGGGGGGGTGACAGCGGCCGCTCCGGGACGGTCACATCCGCACTGTTCAGCAGCTCCTGCTTCCTGGAAAACCAAACACAGGCGTGTCAGCTCTCCCCTGCCTGAGTCAGCATGCAAGGCAGGAGATAAGGGTTATCTCCCTTGGCAAAGCCATGGCATGTGGCTGCCTTTACAGTAATAGCTGGAATCTGAGAATAAACCCAACAGACAGCGTTAGAAAGGGATAAAAGGAACCAGAAAAGCCCCGTGCCCAGGGCGGGCTGTGAGCCCTCACTGCCCCTGTGTGGTGCTGGTGGTGCAGGGACAGCAAGGCTGGGTTCCTGTGACAGCCCATGCCTTCTGGCAGCAGAGGAACCCAGCTTGGTGACGCCCAGGGACACCCCAACGCGGGTTTGGAGGCACCCAGCCAAGGGCCCCTTTGACAACAGGGCACCTGGCACAGGCACTGTATTTGGAGGCAGCAAGAAGCATCAGGAAGATGCAAGACCACAGGGAAGCAGGGAGCAGACACCGTGCTACGGACAAAAGCCCCCTAAACCTCAGAAAGGCACGGCCTCAACCCTCCACTCAACAAAATCTCCATCCCTCTCACCCGGCAGTTCCTGGGCAGGCAGCCACTCTGTCACACAGCAGCACTGCCAGATGCTCCTCGGGGAGTCAGAAAATCAGAGATTTAATTTAGTTTCCTCTCGTCCCTGCCAGGTTAGTCCTGCAGAAACCGGGCCAAAATGTCCAACTGTTTATCTCACCATAACGAGGTTTGGTTCCCATGGCAGCCTGCCCTGGGATGGCTCCTCACAGCACAGTGTGCACAGCAGCGGGCACTGATGCCCGCTGAGGCCCCCTCCAAAACACGTAGTTCCTGCCAGAGGGTGCAGGAAACACTTGCCCTCACCACCAGCCCCACCATCCTGGGCCCTGCCCTCCCACTCACAATGTCCTCTCCTCCCAAGTCCCATCACTTGTGACAACAGGTGACAATCACCTGCCGGTCATGGGAGAAGCTCAGGTGGCTCCAGCCCCTCCTTGGCAAGGCCCTGTGTCACAGAGAAGCTGAGGAATGCTAAGGGGATGAAGTGGGGATGAAGCAGGGAGGCAGTGGGGATGCTGGGAAGGCAAAGTGGGACCAGCAACAGTGCCCCTCACAGCCACAAGGTACCAGGGGCTGCAGCACCACTTGGGCTGTGCCAGCAGTGCAGCCACAGCCAGAGCAACTGAGAGAAACACCCATCAGGTTGTGTCCAAACGTGAATCCAGACCAAGGACTGATGTTTCCCATTATATGAAACCAAAATACATCATCTTTTTTTTTTTTTTTTTTTTTGTCTCAAAGTAGGTTAAATTTACATTGTTATATCTCTTTTGAGCTCTTGGCAATTTTTCCATGCAAAAAATGAATTGAAGCAATGTGGGGCAATGGCAGAATTCCTCTCCTGCCCACCATACTGTTTATCTAGCTCCTTCCCTCTCTGCTCTCCTCAATCTCACCATGACTCCACTGCTGAAAAATGCCGAGGATGACAGATTTTCCCTGTTTGCTCTTTGACTTTCTAGGACACTAAAGCACACTCTGATCTGGAGCAAACCACTCATCCTCTGCTCTCCTTGCTTTGAACCCTGAGCTCTGCCTGATTGCACTCAGCTGCACAGCAGCCTCAAAGGCATAAAATGGATACGACTTTGCAAAGATTAAAGTTATAGGGATGTGCACAAATAATTTGATTTGATCTGGGATTTGTAGTGGGTTGCTATAGTATCGTATTCTAAGTATCATAAAATCACCCAACTTAACAACACGTTCCTCTGTCACATGCTGCTTCTTTGGGGCCAAACTGATGGAACTGCTCCTGCAGTTCTGGGAGAGCAAAACAAGCCCATCCCCAACCACCACTTGGAACAAGCCTCCACGCTGGGAACCTGTTACGCTGAAGCCCAATCACAGATGCCAGTGATTCAATCTGCCATCAGCGCTGGGGTCAAGGGCTAGTGGTCGATTTCCCAAACAGATTACCCTCAGAGGATGACAAATGAATCATGAGGAAGATCAGCACGTCTTTGTCTGTGCACCAGGGTACAATCCAAGGATCCCCTTGAAGTGACCCCAGAGCCAGCAGGGGCTCTTGGCAGCCCCACACTGAGACACAGCGCCCAGCTGGCACTGAGAACACAAGTGTGCAGAGCCCAAACCACAGCAAAGGTCACAGGTGCCCCTGCCAGCAAAGAATGAGGCTGGGGATGCAGAGCTCACCCTGCAGCTCGCCCTGCACTCACCTCTCGCTGGCACCACGGGAGATGTGCGGCTCCAGCATCCACAGTGCAACCAAAGGTCACAGCATTGTGCTCGCTTCCCAAGGGGGCACCTGGTGCCCAGCAGGCTCTGGCAGCCCCCAGTGCCCCTGCACCCACCCTGGCCATGGCCACAGCTGGGCACCAGCACACAGGATGGGTGAGAGCAGCCTCCAGAGCCGCAGGGCTGGACACTGGTCTCTCCAGAAGGAAGCACAGGCATCGCTTTAGTCATTTGATTTCTTTGTTTTTCTCATTAGGCAAATTAAGAAAGAAGGAAAAGAAAGAATTAGAATCCTGCATACTTAGTAAATCTAATTAAGGAAATACCTTAATGCAGTTATGCAGGGCTGACTGCAGGGTTTCCTAATGGAGACTGAGATCAGCTCTGCCATCCTGACGTGGTCCCATCCAGGACCCAGCTGTTGCCAGCTCCCAGGGAGGCAGAGCCCACCAGGCCAGGGCTGCTCCCCTGGCTTCTCCCAAAGTGGGAGAAAATGGGCATTTTTAACCCCATTTTGAATGCATGGGCATTGGTGAGCTCCCAGCAGAGTGAGGGTAGGTGAGGTCTTTCTCTTTAAAGCATCCCTGATCACATCCCGAAAGTACCTTTAAATTTATACACTAAATTTGGTAAACTCCACTGACATACTGAAATTCTGATTAAAAAGTCCTGTTGAGAAGAGAGCCAGAGCTGCCCGGACCCCCAAAGTGTTCCCAGACAGACTCTGACTCCAAGTACACACTTCCCTCCTGCTCTCTCAGCCCAAACCCTAATGAAAAACTCCTAATGTATCCCACCTTCTCATTTTGTCCATCTGATTTCCCAGATGGGCTCCAAATTGACACATTCATAGAAATCACACGTTGGAAGGGGAGATGTCAACATATTACCTGACACAGCAAAGTTCTCCACACTGAACAGTTGGCTCTACCTCTGTCACACTGTGGAAATGAGACAGGGGCATCCCAGGTTACCCTTATGCCTACACTTAATTCCACAGATCAAACCTGGCCTAAGGAGGTGCCAAACTCCTACAGCAACAAGTTCCGCCTGTCAGATGTTGCATCTTTGAGAAGGTCAGCAATGACTGTCCTGTAAATTAACAGCCTCTATTTCTGGACTCATCATTTTTTATCCTTGATGGGAATTACCTTGCCAGCTGCTTCTTTTTTAGTTTATTTAATATTCTGTGCCCAGTCTGTTAAGTTTTCAGAGGGGACCATGCTTCCACATTGCTTTCCATCCTCCCCCTCCCTGAGCTCAGCCCTGTCCGTGGCAGGCAGTGGGAGTGGGGAGCAGGCTGCTCACCCTCCCTCTACGAGGGCTCCTCTCCATCCCCCACACGGCTGGGACTGACCCCTGGCTCCCAGGACACAAGCACCTGCCGATACCCCAGGCAGAGCAGCAGTGGCCCAGGAACCCTCGGCAGCTGCTCACAAATTGCACAAAAATCATCCAACCAACACTGTGGATTTTTTGCAACATGGACAAGGGCACCTTGATGAGGGTTTACACCTGGAAATCTGCAGTGAGTGCCTGAACAAAGCACCTTGCCCTGACTTTGATCAGCTCTCCACCCAATCCCGGGATGCCAGGCAAGCAAGATCTCGCTGCATCATCACTCATCCCAGGGAGGACATAAGCAGAGGACACACACTGCTGCAGGCTTCCACCAAAGTCAGACAGACCCAAGGCCCTAGAAACCCCCCAGACCCGGGCTCCAGAGCCCCCCAAGACCTGGACTCCTGCCCGAGCAGCCAGTGCTGCAGAGCTGCCAGAGCACTGGGCAGAGCCCCTGCCACGGAACATCTTCCCTAAAAACTGATTTACCTTGCTATGTCCTGGCTCAGGATGGCCCTGCAGCATTACCTTCTCACACAGAAGCCTCAAGTCAGGGAAAAAAAAAAAAAAAAAAAAAAAGGTGCAGCATTTTCTGGTCCACATTTCTCTCAATAAATTACGTATTTGCAAACTGCCAGCCTGCACCTGCACACACACAGCATCACCAGTGCACCACCCCCAAACGGGCTCACCGCCAGGCTCGGAGCTAGGTGACATTTATCTGCCAATGGGGTTGGCTTTAATTACCCCTCGGAACAGAGAATAAACATTGTTGAAGAGTTCGGAGCGTCCCGCCCTTGTGCAGGCAGTGGATCCTTGCTGCCTGCACTGGCCATGGGAGTCCCAGCTGCCTCTGCTGGCCATGGGGGTCCCCTGCCCACACTGGCTGCGGGGTCCCAGCTGCCTCTGCTGGCCGTGGGGGTCCCTGCTGCACCACGGTGCTGCCCGTCCTGCTCGGGGTATGGTGAGGAGCTGACTCCTGCTTGGCCTGCACCCCTACAGCTACTGGAATCTTTCCAAGTGGCCAAGGACTTCTCACTGGGCCAAACCAGGACAGTAAAGCTTGATATGCAAGTAATGGTAGGAACAAGTTTTTATCTTTTACAAAATGTGCTGTCTGCTTTCCCTCGTAGGAGCAGAGAAAGTGGAGATTTTCTGTAGATCTGAGTAAATCAGCCAAGGCACATGCAGACGTTTTCAGAGCAGAAGGCTCGTCTGATCCTATTCCTGCCAAACCCGAGCCAGAAGCCTCGGGCAGCCGTTTCCAAGCTGATTCAATAATTTGCAAATTGCAGAGAACAGCTCCCAGAAACCTGCGTCTCTGAGCACCACGGGACTGATGCCAAAGGGCAAAGGGAGACTGTGAACGGAGGGGTGCCCCACACCGAGGCACCCACCCACCAGCTTTACTCCACAGACACCACTGCATCACCTCACTTGCACACAGGACATTCAGGAAAATTCGTTTAGATAGAAATACAGTCCAAATTCCAGATTTCCAGAGCAGAACAGGAGCCAGGAGGAGCCCACAGTAGCAGCCACCCCCCAGGGCTCCCTGCTGCTCCCCTCCCCTCAGCAGGGGAGGCACAGGTGGCAGATTGCAGGTGAAGGGGCAGGTAAGCATCACCCAGCTCTGTGAGGGGAGCCTGGTGAAGGTGGTGTGTTGAGCTGCACTTTGCTGGGTTGCTAACAAGAAAGGGACATGGGCCACCAGGGACTCTGCAGCTGCCACAGATCCTGCCAGGCTTGCATATGGCTCATGGAAAGCAAAATTCAATTGCAAATGCAGAACAAAGACTGAATGTAGGAGGGAAAAAAAAGCAAATAGGAGCAGGTGGAGGAACTGAGTCCCTTTTGACGATGCCGCTAGCAGTCCCTTCCTTTTCCTGCAGATTATGTCACTTTGATGACCCTGGCAGCTTGCATAAGATGAAGCAACCACCATAAAGCACTGCTTGAATTCTTGCAGTCACTCCCATGGAGGTTCCTCAGGCCACAGCAGACAGGAAAAAACCTCCTCAGGGTCTTGTTCTCCCCTTGAGATGTCTGTGTGATTCTTGCTGTGCTCACTAAACCCCACAGCAAGAACTGCACTGAGACAGTTTGTGCACAACATGATGCTGGAGAAAAAAATAAAAATAAAAACCAGACTTGCACATTGCAGGGCAGATTCCTGCGCAGAGTTCAGAGCCAGGTTTTTTCTCAGCCCTCCAGTGTCATGCTGAGCCCATTCATAGAAACCTGGTACCTGGGGGAAAGACAAGTCTGGGAAAGACTTTCTTGATGTGACTGGTAAGGCAGTCACTGGCCTCAAGGCAAACGCAGGACAGCCAACAGGTTGCAGTGGGGACAACATCCAGAGGAGCATTTGGACACTTGTGGCAGCACACACCTCCCTGGCACTCTGACACTCCACACACACAGCACATGAAAGTGGGAGAAGAGACTGCAGGCTGCCTCTGCAACCAGTCAGCCCCCCAAAACTTGCTGGCCCACAGCCAGAGCCCACGGTCCACGGACAGAACTATGGCAAGGGTGGGCCTGGGCTAAGACAAAACCCAAGGGAGCAACAGCAGGGACAGGAATGGTCAAGCCCACCAGTGAGCCCCAGTGCAGCCTCCACACCCCATCTCCCAGTCTGTGAAGGAGAGAGGTATAGGGATCCCAGCCATGGCTCAGCTTAGGTGCTAATCCATCACTGCTGCTCAGTCAGGGAAGTCAGGACCTGTAGGTTGTTCTTTTCCATCTGTTCAGCTTTGATGATCTACCTAAAACCCCAGAAAGAGAGAAAATATCCCAAAACAACAGTAACACATGAACTCCCTGGGAAGGCCACTGTTCAATCATTCAAGTATCACTGAAATCCTGCTCTCAAGGGCACCAGCTGTCCAAGGCAAAGTCCCTACGGCAGAAGCACCGAAAAATGGGGTACAGACCTGCAACCCACAACTGGGGATGGACAAAAAGCTTCCCTCCCAGCTGCCTTACTCTGATTTTTCATGTTCATAGATTAGGGAGTGGGAGGATACTTTACAATAACAGTTCTAAATAATCGATTCTTCATTCATATAGGTTTGATATAACATCACAAACTGAACCAAGAAAAAATAAACAAACAAAAGACGCCCTCAGTCTGCAGGAGTGCCCACATCACTTTCACCCCAAACTAGAGGTACACACACTCTGAGGTTTGGGTATATATTTCTGACTACGTTTAACACCGGAGTCGCCAGAGTAGCAGAGTCCTGGAGGAGAGAACTGCCTGCCCGAGGCAGCCCGCACAGATCAGCACGGGGTCAATCTCTGATGCCAACAGCAACTCCCGTGCAAAGCGGGGGGAGCGGAGCCCGCGGAGCAGATGCCAGCTCGCACAGTACTGCAAACAGGCCATTTCCTACGGCACAAAGTTGAACACGAAGTACAGCCCGTGGCTTCGGCAATGAAAGATGAAACCATTTGTCAGCTGTTCCCGGAGCAGACAAAGCTGCGGAGCCGAGTCACAGCAGTTCTGCCTGCACGGGCGCCCTGAGGACCGAGCGGGTCCTCCGGGGTGTGCGGCAGCAGTGGCAGCGGCAGTGGGTGCCGGGGCTCCCCTGGCTCGAGGAGGCTGGAACGCAGCCCCGCACACACGCACGGGCACGCGTCCCAAACGGGTCCCGGTTATCCCGGTGGCCGGCTCCCGGTTATCCCGGTGTCCGGCTCCCGGTACCGCTGCCGGCACACGGCGCACACCGTGAGCGGGTCACGGTTATCCCGCTGCCTGTTTTTCAGCTCCCGGTATCGCCGCCGGCACCCACCGCCCAGAAGCTCCATCCGCCGCTCCCGCCGCCGGCCCCGAGCCCCCACGCAGCCCCCGGTACCCAGCTCTCCCCGGTTCCACGCGTGTCACCTTCTCTCGCTGCTCTGCCGGGAGCGGTGCAGCAGCCCGATCAGCACCACGGCCGCCCGCACCCCCGCGCGCCGGGACCGCGTCCTGCCGCCCGCCCGGGACATCGCCGCTGTCACCGCCGCCACCGACCGAGCCCGAGCCCGGCACCGGCGCGTCCACGGCCGCGACCGCCCCCGCCCCGCGCGCCCGCGCGCGCCCCGCGCCGCCGGTAACGAGCGGAGCCCGCGGGGAGCGGCTGCGGAACAGATCGGCTCCCCTTCCCCTCGGGCCGTGCGTGTGTCCCCGCAGACCCCCGGACCGGCTGCCGGCGCTCCTAAGGGATGAAATGCCAGCACCGCCCCTTCAACCTGCACAGCAGGAGGACTTTCTCCTGCCCCCCAGATGTGTCCCTTACCGCAGCAAACCCCCCACGGGACACTTCCCCCCCCCAACGCTGGTCCCAGCCTGACCCTGCCATCCATCTGCAGGGCTGACCCTCTCTCCCCCCTGAGCCCAGGCTACAGCAGCAGGGCAGCACAGGCCCTTCAGCCTGTCCCTCACACCAGGAGCTGGCACGCAGCTCCCTCCAGGAAATGAGAGTTATTTCTTTTATTAAGTAAACTGTAAATGATCTACTTCTCACCTCAGAACCTTTCCCTGGAAGCCTGTGTTGCTGTGGTGATAAAACACTCGGGTCCCTTTGCCCCCCCTTGTCTCACCTTCCTCCTCTGCCAGTTTAATTTTCACAGAAATTAGGCACAGCACAAACTATAGCGCTTTGAGCAAGCTCCTTGTCTGAGGGATGAAAGCACCATCCATGCTGCCAGCATGTGTGGGAACACACATGAGAACATCCCCCCCAGCCCAGGACAGGACACTGGCCCTGCCCAAACCCCACTGGTGCTCCACATCCCTGCAGCCACCCAGATATAGTCGAAACAATCCTCCTGCATTTGGTCAAGCCCATGGAAGCATTCCCCGTGGGCGGGTTGAATCAGCCTGGTCTTAGAGCAGGGAGGGCAGAATCCTGCTGGCAGCAGGGCACCAGGGCACTTAGGCAATGATGGGGAGAACAGCCCCCTGCTCCCCACCCACAGAGCAACAGCCCGGCATGGAGCAGGAGCTGCCTGGAAACCCCCAGCTGGGGCAGTCAATCATTAACAGTGCATGGGGCTCCCCTGGCAAAGTCTGTAATTAATGTGTTTGCTCAGGAGAAACAGCTCACTAGAGGCCACAGACCACATCTGGCAGGGAGCAGCCGCTCGCTCCTGCTGCCTCCTCCTGCCTGTCACCCTCCTTCCTACCACTCCCCTCCCCTGCCAGCCATCCTTAAGGAGATCAACATAACCTCAGTTCTGACCATCTCTATCTAAGTGTTTCAGCACAATCTCCAATCAGATGGATTCTTTAAATTCAACAACAACCCCCCCATCATCACCGTAATCTCTTTCTGCATCATACTGTAAGTCAGATAAAAACAGGCGTGATGTTATTTTTGTCAACACAGTACACGAATTCACCCCAGATAAACCAGACAGCGGTTCAGTGTCACCACAGCACCCAGCCCAACCTACACTGTGCATGTAGAGCTCTCCAGAGAGTCAAGATCCAAACATAAACCCAAGATCAATATTTTTGTGTTTCACCAGATCCCGAGGTCCCTGGGGAGGCTGAGGCAGCACCACTTCCAGCAGACAGTTGTCAAGGTTCCCACTTCCCCACAGGGAAAAACCCAGCCCATTCTCCAAACACTCCAAAATGCATTTCTGCCCTTCAGAACAACATTAAATGATGCCCAACTGCGAGTAGCGGTGAGACAATGCGAGTGGGTAAGAGGATTAAACCTGGGTGCTACCTGCACCCTATGGCAGGGAAGAGCCCTTCACTCCCCTGCCAAGCCTCTCAGTAAAGTTTTTGGTGGATCAACAGATCTCTTCCTGCAGAAAATATCTGTCTGCTTCCTTTCAAGCAGAAACTATCAGTCTGTCAAATCTCTCAGGCACAAAAAAGAGAAAGAAAAAGAAATTAGGTCCCATTTCCCTGCCAAATTACACCAATTCTCCAGCACCTCATTAGCTTCCAGTTAATGGAGGGGGAGGGGGTTAATTTTAAACCTTTTACCTCTCACATTAAACAGGCAGATTCAAATTTCATTGAGTCTCTCTCTCTCTGGAGACATTTTCCACATCTCTCCTCCCCTTTTCCAGACAAGTTAAGTATTAATGTCCTCTTGGTTTATGCTGAAGTGGCTTTGTATTGATTTTTAAAGATGTTCAATTCTCTCCTATTTGGAAATAGAGAAACACTTTGAGCAGACACTCAGCCAGGTTCCCTCTCCACTCAAATGCTGTCCAGCCTGCGCTGGAAGCAATTGGTTCTGGACTCCTTGCAGCTGAGGGCAAGATAATAAATGGTGAGGGGCTGGAGGTGGGCTGGGCAGGGGGGAGGTGGTCATGGGTTCTCCTCCAAGGGCTGGATGCTCAGCCACTGGGCACACAGGTGAAAGGAAACCAAGGACACTGCCTGCAGCTGTGACAAGCCCTGCAGAAGCTGCCTTGTATTTCTTAGGTTCTGCTATCTGATGGCTGCTCCGGGATGGAGCAGGGCAGGGCCACAGTGAGGCCTGGGGAGGCAGACAAGGTGTCAGGGCTGGTGCACCTGAAAGCCCCCACCTCTGCCCTGTCAGTGCCAGCACTCCTGAAAGCCCTCCAGACATGCCAAAGGACATCTCCTCAGACAGAACATTACAGCTCAAGAGGCTCCAAGTCTTCATCTTTCCTTTAAAAAATTCAGTATCACCCCTTCAGTGACTAAATGATCTCCAGGGTAAGCAGCTGTCCCTGTTTTATGAAGAAATAAATACATCTCTAAAAATGCCCTGACATGTTTTTCCTCACAGAAACAGTTTGGCAGCAAAGGAGGAAGCCTGAGGGGCTGGAGGGAGCAGGTCAGGACAGTGACACATCACCTGGCTCGCTTGTGCAGAGCTCGACACTTTCTGCTGGACACTCTGCTAAGAAAGAATGATCTGAAAACACCAGATTGGGACAAGATTGAGCCTTCATCCCTGAGAGTACTGAATCTGCCACGAACAAATGACACAATTATAATGAAGCCATACATTTAGGTAACAACTGTGGCTTTTGTGCTGATGCTGCAATGACACGAAACCCCCCGTGTGTGAGTAGCACGCTGACCTTCCTCAGCTACCAGCAGGGCATTTCCACCCGTGGGGGACCCAGCCCCACTGTTCACACCTGAGCTGCAGGCGCAGCTGACCCCAGCTCCTCAGGAGTCCTTCAGCCAGAACCACAGTGCTGCCTCGTTAGATGACGCAGGATACGTCCCTGTCACCCTCTGTGCCTCCCTGTGCAGGAGATATTTCTGGTTCCCTCGCTCACGAGGGACAGCACCAAAAATACATGAGCTATGCCAGGCATTTGCCACAGCCTGGCTGGAGGCAGGCCAGCCCATCCCTGCAGTGGCTCACAGGAGCCCCGAGATCTGGCTGGGACCCTTCCCCACTACCCCAGGCATTCAGGCAGAGTCCCCCTAGGTGCTAACTACTACCTGAGCGTGGACATCTGCACTGCCCAGGTGGGAGAGCTGGGATGGGGCAGCTAGACCAGCACTGGGAACTGGGAGCCAGCGAGAAACAAAAGGAGACGATGCAACATGGACCAAAACCCAAAAATAGTAACCATTTCTCTGCAAAGGAGCAGTCACATCCCCATTTCCCTGGCATAGCAGAAACAGATTTGGGAGCTTGCAAACGAGGGAGAAAGCGATTATAGCATTTCAATCAGCACTGCAGGAAGAGGATAAGAGAGCATCCAGTTTTAGAGAAGTATCACAAGAAATAGAGCTTTAGATTATGTTACATTCAGCCCCAAGTAATCTGATTAGAAATTTATTTTATGCCTTCAGTTAGAAAGACACGGAGGAAATCCCAGGCAAACACAAAGCCGGCTCCTCCATGCAGGCAACGAGAGACAGAACACAAGTTTTTCTCCCTAGAAATAGTGTCAGACAGGTGACACTGCAGCAGCCACCCTGGCACCGTGACAATCCCCAGCGATCAGGCTGATGTGTGCAGCCCCAGGTTCCCAACCCCCACCCCACGCAGTCGGCAAGGCTCCCCCCACGCCGCAGTGCCCAGTGCTGGCAGCTCGCTGTGCCCCAGCACGGGGGCTCCCATATGGAAGGACAGCTTGAAGTGCAAGGAGAAATTGGCCTGTTGAGCTCAAGCAGGAGCCCAGGCCACAGGCTCAGCCCTGGCCAGAGCCCATCCCTATCACAGCCTTCTACCTGAGCTGGGGCTGAGCAGAGCCCACAGTGCCCAGCCCACAGAGCCCAGCACGACTCCCAGCCCTCACACGTGATAAGCAGAGCGAGCAGTCAAAGCCACAATGGAAGAACAAAAATGAAAGAACTTTCGCTGCAGGAGGGAGCTGAGGTCAGCCAGGTCCTGTCACCCTTCCCTGGGCAGGCAGAGCAGATGCCCAGGAACACAGCTAAGGAAGGTGCAGCAAGCAGCTCCTCCCTGCAGACCCCACACTGTCCCTGTTCAAGGCCACACAGAATTTGGAGCATCCCAATGAAATGGCTGATGGTTGAAGAGTGTGCAAGCGATGCCAAGCACCACATGTGATGGACACACTTAACCAGACCAACAACACTTTGGTACCAGCTCCAAAGGGGGTAGGGCCTGAGCCGTAGCCAGGAAAGCCACCAAGTTTCAGTGACTCAGGAGCATCAGCAACAGAAGCCTGGAACACTGACCATGCAATTAACACATGAATAGCAGGTGGTTTTCCAAGACTCATTTATCAAGGAACAAAGCAAGCTGTGGGTACAAGGAGTCTCCTACACACCTCTCCCATCCACCGTGTGCCATTTGGCTCCAGGCCAACCACCATCCCATAATTCCAACAGCTGAGTAAGACACCTCTGAGCCCTCCCTGCCCAGCAGTGTAGCTGCACAATGGCAACGGGGGCAGCATCAGCAGCTCCTTGGGGTAACTGTATAATTTCTGATGGGATAACAAGAACAAGGTAATCATGGCAATGACAGCAGCACGATTACAGGGAAATTGTATTCCTGATAATTTGGGGTATTTCTCCCTGTGAATGCAGGCATCCCGAAGAGATGAGCTCCAAGATTTCAGCATCCAATTAAATTAGATCAAATCAGAAGAGGAAATTAGTCTCTACAGCAGGAGCAGATCCTCTGAATTTCACTAGTAAATCAGTGAACTAAATGTCACCCTTCATCATTAAAATTACTAATACAGCCAGATTTGAGATGCACAGTCAGTGACATGCCCAACTCTTCCAGCACCACCAGCACCCTGTTCAGCCCCTGGTCCTTCCTCCGCTCCCCATGCAGAGCAGAGGTCATTCCTGAAATCATTATTCCAATTATCACCACTGGAATCCTGCTGGGAAGCTCAGGCTTAGGCACAGACTTTAACCTCAACCAAGCAATGCCCTCCCCAAGGATGCTGCGAGGGATGTGGGAGGAGGGGGCTGACCTCAGGCAGAGGCAGGGAAGAGCAGAGTGGGCTCAGGCAGGAGGCTCAGGCTGCCAGGCACTGCTGCTGAGACCAGCGTTCCAGGGGGATCTGCCCTCTGCCCTGCACTGGCTCTGATCAGCCACAGGCAGGGGGATGCGGGGAGAGGTGCGGGGCCAGCAGCTGCAGGCGGTGCTGACCTGTGTCTCGGAATCCTGTGGTTAAAGCCACCACCTCAGCCCCATCCCAGCGAGAACCAGCCTCAGAATAAACATCCCAAAGCACTCAGAGACAGCATGGGATGCAGCATGGTGGTACCAGTCCCACGCTGCACAGCTGAAACCCAGGCTTGGGTTTTGCTAACCCGGCCCCAGGAGCCACAGCTTCGCTGGGCATGACAGTGCCAGGCAGGGGTCCAGCGCAGATGGACTGCAGCGAGCCCTCCCACGAGCAGAGCAAGCAGGACTGATGGCTGCAAAGGCAGGTCCTGGTGGCAATGCTGGACACACAGCCAGGAGGGCTGCTCCTGCTCTGGAGAAGCACTAATCCCATTCCACAAAGAGGAGCCCAGCCGAGCATGCGCCTGGGCCTCTCTAATCCCCCTCCCAGCGGCTCTGCCGTCGCTCCTCTCCTGAGCCTCCACTGCCACAGTGGCACCCCTCGGCCCACCGTGGAGAGATGCCACGTAGGGAGAAACACCTTTTGCCTCCAGTCACCCCGAGGGGGCATGAGCAGTGATGGGGAGCACCAGGGGGTCATCAGCACGCGCAGGAACACGCCCTGGTGCCGCAGGGGGTGGCAGCTGGAGCGGCAGTGCCGGAGTCCCAGCGACTCCCCCAGGAGACGACACCGTCTGGATTACTCGCCTCCCTCAGACACCTTGTTTGATGTGAGAGCATCAATAGACATATAATTTGTGGAGCTAAAACATGGGTATTATCTCTGACACATCCATACCACAGGGAACATGCTGAAGTCAATCACATCCAGAAAGAGGTTTTTGTTGCTCTACAGCTTTTTTCTTGCCTCTTGCTCCAGATCAAAAAAAGATGGAAAATGAAGACGTTTTTAGCTGCAAACCCACGATCTTCCCCATCCAATCACCTCATGCTGTGCAACCTCATCAATGATCAGGAACAAGAGACCTGGATCAGCATGTCGGGATTTTGGGAAGTGCGCTCTGCATTCCAAACTGGAGAGGATTAACACCATACTGCTTGTAGGAAGAAGGAGCTGTTGTGGTCTCTGCTGTGACATCAGTACCATTTGAGAAGAATGAGACAGGACAGTGCCTGAAAGGACTGACCTTTTAGTCTCCACAGAGACTCAAAATGTAGCTCTGACCTATTCAAGTACCTGTCAAGCCTCTACGTCACTCCTGGGTGGGAGCCTGAGATGAGCCATGTTTTTACAACAGGCTTTGGAAGATGTGAGTTCCCTGGATATTGTATGGGTCCAATGCCAGTGTTTGCTCACCACGTGCAAAACCAGCATCACAAGTCACACCAGAAATAAAAGAGTAGAGATGGAGAGGGGCATTTCTAGCCCAGGTCCATGGGCCCTGCTAGCACCAAACCTTCCCAAGGCATAAGAATGCTGCTGGGTGCCAGCAGCTGCCCATCTCTGCCAGACCATAGGGCTCACCGGCACTGGAGGCAGCAGGAGGACAGGACCCCGCTGACTAACAGGAGAAGCGACAGCCGGCAGCAGCAGTACAGCAATTAACGAAATTATCATCAGGAACAAACCACAGGCTTTGGCAGAGTGCCTGCACGGCCACGCCGGCACTGCCTGCCCTGCTCCAGGCTGCTCACACTGCCCAGATCGCTCCCCAGTGGCGAGCAGGCACGTGGCCATGGCTGGGGGCAGCCAGTGGGCACGCCAAGCAAGGCAAGAGCTTCTCCAAGCCCTGCCTGGGTGAGATTTGTGACTCCTGCAGACAGGCCCGATCTCCTGCACCCGGACACAGGTAGATGGGACCACAATCACCGCAGCCATCACGTCTCCCTCCACCCATCATAACCATATTTACTCTCAGAGGGCGGTTGTTCTCTGAAGCAGCCACCCTTCAACTATCTGCAAACAGCTCCCAGCCTGACAGGCTGTAAATATGGCAGGAGGAAAGATGTATAAACCATCCCATTTTATTAGTTCTGAGACAGAGCTAAAAATAGACCCACGTGGGGCTGCTCAATCTTCTGGGCAGATGTAATTGTGGATAATCTAGCTTTAAATATGGGGAGGCTGTCTAACAGCAACAACAACATTTTAACATATGGACGGGGCGGCACACACGAGAACGCACCGCTGCGCCACCTCCAACGTCACCAGGAAGCAGCACTTGCATTGCCAGGTCCCAGCCCACCACTTCTACTCCATAACTGGGCCTTCTGCAGGAAGAAACCCTCCCATAAACCCAAATATACACAGTGAGACACTAATAGGAAAGCACGGAGTCAAATACCAAGGGGGAGCATCAGTGAAGCTGTGCCAGCACACATTTCCCCACCCTGAAATTTTATATAGCCAAGGCTTACCAGAATAAATGGCTGAAACACTGCAAGTCCTCAGAACTGACAGCACCTTCCTCCTCCTGGGAAAGTTTCCTCTGTCCCAAGCAGACTGTGGGCTGTGCTGGGAGGATGCTGCATCGGCGCAGGGCTGGGTGTCTGCGGGCAGCCAGGACGATAACCGCCCTTCCACGAAAGAGGGAAGTGCTCCTGCCTGCTCACCAGAGATAGCAGGGAGACGTTGGGACTGGCTGGATTTTATAAATCCCCCACCAGTCCTTGGGCTGGCCAGGGTAGGATGGACTGTGCCCCTGCCACTGTCCCAACAGGCAGCTCAGGCAGCAGAGGGGATGGTGGCAGACAGCGCCTGCAGCAGCAGCAGGAATGTGTCACCATCCTTGGCCACATGCCTGCAGTTCCTTGGCACTGTGAGGGGTTTCATCCTAGCAGGGACCCAGCACAAAACCTGCTGCCAACACAAGGACTCATTTTGCCCGGGATGCCATGCCCAGCCATGACTCTCCAAGCTGCCACAGCCCTGCACTCCTCTGGGTACCTGACAAACACCCACCCAGCACAGACCCATTGAGAGAGACAGCCTGGTTTTGCTCTGGCCCTCCAGCCCAGCACTGCTTTAACAGGGTTTAAAGTTTGCTCCAAGTCCCTGGGCACCCCTCCCACCCCAGCCCCACATGCTCAGTCCTTCCCTGGCATTTCTGCATCAGAGCTGGGATAACCCACCCCCCCAGGCTCTGGGAGGGGGTCACTGCCAAGGGTCCCACCAGGCTCCAGAACTGGGATAACCATCCCTAGGCACGTTGGCAGGCAGGGGTCACTGCTGGGGTTTCCACTGGGCTGGCCCCAGGCTCAGCAGCCTTGGAGAGAAGCAGTTCCAAAGCAAGGCAGATGGGAAGCCCACCTGCCTCCCTGTGTGCTGCACTGGTTTTAACCGTGTTTCCTTTGCATGTGCTACTCCAGCTAAGTATAATTGCAAAACATATATTTTCATGCAATTATCCATTTATAAAGTGCTAATAAGTCAAAGGAATTTACTTAGATGCAATCTGCTCGCCAGACCTTGTCCTCACAGGACCCAAATGCAAACCTCCAAGATTAGTGCAATAGTCAGAGCAGCCATTGCCAAGAAGCTAAATTATTCCCACATCTTCCCATTAACTCAGCTCCAGCCCATCAAATATTAAAGAGCCCTAAGCCTGGACACAGCTCATTTTATGAAGGTCAAGTAAATCTTTCATCTCTTCCCACCTTTATCTTCTTGATCCCATCAGCAGAGGAGCATCACATGCTCTTTCATGTGAGTTCTGACTGCACACACACTGACTCCCAGTAATTGCTGTAGAGGGCTCCTCCATTCCACGGAGACATGATTATTTCAGTGCTATTTTTGCTTTATAAGGCTAAAGGAAGAGGTGACTCTTTGCCTGAAGGAGGGAATTTTTTTACTGATTTTTTTTTGTTGTTGTTAAATATTCCAGGGTTTCTCAGTATATCCCACCAATACCAACGAGAAAATAACCAGTGTGCAGAGGCTGAAGAGCTCTCACCCAGCAGAGGGCTGGTAAACCCCCTCCAGGACACCACTCTGCCAGCTTGTTCCTGAGATGAGGAGGAAGGTCCTCACACGTTCGTCCTCATCAGAGGAAGGTCCCCATGGGTTTGTCCCCATTGCACCTTTTCACCTCCAGCATCCCCAATACAAGAATTTCCCAAGGCCTCGGGGGCCCAGGGGCCCCTGACTGCTCCTTTGGGAGCCCCTGCACCTGCTGAGCTGTCTGAGGTTAGCACAGGGCAGCTGTGAGAGGCAAACAAACCCACCTGGCTGGCTCACCTGGTATTTGACATGCACAGATCCTTTGCAGGGCTGATGTTTCCCTCCAGGGTGACCTTCCTGCTTGGGAAGTGGCTTTAGCTGCCATCTGGCTCAGCTCTTCCCTTCCCAGCAGCACAAGCTGACCTGAAGCCCCCCATGTTTGGCAAAGTCTGCAATGGAGCTGTTCCCCAAGGAGCACCCTGCGAACCCACGGATGCTGCCAGCTCCCTGCAGAGATTGCATGTGACACAAGAAAACACCAGCACCAATCAAAGGCTGGGGGGTTGCTTCTGGCTGTGATGCCCCTTTTGCCAGCTCAGGGGGTTCAGGTGCCCTCAGTGCTTTCACACGAAGTGTGTAAGGAATAAACAGATGTAACAGCAAAATGACAATGGAATTGGTCCAAACCAAAACCCAAAGTCCGCACGTGCCAAATCCCATTTACTGCCCAAGTGCCTCAGTCTCCATCCCGCAGCTCCCTGGGGCTGGCCCTGGTCCCAGTGGCTCTCAACAGCCCCAGCACAGCAGCACCAATGCCTGCTGCCACCCCTGGTGTCAGGTACCCCCAAAACCAGCAAGCAGGGTATCCCTAAGCCCTTTCCCCGACTCTCCATCCCCCATAGGCTGTCTTTGGTCTTTGTGAGACTCCCCCAGAGCAGCCCCTGCCCTGTGAGGGGGGAGCACGTCCCAGCTCCCCACAGCAGCCAGAGGCTCAGCTCCCTCTTGCCCCAGGACACTGGCTTCCAGAGCCAGGGCTGGCCCATGGCCAGGGCATCTTCAAACCCGAGTGGTGGGACAGGGCATGCCAGCTCCTGGCTGGGTGCCCATGGTCTCAGGTTCCTCTGCCCAGCAGTCACAGGCACAGCACAGCTCCTGGGGGAAAACCAGACCCAAAGTCACCAGAGCTTCCTGGGCATTTCAGAGTCCAAGTAGAGAGCGTGGCTGTTCAGCAGCAGACACCCATGGCTGCTTGAGTCATTGACAGCACCTTCCCTGCCCAAGTGCAGCACTGGCACCTCTGTCAGCACCCGTGACCAGAGGGGTCAGCCAAGGCCCTGCCCACGATGCCAGGGCTCCCCACCCATCATGTCCTCCAACACTCCCATTCTGCAGTGTCTACTGATGCTCTCCAGTCCCTCAGACATGCTCATGGTTACCATAGGAACTAATGAAACCCAAACTGAAGAAGAAAAAGGAGAGACAGTCAGAGAGAAAACTGCTTTGATGCTCCACCTGCATGGGTGAGTTCACCCTGACCCTGTGTGCTCGAGTTTATCCTGACAGAGGACAGGCAGGGATTGCCCTGCATCCTAGAGCCTCACTCAGCCCTCCTGCTGCCACGTTCTGTCCCTACAAACACCAGATTTGAGAGGCCACATCCACCACTGCACGCTGGTGTCCCCCCTGCCGTATTTCTGCGAGTCAGTGTTGATTATCTGCAGCAGCATGAGGCTCCCTGAGGTGCTCAGATTTTTGCTAGTAACTTATACAGGGAAAGAAAACTGCCCATGCTTGGTGCCTCTGTGCCGTGGGTTAAGCCATGACACTCAGGCAGCAGCTGCAGCAATAACAAGAGGGTGCTAGAAAACCAAAACTTTGGGTTTACTATATTTTTATAATTTTAAAAGCTTTTACAAATGTGGCTGGGCCACAATTGCAGAACCACTTAATGAAGCAAACTGCCCACAGATTAGAAGCATTATAGGTCTGTGGGAAGTATTAGCTGCAAAGAGCAGTGGATGTTCATCAAAAGCTCCAAGGAAACTCTTTTCACTGGCCAGGGCAGGAGGAGGCAGAGGGAGAGAAAAACATGGACACAGACCCTCACCCTGCCCAGGTGGGAGCGTGGCAAGCATGCCCACAGCACTTCCACGGCATTCCCAGTGCGGCACTAGTTGCCTGGCACAGTTAGGAGAGAAGGGTACACAGGGTTTCTGCAGCAGAACTGCTGCACCAGCCCTGGAAAAAAATCAGGGCACAGTGTATGGCAGAGTAGAAGCAGCAGCTCAGTCCTTCTCAGCTTCACAGGAAAAGGAAAGTCTGCAGAGAATTCCCTCCACTCCCCAAAGCGGTAAACATTGATTTAAACTTCTCATTAGTTGAGCACAACCAAGGATTCTGCTGTGCCATTTACAACAGGCATTTGCCAGCTCGTTCAGGCAGCAGCTCCCCCAGGCTTTCCAGATACTTTTCCATTAATGAATAATTTGCCCAAGTAATGATAATAAAGGGAAACCGCATGAGCTGTCACCCCACACACTGCCCGGAGCCCAGGGGAGGTTTGGGCAGAATGTCTGTATCAACACGGGGTGAAGCTGATAGCACTGGGGTCAGTGTGCTCACAGTGGGGAACCCCCGACCTGGGGAAGCTGATCCGGAACTCAGGAGAGGGGAGGATGCTCTGCAGTGGAAGGGAAGGAATTGGTGCCCCCAGTCTGGGAGGACAGAGCTGGTGGGAACAGGAAGCAGGTCCCAACAGCCATGAGTGCTGGGGGAGCAGAGAGCATCAGCACCACCATTCCCAGACCTTCCTCACCTGCTCTTCCCCATCAGCTGATGACATATCCCAGCAGGGGTGGTGACCCCACATGTCCTGCTCCATCACAGCACAGGACCTGGCCCAGCAACCGCCTTGCCAGAGCACCACAGTCCACACCACCAGTGCCCAACAAGTCTGTGGCAAATCCGAGATGGACCCACCAAGCGACACTGCCAGTCCAGAGACTCTCTTGGGCCCAAGCAACACCTCCACCCCCCCCAAAGTAGTGCCCAGAGTCCCCCAGCAGCACGGGAGAGGAGCTAGGTCACAAGCACTCACTCTCCCACTGACACCCAGCCCCTCCCCAGACTGCAAGATTGAAAAACAAAATATGAAACCCCCAGACTTCACTGGATTTACACCCAGAAGCTCAGTGCTGGCCCGTCCTGCCAATTCCCACCCCTACTACCCCCAAGGCAGAGTTGGTGCCCTGTGAGCTGGCCAGTGGCACACCTCAGCCCACTGATGTTACAGTGATCGTGCCACTGTATTTGTTATAATCTCCCAGTGTCTGATTCACCTTAGACTTTCAGAACAGGCTATGGGACATGCACAAATGTATGCCCTGGAATGGGTGAACATGGCTGGACTCCACTGAACCAGCTGAACCCATCTCCCAGGAAAGCATCCTCCACACACAGAGCCAGCTCCCAGCACCACGCAGGAACTCACGACGTGAGAGAAGAGTCAGGTACTCACTTGATCTTCAGGCTGGCCAGCATGGTCTTGTCAATCCTGGGGAGAGAGCAGAGGAGGGCATTAGTGAGGGCACAGGGGCTGCAGATGTAGCAGGAGGGGTTGGGTGCTGGGGTCTCCTGCCAAACAAAACCTCAGCATCTACTTCAGATGTGCCAGTGCTCTGGCTGACATGACAATCACCACAGAAGGACTTCATTAGAAAACAAATTCAGCCAAAGTTTAACCCAAAGTGAAAGCTGGCAGCAAGCAAGACAAAATCCCCCCAGTTCTTTCCTTGTGGTGACCAGTGCAGAACTGCTGCCTCCCCACCTGGAATGCCAGAGGTGGGTGAGCTGGGCAGCAAAGGAGAACATCACCCATGTCCTGGCTATCTCCAAAGCACAGCTCCCCTGAAACATGTATTTACACATGATAGACCCATGACAGCCCTGACGTGCTGGGAGGATCCCACCAAACCCCACAGACATGACCCTCCCTGGGGCACACAGGATACAGAGTGGCCACATTGATCCCAGCCCCACTGGCTCACGTGGAACCAGGAGCCCCAGTTCATTCATTCATTTCCTTGGCACCGTTAATGAGTGCCCATCTCCACAGAATCTTTATGGTTAAAGTCATATTAATATTAATTAATGCAAATCATAGTGGTCTCAAAATGCAAAACAATGTCTTTTGGCAGTCACTGCAAATGCTCTGTTATCTGCCACATGGAATCACTTCCACATCTCAAAAAAGACCAAACCGAAAAAAGAGCACGCTCAGCCCCCTCTTGTTTCGTGCTCTGATCACTGAGGGCACAGCACAGCCACAGAAACACAGCTTCCCCTCTGCTCACAGCTTTACCTTCCCCGCCCCTGGCTGGGCTCTGCTCTCAAGAGGTGACTGCACCCGAGGGTGAACCTGCACCCAAGGGTGAACCTGCACCCAAGGGTGAACCTGCACCCGAGGGTGAACCTGCACCCGAGGGTGACACAGCAGGGCCAGGTCCCCAGCACGCCGTGCCACAGGCTGAGCCTGACAGGGACCAGGGCAGAGGCACCATCACCCTTCCCAGGGTCCCTCTCTAGCACCATCACTGCACTCACAAAACCCCACAGCCACAGGAGCTCCATTCCAGGCACTTCCTCAAACATCAGCTCCCATGCTCTGCCCTGAAGAGCCAGGGCACTGCTGCTCCTAAAAATAGACCCAGGGCACCTGCTATTGTCACTTAATACCTAACAAGCCTGCCAGATCTTGTTGATCATTAAATCAGATTGAACATCAGAGAATTCTAGGTGGCAGAGCTGTTCCCTGACTTGGTGGTCGGTGCAAAGGAGCTCAGGGAGAGTGGGTGGCAGGGGCAGCGCCCGTGGGACCCGTGCCTGAGTGGAGGCTGCACAAGTGGCTCCATCTGGAACCACGGGAAGAAAAAACAGTTGTTATTTGGCCTCTTAGAGAGAGAAGAAAGAAAAAAAATCAAAACAAAAAAAGAAATACACAGGAAAGAAACTCCTCTGCTTGGGAAACCACAGTTGCACTATGACTACGAGAGCCGTTTGTCTGCCCTGCCCTGCTCCCAAGGAGGCAAAGTGAATCAGCCCGTGCCCGTGCTCTGGTACAGCCCTGGGGCTCCAGGGCCCTGGCAGCACCAGTGCCAGGGCAGCGCTCCCAATGGCTTTGCTCGCCATGTGCATCCCTACAGTCAATGTGGGGCACTACATCTGCCCCCCAAGACAAGCACGCTGCTCCAGGACCTCACCAGTAGCAGATGAAGCCAGTAGAGAGAAACAAAAAAGACATTTCCAGCCCAGCAGAGGTTGGAAATAGCAAGTGCAGCCACAGCGAGCAGCGGTTGGGCGTGCCCGGCCACCTCACACACGGTCCCACAGGAAGGGTGGGTCGGCTGGGGCCGTGAGAAGATGCAGGGGCAGGTACAGGGCTGGAGCAGGTCCCTATTTTCCCATACACGCCCAGGGAAAGGTTCTCCTGGCTCTGCACAGGAGCGTCTTCCCCAGGGACCCAGGAAGATGTGCAGCAACCCCCTTGGGAGCTCCCCTCAAACACACGGACAATGAGGCTCCTCCCCTGCACTCCCAGCCTGTACCTCTCACCATGCAGACACCAACACTGGTGTTTAAAGGAAAGCCCATGTCCTGTTCCCCCCAGCCCTGTGATGGTGGCACAGCTCAGCTGAACTCAGAGACCTGTGATGCTCTGCTAAGGACAGCCAAAGCAGCAAGAGAAAGGTGCAGGGACATAGAAGCTCTTGCAGGTGATGTGCCCACAGGAGCTCCCAAGGAGGTTTCCTCACTGCCTGGTGCCCACAGGGCACACAAGGCTTTGCTGGGTTGAAGCTGTGCTGGGCTTCCCATGGGCACAGAGGGAAGCAGGTCCTTCCCAACACCCACACACTCGTGTTGGCACAGGGCTATGGGAAAGGCTCTGCTATGAGGGCACAGCCACCACGTTCTGCAGCGTGTGGTGCTTCCTCCTTCGAAGCCACAGAAGGAAGAAAAGCTCCTCACATGGCTCCCAGCAGGGAGGGAGGGAAAGGGAAGGCACTCACCAGCCGTAGCCGCCGAAGGAGACGCTGCGCTTCCTCTGGAACATGACGATGGCTCAGCGCTGCCTGGGCACTGTGGGGGCAGCGGGGATGGGGCAGTGGCACTCACGTACCAGCTGTGCCAGGCATGGCCACAGCAGTGCTTCCTGCCAGGGTGAGGGAGCTGTGCTGGGGCGGGGGCACTCCAGCACCTCCTGGTCAGCTGCCCCCAGCACAGCAGCGCATGCACACACAGACACCACAAAAAAAGTCATTTCCTCTTCTTTTCGTGGCCACAGGCTTTTCGCAACCTCACACTGCAAATATCGTATTTCTCCTAATGGCAGGAGCCGCTGTGTGGGCCCCGGGGCTCAGCCACAGACATGTGGCACCCACAAACATGCCCTGGGCTGCCCCAGCCACCGAGGCCCAATCCGGAGGGTCCTGGTGGCAGCACCATTATCTGCCTCTTCCTCTCTGTCCCTGAAATGGTAGGGCTGCACTCACAGCACAAGGCTGGCTCCCTGGCAGGGGAACCTCCACCTGTCCCTCCAGTGCCCATCTGGGGACATCCTACTGGAGGCATCCAACCTCAGTAAGCAAAAATCCCATCACCTCATCTCTCATGGCACAGATCCCACTACCCAAGAGCCCAGCGAGCCATCTCCCACCAACTCCCACGCAGCTGCCTACAGCACACGTTTTCCCTTCTCTGGTTCCCCAGCAGCTCTGTAAAGCTGGAGTGGCATCTACAGCCTGATCACCACACAAACCCCCCATCAGCCGTGCTTCAGAAATCTCATGGAAATGGAAATGCTGACCTCTAGCTGGGTATGAGCTCCCATCCACCTCAAATCCCAAGAAAACAGAAACTGTTCCCGGCACCAGGCTTTGGGCATTGCAGGGCCCAGCGGAGCTGTGGGGAGGTGAGCCAAGTTCCAGAGGTGAGCATAGTGCCCAGGTGTCCTCACAACTTCCACTTCCCCAAACCAGCCAAGAGTGCCTGCCTGCATCCACTCGGGGCTGGGCTACACTGGGGGATCACCCTCCACCAGTCAAAAAGAAAGGGTGGAAATCCTGAGCACCCCTCAGCAGTCAAGGGGCAAGGGGAGCTTTCCTGAGGCCACAGCATGACACCAGAGCAGAGCCTGGCACCGCAGCCAGGAGGGGGGGAGCTGCTTGCCAGCGCATCAGCCACTCTGCTCACGGGAGCCAGGAGCCCAGAGCTCATGTCCCAAAGCTGCAGCAGCTCAAAGACCAGAGAAAGCCTCTCACTGCCAAGGTCTGACCAGGTCGGCGACGGAACAGTCACCTCCTACCCTGGTGATCCGAACAAACGTCTGGTGCAGACACAGAGCATCCCCTTGTCCTGGCACTCCAGGCAGTGCTGGCTCCAGGGGCTGAGGCAGCTCTAGCCCAATGCTCTCATCCAAGCACCCAAAAGCTTTAAATTGAGAGACATTTGAATTCTGTCTGATGTGTAAAAGGGGCGGGGTAGGGGGGGAACGACAGTATAGAGAGTTGGAGAGAGAAATCACTCAACTCCAGGGAAAAAACTTGGATTGAAATCCAGCTATTTCAACTCCTACTTTTCTGCCCACAGCCTTAAAGGGATGAAAGGATGGAAATACTTTGCATTTTGGAGCTCTTAAGGACGTTATTAAAAAAACAAAAAACAAGCCCAAAAAAATACAAAACAAAAAACCAAACAAAAACAAAACAAAACAAACAAAATCCCAAAACCAACCAACCAAACAAAAAAAAACCCAGGCTGCAGGCTTTGCATGGCTTTGCCATAATTCAGGTACTACAAAGCATCTGGAGCAGACATTTGCTTGCAGCACGTTTGCTCCTGCATGATCCTTGTCAAAGCTCTGCATCAACTGCAGTGTGACGCTATTCTCTCACTTCATCTTCCCCCAGGTCTCATATTCCTTACACTCAACCCAGCTGATTTCTGCCCAGCTCTACTGAGCTGCTCACAGTTTAAACATGCCTGAAAATAAAAGAAGGGAGCTTCCTGCACAGCCAGGCTCTGCCACACACGGGAATAACACCCAACATATCCACTTCAGTGCAGCCCTGCACACAGAGCTTTGGGACAGGGAGGGACAGCAGCCGAGGGAAGCACTGACCTTAGCTGGCACTATATTGAGAACAACTTGGAGAGTCCCAGGGAAACAGCCAGCTCTCCATTTAAACCTTTCCCATTGCAGCACCATCAGCACCAGCTACTACATCTTGTTCTGCCATTTCAGCCCCGTGTGAACTCGGGGTTGCTGGAGGTGACATGGAAGCAGGGAGGGCGACAGGGACACACACAGCAAGGCAGGGCCCAACTCCCCTCTGCTAGGAGGTCACCACAGTCAGTAGGTCAGAATCACTCCAACAGCTCTTCCTCATGTCTCATCTGTCCTAAATTATAGAGTAATCACACACCTCTCCCAGGATTTTGGAGCGCAGGACCCTGGTATGGCCTTAAGAACACATCTCCCTTTCCCACTGCCCAAAAGGGTGTGGGGCAGCCCCCACAGAAACCACCTCACCCCACACCAGTGCCCAGGGAAGGGTGGAAGCCTGCTCCCCATCCCCACATGTCTGGCAGCCCCCCAGGGCCATGTCAGCCACCACAGATACGGGTGACAAAGTACATTTGTACCAGGCAAAGGTTAAAAATACACTAAGGACCCAACCCCAGCTCCTCCAAAGCCAGCAGTCTCCCTTGCTCACAGGTACCACATCATCCCTTGCTCCTGGGTACCACAGCACCACCTGCCCAGCACCACCTGCCCAGCCTGCATGGGAGTGCATCCTGAAATAGTCTCTGCAATGACATTTTCTCACCTCCCCTCTTCCCCCTGAGGTATTTCACACAGTTGGGCTCAAAAACAAAAGGAAAAACAATCCCTCCCCCTTTCAGAGCAGGCATAGCCAAATCATAACCGAGCAGCCAAAATTAGGGAACAAAAGCCCTGGGGGAGGACAGCTCCTCAATACCATCTGCACCAGTCTAAATTAACATCTCTCAGGGACCTCTGCCAGAACCAGGATCCCATCACTCCAGCCCAAGCCAGTGAACAGCCTCAGCCCCCTGGGAACACTGGGTATGGGGCTGCTGCACCGCTGGTAACACCTCAGAGCAGGATGGTGCCCAGGAAGGGCAGCACAATCCTTTTTGTTACTGGGGTAAGAGACTGATTTCATCATTAGTGCTTTAATATCACCTGCAGCACTCTGAGGGCATTCAGCTTGCTATTATGATTCTAAGGAAGGTTGCGGGCACCCAGAAATATTAGATTTTGTCCTGGCAGGAAGAACACGCTGTGCACATCATCAGAGCAAAGGGAAACAGTGTCCAAATTAACTCTGACTCAGTCCATGGAATATTTTTAATGCTATTTTCTCCCCTTTATGGTGCTGCTAAAGTGAAAAGAGTAACTCAGTGTCTTAAATGCAGCTTCCCACAAACCCCAGCTTGCTCTCAGAGGCGGCTCTTTGCTGATCAACAGCATCATGTCAGCAGAACTCACTGGCCATCACAGGGCTCCCTCAGCCACCACGCTTGGGAGGGGACACTGTGTGTCACCCAAGAGGAGAGCTACAGCTAAAGGACAGGAAAGCCAAAGACAGCTTCTAGACAGACCTTCCTGAGACCAAGGTTGTGCACAGCCCACTCTGCAAACCACGCTCCAGCTCCTCTTCCACATCCTTGAGGAGCCACTGATGTCTCATGGACTCATCCCTACATCCAAAGCGATCTGATCCTGAAAAATGCCACTTCTCAGACAGTGGTACAGAGGGGTACACCCATGCAGGTGTGGCACCACCAGCATTCCCAGCAGCCTAGGGAGCACCCAGTACAGAGGAGGTCCTCACACACTGGGGACCACAGCATGGAGGAGGGGAACCCAGGAAAGCAACAGGTGCCAGCAGAGCCACCCCAGCATTGGCCTGTGCCCCCCAAAACCCTGCTGGTTTCTCTCAGCATCACATGATCCAGCTCTTTGCTGCAGAGGGACACAGATCGTGTCTCATCACAGCCCTGCGTGTAGAAACTCATCATACAGGCTCATTGAATTCTTCTCTGCACATTGTGAATTTAACATACAGAGTCGTTTGTTTTCTCACGTCCACCCATTTTAGAGCCCTCCCTTGCTAGTGAGGGCATGAAATTCTCTGGACAAGCTTTCTCTAGGAAAAGCCTGTTCAAGCACACAAATTTTCTCGTCCCCACCTCTTCCAACCATCCACTCCCTAAGCAAGTGGAGCCCAAGAGAGGATGCTTCAGGAGAGCAGCAGAGGCCTGCATCCACATGCACGGTGCCTCCCCAGAATCCAGCAGGAAGGTTGCTCTGTGCTCCATACGGTGCCCACGTGGGTGCCTTGCTCAGGATGATCCAGAGACAGGGCAGGCATCGCTGCTCCCACCCCGCTCCTCACTGTGCTGGGAGGCATCCCTGCTGCAGGCAGGCAAGCAGCTGCCACGCCAGCGCCAGGTCCCTGGGCACTGTCACCATGGCTACCTGCACATCCACTGCGCATCCCACACCACAGGCAGTCCTCGGTCCCACTGCATGGGGGGAGCTCGTTGCCTGCCTGCCCGGGGCTCGTGGAGGAAGGATGCTTTGGGGCAACCCCCTCAAGAGCCCATTCCCCATGGCAGGCTGGCACTGGCAGCAGCACTGGGAACTAGAGAGCATTTGGCCCAATTGGCACAACAAATATGGGGGCAGGGTGGAGTGGGGGAGGGTGACTGCAGCCAATGAAGAAATCGTGGAGAGACAGAAAAAGAACAGCCTAAACTAAAAACCAGGGCTGGAAAAACATGGGGGCGGGAGGAAAGCATGGGAATGAGAGAGCCCTGAACAAGCTTTGGCTGGAAATTAGGAGGTTTCTAATCTTCAATACAAACAGTCTCTGGAACAGTTTCCTAATAACCGAAGTAAAGGAACCAAAAAAACCCAAAAACTTAACTGAGGCTCAGCATGTTTGTGAAGACATTACACGAGATGGTAAAGTGTAGTGGAAGGTGTCCCTGTCCACAGCAGGGGGGTTAGAACTGGATGATCTTTAAGGTCCCTTCAACCCAAACCATTCAGCAGCAGGGCACAGGGCTCAATGACCTGGTGTGTACCCTCACACCTTCATCTGACAGGGGCTGCTCCTCCCAGCCACCCCTGCCCTGCAGCCCAGCCTTGGCAACAGGCAGGGACGCCACAGCTGCCCGAGGCCAAGCTGCGCTGGTGCAGGGCCAGACCTCAGCAGCCAGGACTCGGGTTCAAGGCCAAACACACGGTTCCCTCTAAATGTTGCAAACAAGGCACACAGGGCTTGGACTTGAGCTTTTCCAAATCCTGGTACTTCTTGCTAACATCACCTATATATATTCCACCATTTTGGGTCGTTTTTGCAAGAGCCAAGTTGATTCAAATCCGAGTTAAGAAACAGTCTTTCTGTTTTGGCATCCAACTTGGAGACAGATGTTAACTTGAAGCAGGGATTCATCTACCCCCATGAAACTGCAAAGAGGTCTGGGGAGAATGAGCCGTTTTTAGCTCCTGGAAAAAATGTCTCTCCTCCTGTTGCTGCTGAAGTCCTGTTCCTGTTTCCACAGCAGCCACTAACAACACTCAGAGCATCTGACCAGGTACACAGCAGGCAGCAGCAGGACGAGGACCCTTCGAGCAGCCCCCAGAACTCTGCTACCATACAGATATGTTTAGGGATGAAGGGAAGGAAGGATGATAAAACAAGCAAGCAAAGAAAAAGGCAGTTTTGCTGCTGTGGTTATCATCCCCTGTGGGAGGAACCAGCAGCAGAGGGAGAATGCAGTATCTGTGAAACGTGGTGTGTGCAAGCGCGAGCCTGCTGCCTGCAATCACGATGCATCTTGGTTCTGAATTTAGACTCTTTGGCATGATTCCAACCCTCAATAAGTCGTGCCGTGTGGACAGATATTATGTCCCTTCTGCTACTAAAACAACAAGCAGTCTTAAATAAAACAGCAGAGCCTGGAGCGTGCAGAAAACACTAGCACCTGGCAGGATCCATCTCACGCTCTGCATTCACCAGGGATGCAGGCGACATCTCACACAGCCCTCACAGGCTCTGTGGAGCTCCACACGGGGAACACCGGTGCTCTGTCCGCGGGGATGAGCAGGTTGAAGGGAAATGCTCGGCCTGATGAGCAGACATTGCGCTGCTTCCCCAGCAGGGATGAGCTGCAGCATCGCTCGGGGACAGTGAGAGGGAGGGTCATCCCAGTAGACTGGCGTGGAGTGCCCAGGGAGGCTCAGACGGCCCTTTTCTGTGTGAACACCTGGGACTCCCCAGCCAAGGAGGTGCCCCCGGGAGGCAGGATCGAGCCCCCCGCACCCCACCGGGCTCCACCACCAGTATTGCCGGGGACAGCGGGCAGAGCCCCGCACGGACCGGTGGACGACTCCTCCTTGAACAGTCAATATTTAAGAGCAGCGCCGGTAGCCACCTCGCCATCACCCCACACACGGGTCCCGCTTCCAGTCCCCGGCCCCCAAGCTCCCGAAAAGCCCCCGGGTTCTGGGTCCCGATGCCGACCCCGGTCCCCAAGCTCCCGAAAAGCCCCCGGGTTCTGGGTCCCGATGCCGACCCTGGCCCCCAAGCTCCCGCACAGCCATCGCGGCTCCGAACGCAGACAGAGAATCCGAGAGCCGTGGGCACCTCCGCTGCGGGTCCGCCCGCGCTCAGCCGAGACCCCCGGGGCTCCCGCCAGGAACGCGTACGTACCGCTGAGGATGGAGCCCGCAGCCCCGCACCGTCCCTGCCGCTGCCGCCTGCGGATCCCGCCGCGCTCCCGGAGCCGGCCCCGCGCGGGGCGGGGGGGGCGGGCAGGGCGGGGCGGAGCCGTGCGGGGCGGTGCGGGGCGGGGCGGGGCGGGGCGGGGCGGGGCGGGGCGGAGCCGTGCGGGGCGGGGCGGAGGGGGCAGAGCTGTTCCTGCCCTGCCCTGCCCTGCCCTGCCCTGCCCTGCCCTGCCCTGCCCTGTCTACAGGGGCTCAGAGGCAGCAACACGTCCTCGACGTGCGCCCCTCCTCACTCCCATCCCAAGGAGCAGAGGCTGGAGCGAGCGGCCCGGCTCGGCCCCCAACAGCTCTGTGCCCCAGCAGGGCCAGCAGCTCCATTCCCCGGCCGCAGGCAGTGCTATCCTGCTCCCCTGCCTGCCGGCACAGCCAGAGCCTGGCAAACCCGGGACCTGCCGAGCCAGAGTTTGCTTTAGGGCTGCCCTGGGCGACGGCCCCAGTCTGAGTAAACATTTTATCCCCATAAGACAGGTGTAGGTGCTGCTCATAACTGGCCGCTGGCGTCTCACAGACTCTCCAGACTGCTCCACGCAACTTCCCATCTCTCTGGGAAATCAAACGAATCCACTGAAATTAACCCCATCGGGAAATCAAATTAATCTAGTGAAATTAACCCCAACAGCACTTAACATTAATTATAAATGATGTTACACACATTTCAGTTGCACACGCCAAATGATACACGTGCATCAGGGGTGAGGTTAACACAGTCTCTGACAGCAATTTGCAAAAATTAGTTAAAATCAATAACCAGCACAGTCATTTCAGTTTCTAGAAAGCCTCTCCAGCAGCAGGCAGAGGAATTACCCTCACGGGAAGCAGCTGGCAGCAGCAGGCATGTATGCCATGGCTCCTGCTGAGGACAGCAGGCCCTTACACTCCTAGAAGTCTCTTCCAGGTGTGGCTGTCACTTCCCTCCCTCCCCACCCTGCTTCAGGGGCTCTGCAAGAGACCCCTTGCCCTGCAGGAAGAGCACTCACACTCCTTCCTACCCTGGGAAAGCTAAGCCTTTTGGGGTCCCCCTCCCTCCACAACCACTCTCCCACTGTTGGTCTTGTCCATATGATTCTGGGCAGATAAATACTTTAGGGCTTTAAGGGCTCTTGGAGCAAAACTACTGCTGAAATGGAGAGAGAAAAGCTTTTAGTGTGGCAGCCACTTGGGGACTCAGCATGTTCCAGAGCTCTTTGCAGGCCAGAGAACAGACGCTGTGCTCTCTGTGTCTGGAGGCCCATGAGGCTTTTATGTTAATGGTGTTTTATCATCAAACACAGGATGGGAACAGACAGCGATGCATATGTATCAGCAGGGAGAGCCACAGCATATGCCTGGGATGCAGCTCCCAAGGGAAGAATTTAAGCATTGAACAAAATCAAAATATCAGAACATATATTTTCCAGTGATCACTGATGGCTGGGCCCTGGCTCCCATTTGGTTTTTAAGTAAATATGAAGTGTGCTGCATGCATAAAACAGATCCTCAACAAGTTTGTGCTTGACCAAAAGCGCAGGGAACTTAAAAGGACAGTTTGGGTGGACAGTCCCTTCCACTGCTTTAAAAACCTAATGGCATGTGCATGGTGTTTGCAGCTCCTGGTACAACTACTGCACCTGGAATTTAATTTTAAAGCAAAGCCCAAGATGTTCAGGTGTCCCAGGGCTCCCAGACAGGCTGGGCTTAGGTGGCCCATGTCAAAATAATGAGGGTTGGTGACAGAGCAAGCGGCACTGGCAGGTGATGTGCCCGTGCTCCCCCCAGCCCTGCACCCACTGGCCCCCCTTACCTGCTGGGAGAGCCCAGGTCCGCCCGGCTGACGATGCGGTGCTGGTGGGGCGAGTAGAGCCACTGGAAAGCTGTCAGCGTCCTCTCCTCGATGCGAAAGCGGCCTTCTCGCACGTACCTAAAAATAACATCCAGAGAGACTGAAATATTCATTAGTGCTGGATTGCGGGGAGGGAGCGGCAGGACTCAGGGAGTGGCTGGCTCAGCAGTGCCACTCGGACCTGCAGGTCCAACACCACCACATTCTTCAGGGGAAGCAGAAAATGACATTACAGACTGTCTGCCTACATCCCTGCACCATCCCTGTCCCCCACTGCCCATCAACCAACCCTCCCACAGGCACATGGCCATGGCTGGGACAGGGCATTCCTTGAAGGTGACCCCCAGAGAGGGGGTCCCTGCACCCTCTAGATGGGCATCTGTGGGACCCTGCCAGCTGTAGCCCCTGTACAGCCCCAAACCAACTGGGGGACCCCTGGGCCAAACCCATGAGCACCCGTAACTGCCATGTGCAAACATTTCCAAAGCAGCACAGGATATTCCTCTGTAAAGGCCCGGGGGACAGAGGCACAGCACTGTCATCCTGGGTCACAGCCTGCCCCCGATACCCACCCAGCCCTGTCCCTAGGCCAGCACTAGCTTCAAGGCCAAGATGATGCCTTTCTAGCATCATTTCAAATGTCAGGCCAGATGTTGAGGCTTATTAAGTAATATTCAAGTGATGAATCAATGGTTATGAATTCAATTAAAGAAGTACAGATTCTCTGTCAAGTGAGCAAAAGCCTGGTAACCACAGTTCCCATCTTTTAGAATAAAATCCTGCTGCCTGCCTCCATCCCAGCAGCCAGCTGCACTTCACACACCCTGCTCTGAACATGAAATTTCATCAGCAAGCAATTAATAATTGAAAGCCTCTGTGGTACTGGTTGGAGACACGCACACACAGCTGCAGCGCCCATGAACCTCAACCAGGGCCAGGGCGAGCTCATGTCCTCTCCTCTGCATGTGGATGCTCCAGGAGTTTCATTCCCAACATTAATTACAAGGATCCATCCATTCCCTTTGATGGGGCAAAGGGGATGTACCACAGTGCCATGAGCTCCACGCAGCCCTGATGAGCCGCTTGCTGCTGCTCTTCCACCTGCCTGAACCCACCCTGCCTACCCCAGCACTGGGGGGTCCTGTGGAGCAGGGGGTGAGGAACCTGGATCTCCTGTTGCAGCTAAAGGAAAGGCTTCTTGAGCATCCCCAGCACAGAGTGACCTGCCAATTTTCTTGGTAAAAGCAACCAAGCATGGTGCAGTCCCAGTGCTCCCTGCAGCTCTGGTATATGATAACCCTGCACAGAGCAGAGGCAGGGAGTCCTCTGGGAAGTGGGGGGTGAGGCAGTGGAGATGCAGAACAGCCAGCCCAAGCAGCCACTATAACAGTTTGGGTCTAAGTGTGCAAAAAAAAAAAAAAAAAAAGTGTCTTTTTCTGCACAGAGGGGGAAGAAGGGAGAGGGGAAAAAAAAAAAAAAAAAGCTTCAGTGACTCCCACTCTGCCTACTCTCCCGGGATTGCGGGGCTCCCACCCACAGCTGGGGCTCCGGTACCCAGCTCCGGCCTGGCTCAGGCTCTGACCCCACACGAGAGCCGCTGGGAGCAGCCTGGGCCCCATCCCGGAGCTTCCATCAGTATCCCTGTGGAGTCACCCAGCCACAGCTTGGCATCGCCGCAGCGCCCTGCTCAAAAGTCACAAGCTTCGGACGTCACAAACTGCACAATTCAACATAAAAGAACACAGAGAAAGCTTGTTCCCAATGTCAGCCCGTCCCGGTTGCTCCGGGCACGGCCAGCGCCCTGTTCCCAGCCCCATCACTGCACGCCAGAGCTCGGAGCAGCCTCAGCACCCCACGCGTGTCCCAGGGACTCCCCCCGAGTGGGGGGACCCCGGCATCCCCGGCACGCTGCCGCTTCCACGCTTCCTTCTGCGCGGGCAGGAACCTTTCCCAGGTGCAGGAAGTCTTTGGGATCCGACTCTTTTCTGCCTCTGCAGGACGCCAAATGCCAGCAATCCCCCTCCAAGCACGGATCCGCCCTCTCCCTGCACCCCAACGTGTCCGCCCCCCCCAGCTGGAGCAGGCGCCCCGCCGGGAATCCCCGCGCCCACGACAACCCCCCTACAGTCGGGACCACGCGGCGCCCCTTGCAGTGTCCGAGATCCGGGGAGAGGTCCCGTGTCCCCCCAACCCCACTCAGGGCTCCCCCGCGAGGGTTCCTCTCCTCTCCCGGGCTGGGAGCACCCCCCACGATAGAGCCCAAACCGCTCGGGTCCCCCTTCCCGAGTGTGCCGGGCCCCCCCGCCGCACTCACCAGCGCACCAGCTCCCAGCGCCGCTCTCCTGCCGCTTTGCCCGAGGCCATCCCGGGGGTCCCGCCGAGCGGGGGGTGGGGAGGGGGGGCCCTGCAGACCCCACTCGGAGCCGTGGCGGCTCCTCAGCACCGGCCCCGGGCTGAGCCGGCTGCGTCTGCTCCGGCGCTCCCGCCCCCTCTGGCGCCCGGGGGGACCCGGGACAGGAGGGGGGGCCTCGGCCCCGGGCAGGTGCGGGGGGGCCGCACCGCCCTGCCCGCTTATGTAAAGCGTTATGCAATGCCCCCCACCAGGGCAGCCCCGAGGGACGGCCGGGACGGCTGCGGGGGCGGGAAGGGCACACAACGCCCCCGGTACCCCTCTGCGGACCCCGGAGTCTCCCACCGACCAGCTGGATCCCGTCCGGGGCTTCAGGGAAACGTTCGTTTTCCTACCTTTCAGACGCTTAGGGCAAATCCGCACCGAGCATCCCAAAGGACCTCGGGAACAGCCACCGGGGTAAAGAAACCCTGAAACGAGCCCCCCGCCAGCCTGGCCCTCCCCAAGCCCCCCACTCACTCCACTCCTCACAACCAGTGTGCAGGGGTAAGTGGGGCCCCCCCCCCTGATTCTGTCACGGTCCTTGCTCGCCGTGAGTACCCATCCAACTCACTTGGTAGATCTATTCTTCCATAGGTTCAAAGGAACCCTGAGCCAGAGGTTCCCTCCAGGAGCCCCTGGGTGCTGTGAGGGGCTCAAGAAGTAAATCAGGACCCCAGTGTTCCTTCAAGGAGCTTCAACTAACACTGAAAGCTGTTTCTCAAAAGTGGTGTTCTGGTACTAAATCCTCACTTTTCTGGTCTTTGAGAACTTAACTCACAGCTCAGCAAACCCGGGTGCTGCATCCATAATCCAACAACTTCATTTAAACTAAATGGCATTAATTACTCAAGAAAATACCTATTACTGGTAATTATGGAGTCCTTGGGTCCAAACACATCTGAAGAGCATTGGTGTCTTCTCGCAGCTGGGCAGCAGAGGGTGCTTTGCTGTGTCAGCTGGAGAGGCTGTGCCTTGCCTGGGCCACAGAAAGGGAATCAGATGGGGGTCTTTGGAATCTGGGCAGTGACCTGCCCTCTGGAGGGGCTCTCACCTCCTATAAGTTACAGGCTAAAGGCTGGAGGGAACAGCCTGCCCAGACAGACCATGTCCATGCACCAGATGGGCAGCTGGCAGCTGCTCTGCCACAGGGGCCCAGCACCTTGGCCCTCAGCTGGATGTGTCAGCTGAAATGGTAGCCAGGAAATCACTGGTATATCATATTTGGTGAGCAGGCAGTACAGGGCTCACTGCTTGGCAAGGCCCCACTCTGCAGAGCCCCAAAGCTGGGCTGGCATCGTGTTTGTACACACAGAGAGAGCCCCAGGGGAACGACTGAGCTGGTCCCACTGCTCCAACCACTTGTGCTGTCCCCCAGCAGGGTAGAGCCAAGGCTGACCCTTCACTGACCCTCACTCCAGCCTTGGCTTCTTTCTCTAGTCCCTGTACCACACTTCAGGAGGTCATGGGCAGGGGAGCAGTGATGGGATGGGGGGAGGAATGAGAGGAGGCTGAAACTCACCCTCCTGCCCCTGGACCCCAGGAGCTGCCCCACCCCTACTTCAGCACAAAGATCCCTGCAGACCTCAGAGATTTAAAAGTAAAAACAACTTTTATTATAAAACATTTGAAAATTGAAAAGAAATTCTAAAATAATGAGAAAAATAAAAAATTGGAGTGTTCACATATTACATACATGCTAACGTGGAGGGACAAATTGCATTGCTTAGCTCAAGCAAATATCCTTATGAGTAGATATTTTACGGTCCCTGTGGAAATGTTAAGCTAATGTTAAATTTATTAAAACCCTCCAGCTTTTAGCCTTTAGACTTTAAAGGAGCCTCTTATTAGGTTCTTCAAAGCAATTAAAAGACACACACACACTATGTTTCAATTAGGCTGAAAAACAGTATTTGAGGCGAAGTTAAACTCATTTTTAAATTAAATGCAAAAATCCCCCTAATAATTAACTCGGGGATAGGGAGGGTGACGTTCTGATCTCAAAGCACTCCCATTGTCAGTCCGGAAGGGTGCAGGATTCAGGTTTAACTCCAGTGCACACAGGATGATTCCTGTTGGGAGTCAGCTGTTTGGTCCAGGAATCCGGTCACTGCCGAGGGGATCTGTGCTCACCCAGCGCAGGACCTTGGCCACATCCAGACTCGCAGTCAGAAGCTCCATCCCTCAGCTCCTCCAGCAGTCCAGGAAGGAGGGATGTGTGGGCAGGAGCAGCCCCAGGTGCTCCCCGGGGCTGTCTCTGTCCACTGACTGCGGCGCCGAGCAGGATCTCTGCCGTCCTTACCCATCCTCCCGGGACAGGTATCTTGGCTAAGACGGCATCCACCAGACCTCAGTGTCAGAGCGAGACTCAGAGGCCTCTGAAGGCAGAGCGAGGCCGTGGTGCACGGCACACCTTGTCCCCGCAGGGCAGCACGGTCGCGACCCCCGCCCCGGCCCTCCCGACTGCCCAGCGCCAGGCGCGGGGGGTCAGCTCAGCCCCAGCAGGAAGCCCCGGCAGCACCGGGGCTGCAGCCCGACGGGACCGTGCCCAGTGCCAGCCAGGGCTGCAGGGGCGCTACCCGCACTGGTGCCGGTGCCGGCACCGCTGTCCTTCCCGCTGTCGGTACCGCTGTCTGCGCCGGTGCCGGTGCCGGTGCCGGTACCACTAGAGGTCAGTGCCGGCACGGAGCGACGGTCGCTGCAGCGGCCGAGCCCAGCCCCTCTGGCAGAGCTGCCTCCCACAGCCCCACCCACAGTGCTCACATCCCGCATCCCTCATCCACACATCCTCGCATCCTGACGTCCTCGCATCCCAGATCCCCACATTCCACATCCCCACAGTCTGCATCCCTGCATCTTCACATCCCTGCATCTTCACAACCCTGCATCTTCACATCCCTGCATCTTCACATCCCTGCATCTTCACATCCCTGCATCTTCACATCCCTGCATCCTGCATTCCCACATTCTGCATCCCCTCAATCTCCACCAGTCTCGCTCCAGGGGACAAATCACATCGCTGGAGCAGAACACGGGGCCGAGGTGCACAGTGGGTCCCCCCATGTCTGCTGTCCCCATTGCCACACTGCTGAACGCCGGGGTCACCGTGAGCAGGGGCTGCCAGCGCCCTCAGTGAGGCACATGGCAGTGAGATGTCTCCCAGCTGGTATACAATGGGCAAGGAGCTGACTGGCTCTGCCCAACAGCCTCCATAGCTCAGTCACGTACCTGGGCTGGAAGCAGGGACCTCGCAATTCCTCCTGAAATGGCATTCCTGCCATTTTTGCCTCATTATGTTGATCTCAAACAACCTCAGATCTGTTCAAGAAGCAGCTCCTGTCTCGGAGCAAGGGAGTGGGGAAGGATCACAGCATAACTGCGGTGCAGGACATCACAGTGGCTGGAGGCATCAGCCTGGCTGCTGGCTAGCTGGCTAGCCAGGTAGCAACCTGGCTACCCGTGAAACTGTGGCACTGGTGATGGGAAACATGAACAGAGTGTGTGCATCAGGTTGACCCCAATCTGCCAGGTGGTCGCTGTGGAGGTAGCTGACATTATCCTGTGCCATGCTGGGTGCAGAGGATGCGTGGTGCTCTGCTGCCATCCGGCGTGGCAGGCTGCATCCTGGAGCGATGACCTCATTTACAGAGCAGCTCTCTGTCCCTGAGTACCCGACCTTGACTGTTTTATCCAGTGGAAAATCAATGAAAATCATTCAAACCTCATAAAACATGATGCACTCAGACAACCCTCTCCCCTCCTCCCATCTGTAGCTCACTGCTACTCAAGTTATCACCCAAGTTAGGGGAAGACACAACACGACATTAAAAACACCCACACACCCTAAACTTGGCACACTGCCCTGAGAGGGACAAGTGACACCTGCCCTACAGCTCCTCTGTGTGCTGGTTGCACTCTGGCATAAGCAGAATTGCAGTAGTTTTAATGTGAGGATGGCAGCACAACTCAGCTGAGCATCAGAGCAGGAACACTGCACTCCCTGTGGCACATTTGGGTTTAAGGGAACGGGGATCAGCAGACTGTCAGCTGATGGGGAGGACGCTACCATTTCTCTGCGCCGTCACTGCCGTGCGGCATGGAACAGGCCACCGCATCCCAGCTTCCCCACCAGAGAGGCACAGAGGATTGAGTCATCTTTGAATGTGGAGCCCCAGCTGGTCTGGTCAGCGCAAACAAAAGGCATGAAGAATCAGTTACCACATGAGTAAACAACCTTTTTGTGCTATCTCTATGACCGCAGCTTTGCTGGTTCAACCCACTGGTGTCCTGGCTGCAGGCGGCCCACATTTGACTCACATCCCCCCGACTGGCGGTAACGCTGCGGCCCCCACAGGGACACACCGCCGCTGCCTCCCCCGCAGAGCTCGAGCCCCCCGCTCTGGTCCCCTGGGGCTGCTCGGGGGGTCCCCGCGCCCGGGGCTGGGCGGGCCCGCCGAGGCTTCAGCACCGCGGACAGCGGCGGGAGCGGCGGCGCCCCCGGGGCCGGGGCAGCGGCGACCGCTGGGTCTCGGGGAGCGGGGACACGAGAGTCCCTGGGGACCGGGAGAGGAGACACGGGGGTCCCCCGGGACAGCAGCCCCGCCTCACCGGAGGTCCCTGAGACCAGGGTCCCGACAGTCCAGGGGAGCGGGACCCAGCCCTACCGAAGGTCCTGAGAAGCGGGAGAGGGGCCCGAGGGGTCCGGGGAGCGGCGCCCCCACCTCACCGAGGGTCCCGGGGAGCGGCGCCCCCACCTCACCGAGGGTCTCGGGGAGCGGCGGCCCGTTCCCGATGCGGCTCCCCCTTCAGCAGTTCCCCCGGCCCGGGCCCGGGGCAGTGTCCCCGGCGCGGGGGTCTCTCCCCGGTGCCCGTGGCCGCCCTCCCCGGCGGAGCTCCCCAGTTCCGGTCACGTTGCCGCCTGTTTACGGGCGGCGGGGCCGGGCCGGGCGAGGCGGGGCCGCCGCAGGCAGCGCGGGCAGCGCGGGAGCCGCCGCGGCCCCGGCCCCGGCCCCGGCGCCCCATGACGCCCAGCGGGCGCCCCGCGGGGCCCCGCCGCTCCCCCCAGGTAAGGACCGGGCGCGGGGCCGGGGGGCGCGGGGCCGGGGGGCGCGGGGCTGGGGAGCGCGGGGCCGGGCTGCGGAGCGGGCGGGGTCCCCAGGCTGCGGGGGCGGCCCCGCAGAAGTTCCCCGCAGCCCCGCCGTGCCGGTTCTAGGAGTTGCTTCTCCCGGTACGCGACCCCAGCGGCGGCGTCGCTCCCCCCGGTAGCGCCGGTGCCCGCCCCGCCGCCGGGCTGTCCCCGCTGTCCCCCCGAGCCTGCCGGGCTCTGCCGCCCGCTGCGGAGCTCAGCGCCGGCACCGGGCAGTGTCGCTGCCAAACCGCGGCGGCACCGCGGGAGCCCCCCGGGAAGGAGGATTGGCCCGGAGCGGCGGTGACGGGCCCGGTTCGGCTCCCGGCACAGAGCTCCATCCATAGCGAATTCCCCCGGAGACGGGAGGAGAAAGCACGGCCTTGCCTTCAGAATCCGCAGCACCCTGACAAGCCTCGCTGGGGCTGTTCTTCAGGCAGTTGTGCTCAGAGAATTGAGAGAAAACACAATAATTTATAATCAACGTCTGTATTGATTTTATCTGTAAATAGATACTGACAGATAATGAATAGCAAACAGCACTCTGAGTGTAATTCTGCCTCTGCTGAGATCAGGGAAGGCTTCCCACTGACTTTTCCAAGGCCGGGATTTCACCTCTGGTTTCTATTCCTGGCATTGCTACTGCCTCTGTGACCTTCTGCAAGTTTCTGAGCTTCCTGCTGTCCAATTTCCCTACATTAAAGATACACTGGCTTCATGGCATTGCTGCTAAGTTTTTCTTTGTATTCTTTGAGCTGTAAATACTAAGCACTATGGATTTCTAGTGTGTATCAGTGTTTATTCCTGTATATGTTTTAATGTGATGGAGGGGGGTTGCTGGCAAGCACAGCAGGATAAATTATCGACCTATTCCTGCAAACCTCATTTGTGCCCTCTGACTCCAAGCTACTTTGCCATTTATGGGCAATAATGATCCCATGGATAAGGGCTGGACCTTACTGTGGTGGTGTGTGTGCAGGGGTACACGGACATGCAACACTGCATCTGCCTTTCAGATGCATCATTGAGATGGAGGGTTTTCCTTGGGTCAAAATCTTGGGATTCTGATTTGCACTGATCAACAGACTTCAGTAGACTTTTGCCCTGAAAGCAAATTCTCAACCAAAGCATATCAACCCGGGCAAAGGAAATCAACTCCTGCAACTGATTCGGTCATTGTAGCTACTCCAAGAGGCTGCTTCAGTCATTGTGGTTTGTGAAATAAGAATTTGATAAACTAGGGTGAAATTGCAAATCTCACTGGGGTTTTCCAACAGTGCTTTGAAACAACCAGCTGAGATTAGGACTCTCAATGTGCTTGTCCCAAAGTTTGTGGTTGCATGGTGAAAGGATAAGGAGTGGGGGAAAAATGTGGTTTAGAGGCAGGGGCAGGCCCACAGGAAAGCTCAGCAGTCGAGACTGTGCCCATGGTCATCCCATGGGGATAATTGCAGGGGGCTGAGCCCAGCACTGCCTCAGCAGTCCTATGCTCAAAGTCTTGGATGATCAGCAGGGGAACCCTGTTTCTGGAAAGCTCTCAGTGATGGATCAAAGCTCCCTGGATGTCTGGTCTCCAAAACTGGGGAGAGCTGTTCAGCCCGAGCTGAGCAGGGGCCAGCTCAGGCTGTAGGTGTCAACTTTGAATAGGGGCAAACCCCACCACTCAGCTGATTGCTGCCTCCTTTCCTTCTGTGTGTGTACATGTACAACTCTCAGAAGCACAAGGGCACAGAGTATCCTTCAAGCTAAAGAGAACTATCGCTTACCCTTGGCTTTTGTTATGAACGACGTTGTTTTCTAGAGTTGTAACCTAATATCTAACTCCTCAAAGCCGCCGAGTGCATGGTCACTCTGAGAGCTTCCACCACCAGTTGCCTTGGCAAGTTAGAACTGGTCTGGAAAAGAGAAGTAAGCAGCAAGGCAGGGATCAGAGCAGGGGCATCCAACCTCATTCCTCCTCACTGCAGGACAAGAATCCTTCTGGGAGCTACACTTGCCCAGTTGGGGCAGGGGGAGCTGATGGGAGGGGCAGCTTCAGTCACTGCTTCGATTCTCATGTCTGTGGCACAGGGTGAAGGTTTCTGCCCTAGTTCACTGCACAGACATGCTCATCACCACTGTGGGTGCTCTGAAGCCCTCGGCATGGGGAGCTTTGGCATTACTAAATGGGAGCTGCACTGGCCCTGTAAGCGCTGAATCAGCCAACAGCAGCCAATCTTTATTAACTCCCAACACTGCCCAAGGATCGTGCTGTGTGAAAGGACTGAAGGTGTGCATCAAACTAAAGGCTCAGGATGCTGCTGCAATGCCCACTTGATTTTAGAAGCAATGCAGGGAAGGTACCAACTGCTGAGAGGTTGGTTCTGAAACCCTTTGGGGTAACAGGTGAACAGCACCTTGGTGAGGCAAGCACTTATCCACTGCCCTCATAACATTAGGGACACTCCAATGCCTCACTGATACTACTGAAACCTCAGGACGAGACTGCAGCTTCATTATCAGCTCTGGCTCTTGCATCACCACCTGTGAGGCAGAGCTGTGTGACTTGCAGAGGGGACAGCACACTCCTCCTGTCACCCATGGGGCTGTAAGTGGTGAACAGCAGCAGCCTCAGGTCCCCAGAGCCCCAGGAGAGCTCTCCCCATCTCTGCTTTAGGGCAGCAGCACTACTGTTTGCAGCACTGCCCCCATTTCCAATGAAGGCAGCTCCTGCCCTGCCTGTTTGTGTCCTGCCCTGCCTGCCCCTGGGTCCTGCCCCTGGGTCCTGCCCCTGTGTCCTGCCCCTGCCTCCCTTAGTGCTGGTGGGAGGTTCAAGGCTAGACAAAACAAGCTGCTCTCTCCTCAACAGCAATTTTGGAGACAGACTTCTTTTGATCCCATATACAGGTAAATTATGAAGACTCTTCAGCTTCCAAGTCAGAGACAATAAATAGATCTCAATTCCAAATTTGTTTTCTTTGAAAACAATTTTTTCTTCCTTTACAGCTTGATATTTATCAGCTATTTATTTTTAAAGGAAAACATTTTCATTGGCTAAAAAAAAGAGTAATTTCCTACTTAGAGGGAGAAGGGAAAGTTCAATGGAAAATTTGCAGCCATTTCTACTGAAGACATTTCAACTAAACAGAACAAAGTGCTTGAAAATAGCGCTATGTGTCCCCTGGGCTTTGGCCAACCTACTTTCTGATGTTTCCCAAGATGAAGTACCACAACTCCCATCAAGAAGCTGCTCCAGAGCCCAGCCCATCGCAGCCAGGGCTGGCAGGAGGGTGTATCCATGGTATGGTTTGCATCCCTGGTGTCTTGCAGATGCCAGTTAACTCCCATAATTGTTTCACTGGCATGAGGACGTAGAGCCCTCCTAGGGGCCAGGCCAGTCCCAGCCCCTGGCACAGGTGGGCCTGACCCCTCTGGTAGGGACAACCAGAGCAGAACACAATTTGGATCATTTTTATTCCTATACCTGCCAAGCTGCAGCTTCCCTCCTGCTGGGCTGGGTGTGGGGAGCAAGGACAGATTCCACACACCACTAAATGTTATTTCCCAGGATTAATGGTTCTTTCAGGGGTTATTTTTATCTCTCTGTGCAGCAGCACAGGTGGGTGGCTCACGCAGCTGCTTTGCTGAAGCCATTGATGACACGTGGAGCTGGACCCCCAGCCCAGCTCAGACGCCAGCAGCTCTTGTTTGCCAGGCAAGTCACCAGGGGAGACATTTCTTCTCCTGGAAGACAACACGACTCCTCTCGCCACACAGCGCTGATCGGGTTAGACGGAGCAGATTGTATTTTTCATGTGCTGGATCGCTCGCTGCAGTTGCTGCTGCGTAATGTGTGTCTTGTCAAGTGAGAGCCAAAATCATCTCTGGTGCAGCTCCCACCTGGGGACGGTGGGGAGCAATCCTGTCCCAAATGCATCCTGCTCGGCGATAAAATATTTCCTGGGGCCAAATTCAGAACAGAAAGGGCTGCTGCGATGTCAGGGTCCACGCAGCAGCATTTTCTGCCCATGCAGTCTCTGAGCAGGCAGGATGGGACCTGGCCCCACAGGCAGTGGGTGATGAGAGGTCTGGGGCCATTCCCTGGGGATCAGCTAAGCAGGGCTGCTTCCCCCACAGCCACATCCCTGTGGAAAGGATAGAGGAGAGCGGGCACCACCCTGCACCCACAGGCTCTGGCCCTCACAAGGGCTCTGGGGCTCACAAGCCCTGTGTGCTGCTGCACCTTCGATCACCAGCCGTCTCCACTCCCCACAGGCCTGGACCGTGAATTTGGTTACGATGGAGACGGTGTCCCTGGAGCACCAGATCCAGAGCGTGCAGCGGCACATCGCTTTCCTAAAGAAGGAGCAGATGGAGCTGCTTCATGACCTGCACCTGGAGATCCTCCGCTTGCAGAAGCACTGCTCAGGTGAGCGCTGGGAGGGCCACAGCGTGTGGGAGCTGCCTGCTCACAGAGCACGTCGGGCAGGAAGGCTCCTGCTGGCACCCCGGGGTGCTCACGCAGGCACCGGGCAGGATGCAGGGAAGGCAAGCCCCAAACTGCAGCACGGGGCGTGGGGCTCTGCCTGGCTGTGGCTGCTGGCCCCCACCCACAGCCCCACTGCAGCAGTGTCACTGTCCCCTCCAGCCATCCCCACAGGAGTGACAGCTGCCCAGCCTCCTGCAACCTCTGAAACTCATTCCAACTTGTGCCACTGCTCTCATCAATAATTCAGCTGTAGCTAATTATGCCTTGTCTTCCAGCCTCTCATCCTCATGGATTCCTGGGAAACAAAGACATGTCTGCACTGATAAAATTGGCTATTTTCCCCACTCTTTCTGAGCTTTTGCTATTCTGTTTCATTGTTTTAATGGCTTCATTTATGGCCTCTCCAGACAAGCAAGGCAGTGGGGTTTTCCTGCCTAAATCAGACTGCGGGGGTCTGCCCCCAGGGGATGAAATGAGCCTGCTGCACAGTTGGTTATCAGTGATCTCCCCTTCCCAGTGTGACCCATGGACAGCCCTGTCTGACTGGAGAGGTCCTGTCCTGGAGGTGAGGTGTGTGGTTCTGCACTGCCTGTTCTGCCGAGAGTGATGGGGGCAACACGTGGGTAGTTTTAAGGTGACTTTGCTGACATTTGAATGCCATTATCTGGGGGGTTGTTTGCAGAAGAGTGGGGGCAGTCTGTCAGTTCTTCCTGACTGTGGCCCTGCTGCCCTGGCACTGTTGTTTCTGACTTTTTCACTGCTCCTTTGGTCTCTTCGAGGCATCCCTGTGGGAAGGGCTCTCCCTCCTACAGAGCTGGTTCTAATCTGCCCCTCAGGGATCACAGAGATAGTACTGGGGCAGGTCCCTACCAGACCCCATGGCTCCAGCACAGAAGCTTAGACCCCAGGCTGTATGTGTGTCATCCCTGCACTAGTTCAGCAGGGCGGTGTCTTTGGAAATAGGCAACTGCTTTGGTTTTCATGTGGAATATATCTGAAATTCCAAACCTATTATTTTAGCTTCAGAAAAATAGCACAATGGCCACTGATTCCCACTGGGGCAGTTGGGAACACTGAATGCTTTCCAGAAACTGCAATACGTTCTCAGGTACTTCTGCCTTCTCACTACAGATTTGTTTTCCAAAACAGGCAGAGCAGCCTGAGCCAAGCGTTCCGTTTCAGGAGGATGGCAGTGATGAGGATTAGAGTCAGCATGCAAGCAGATTAAAAGAAGAATGTAGGGCAAAGATTAACCATTTGAACTCATTTTCAGGGGGGAAAAAAGCCCCCAAACAGATGAATGCTGCTGCTGCCCCTCTCCTCCTCTGCTCAGGGCTGTTGGTGGTTGGGCGGGCTGGGATAATTAATTCAAAAGGGACGGTCTGTAAGAGTGTGCAGGGTAAAGTGAACTCCAGAAGGTCCCTGAGCTGCCCTCTGTGAGCTGGTATTGTAGCCTGGGACTAAGGCTACAGGCAGAGAGCAGGCAGCATGGCAGGGCTGAGCAGGCAGGGAGGGGCTGCAGCTCGTGGGATTTGGAAGCTCCACGTTGCAATGGAGCAGGGCAGCATCCTTCTGCAAGCACACTGTGCCGGGATGAGGCAGTCCCGCTTGCGTCACACACAGAGGCAGCGATCAGCCTGGAGCAGTAAATTATGAAATGCTTCGGGTGGCAACTTACACTTTGATCTATTTTCAGTCCATTACTCTGCTCTTTGCCCTGATTTAAAGCACTGAAAATGGTTTAGCAACTCTCTTAGAAAAAAGAAAGACATTGCCAGAGGAATGGAGCCTCCCACTCTGCTGTGGGATAGGACCCACGGATGCTGCCTTGGCCACCAGGCTGCTTAATAACATAAATTGCCAGAATTAGCTCAGTCTGATGGCCACGCTCCCACATGGGCCTGGCAGAGGCAGCGCTGCAGCCTCAGTAATGTCCAGTGCCCCTGAGGGAGCAGAGGAAGACACAGGGAGTGCAGGATGGGTGGGATGCCCCTCCTCAGTCCTGTTCCATTTCTCTTCCAGAGCTCACCCATGACCTGGAAATGAAAGAGCTGGAGGCCCGGCAGCAAGGTAAGAGCACAGCTCTGGGCACAGGGGAAGGGGGAGCGTGTGGGGGTGAAAAACCTGGGCCGGAGGGGACCCATTGGGGCTGCCCAGGGAGGGGACATGGACTTTGTCTGAGGGGACAGAGGGGCTGAGGGCAGGGCTGGGAAGGCAGCATGCAGATCACAGGCTGCTGGCAGCACAGTAAATGCTGGTGTCGCCCAGGAACCCCACAGCTGGCAGAGGATGCTCTGTGAGCAGCCTGGTTCCTCTCCCTCCTCCATCCCAGGGATGAAGCTGAAACTCCTCCCTGGTGCTGCCTGGGCACAGTCCCTGGCACTGAGCCCCGCTGTGTCCTCGGCACCAGGGCTGGCCATGCCAGAGTAGGTGCAGGCTGCTTTCACTGGGGCTGTTGGGGTCCTTGCCCTTGGCACCCTTACACAGTGCCATGGCTGGCTCCAGGGGGATTCTACTCTCCCAGCTCCTCCCGTGGAGCCAGGGGCCCTTCCGTGCACCAGTGGGCTCTCTGATGGTGAAGGATCTGGCGCCCAGCCCACCAGGTGCCATCAGGGTGTCATCAGCCTTAACGCAGCGAGTCCCACCCACGGTCCCTGCCCCTCCTTTAGCCTTTTAGAGCTGACAAAGAGCACGATCATTTTGCCACGTTTATGGGGCAGCACCTCCTTTACCATGCCATCAAATGATTGCTCTTCTAATGCCATTCATGGAATAATTACTGCATGCAACTGCCTCCCTGGGACCTCATTATAAAGCATTTTCCCTCTGCAGCAGCTCTTAGGAGCTGAGGCTGTGAGGGACTGCCAATCGTGTAGTAAAAAGCAGAGTATTGCAGAGGGCAGGAGCAGGTCTGGGCAGGCCAGGGAGTGTGGGCGGGTGCCAGCCAGCGCCCTGCCAGGGGCTGGGTGTCGGAGTGGGTGGCTGGGGCTGCTGGGGGCAGGAGTCCAGCCCAGCCCTCCTGCTGCCCACCGAGCTCAGCCCATCCACCCAAGGTGCGAATCTCCCTGGCTGCCTGACCATCCTGTGCCAGGATGGGGTTCCCCAGAGCCCAGTCCTCCCTCCTGGCACGGCAGCTCCTCCTCTGCTGAGCACAGCCCAGCTCTTCTGTAATCCTGGATTAACATCACCATCCTTGTTAACCAGGCTGTGGAGTCCCAGGGCTTGAGGCCAAAGCCGAGCTGATGATTTCCCTGAACCATTTCCTTTTCTCTCCCAGCCCATGTAAGCCTCCATGTCCTCTGCACACACTCAGAGTCACTTTTAGGGTGAAAACTTAGTTACCTAGGGAAATTTTAAAACTCTGATTTAAAGGTAGAGATGGCAGGTTCCATGGCAACAACATCCTCCACTGAAACTGCCTTTGCTGTCACCCCACATTTGGGTGTTACACGTGGCACTGTGCCAGCGGCACCGTGGCTCAGCGCTGACAGGGTTCCTGTGCCTGTGCTGGCAGCAAGCCCATGCTCCAGCGGCTCATGGGAAGTTTTGGAGCCCCAGCTCCAAGAACCCGCACAGCCTCGATGGCACTGGTGGGACATGCTGGTACCATGGAGTGGTCAATAGCCATACCCACACTGGGAGCACGCACCCGGCAGGAGCAGCGGACGGAGCCACTGCTGCCTGACCCCTCTCTGTGCTTTGACTCGCAGATGTCCTGGACCGGGAGCTAGAGGAGAAGTGCCGGGCGATGGAGGCCCAGCTGCAGGAGAAGGAGAAGGACAACCTGGAGCTGCGCAAGGAGCTGCAGCACAAGGAGACGCTGGTGGCTGCGCTGCGCTCCAGCCTCCGCAGCAAGGAGCGCCGGTTCCTGGAGGAGCTGAAGCGTCGGAGCCACCGCGTCACCATCCTCGACACCGAGCTGCAGAAGCAGACGGAGGCGGCCGCCTACCTCTCCCTGCAGCTGCACGCCACGGCCCAGCGCCTGCCGGGCCCCCGGGCGTGCGGGCGGCCGCCCCTCGAGCAGCCCCCGGCCGAGGGCAGGCCCCGGCGTCGCGGCCACAGGGCCCCTGCCCGGCGCCCGCCCGGGGACGGCGGCCGCCCCAGGGACCTCGTGCAGGAGGAGCACGAGGCCATGCCCGACCCAGCCCTCTTCCTCTACACGTCGCGGCCACACGCCCCGCAGCGCCCGTCCCCGGAGCCCCCGGCCCAGCCCCGCGGCTCCACCGGCACCGCCGCCCGGGGGCAGAGGCCGCCACGGCAGCCCCCGCAGGACCCGGTGGCCAGGGCCAGATCGGCCACGGGCGAGCCCGGAAAGAGGCAGGGGGCCAGTGCCCACGGTGCCCACCGGGCCCAGGAATAGGCAGCGAGGGACAGCGTGGCCCGACCGGCCGGGAAGGCCTGAGCCTGGCAGCACTGGGGCGGGCACCGGCCAAGGTTCTTTTTCCCCATCCTCTGGTGGGGGTGAGGGGGCAACAGAAAACGGATGCCCTGCATGCACCTCCCACCCACAGGCAACCGGGGGGACTCCTCTGCCTGAAGGGTCTGAGCCGAGGGTGTCACCGGCGGGACAGGGGAGCACCCACCACCTGGGCTGTGGAGGGGACATGGTCCAGTGCCTGTCCAGAGCTTCCAAGGAAAGAAGGAGAGAGAGGAAGGAAGAAAGAAAAGAAAGAAAGAAAGAAAGAAAGAAAAGCAAGAAAGCATTTCTGCAATGAGGAGATCTTCCTGCTGCTGCTGCCCTCGGAGTGGACACCAGCTGTGTTTTCCCCAGCCAGGGGTGCTGGGAGGTGTGTGTGCAGCAGCAACAGGCTGTGCAGCGGGTGGCTTGGCCCAGTGGGATGAGCTCAGCCAGGCCTCCAACCCTGGGCATCACCAACACTGGGCTGGCCTGGAGAGGGCCCAGGACATCATCAGGAAGGTTCTCCAGGATGTAGGCAGCTGAACAACAGTCCATCCTGTGGGTGACAGAAGGATCCCGTTTCACAGGGACGGTGCCGCCGTGCCAGCCAGCTCCCATCCTGCACTCTCCTGTGCAGCGGTTTGGCTGTCTCTGAACTCTGTCTCCACATGGATTTCCCCCACGTTACATTCACACACAAGACTCAGACAAGGTGGCTGGACAAGAGCTGGGAGCACCAGTCCCCCCAGTCCCCCCACGGCTCCTTGCCCGCCACAGCCGGGCTCCATGTGCTGCTGGAGCAGGGCTGTGCCCCCCGCACAGGGCTCTCGGCACCAGCATTTCGGTTCTTAGGCACATCTAACAGCCAGGTCTGGGGTTGCCGCTGAGGGCTGAGCTGCCTCCCTGTCCTCCCTCGACGCCTCCCGTCCGTCCCAGCACAGCAGTCATGGGCAGCTGCCTTCCCCCTGCTGGGGCAGCCTTGCCCGATCTGCAGCCAAACCCTCAGCTTTACAATCCGTTCCCTGGGTGTTGTGAAACACCCTTAGGAGGGGAGGGCTGCAGCGGCCAGGCAGGGCAAAGGTCTCACTGCTTGGGCACCCACAGGGCCTGTGCTGCTCGGGGCAATCCGAGGGGCAGGTTTTGCCCCAGCACACGGGCTGCCAGCCCTGGCTGGCCCAGCTGTGCTGGGGCAGCAATGCCCAGTGCCCTGCCTGCCTGGTGGGCAGCAGCCTCCCACAGGACCCTCACTGCCTCCAGGGCTGGCGCAGGCAGGAAGGAGCTGCAGGGGGCCATCAGACCCCATTTCCTTCCAGTTCAGTTTGAAACCTCTTCAAAGACGTCACCATCATAGACTAGTGAGGCTTGGCCTGCCCCCGCTCAGCCACAGTGTGCCCGTACAGTCAGAGCTGTCTATTTTTGTAGTTCAATATTTATATACTCTATTAAAATGCTTTTATGAGATTTGCAGCAGCAGTCCCCAGGCCAGCTCTTTGGTAAAAACGAACCCCGAAGCATGTGAGCTGCACTAGCAGGGCAGAAATTAGCAGCTTTTGTACATTTTCTTTGGCTGTAATGTGAATAGTCAGGCTTTGGAGGGCAAGACCCCTCTTGTTCCCCCAGGACACCTCTGAGGGCTTGGCCCCTGCACTCTCCAGCTGCTCCCATGGTCCCTAACACAGCCCTGGGTTTGGGAAGAAGCGCAGCAAAGCCACGCTGGACAGGACCCCCGTGCAGGACCCAGGCAGCAGCCGCCCTGGCTGAAGGCCAGCCAAGGTGTGCAGCTCCTGGGGCACAAAAGTTCTAGCAGGAAAATTTTGAAGCCCCTGACGTGTCTGGAACTGCTGCCTCAGGAGCACAGAGCCCCCACCAGCCCCCACCTGCCTCCCAGATTGTCACCCCTGCAGGAGGCTGCACAGAGCACGTCCAGGGCACTCACACGCCCTGGCACAGCACTGTGTGCCCGGGCTGCCTGGGCACCTCATTCCCGTGAGGTGCCCTTGGCCTCTGGAAACTGCTGTTTCTCTCAGGTTCTGAGAGGTTCTGCTGAGGATTTGTCTCTCTGTTAAGGTGAAAGAGGCCAGTGAGTGTCCCTGCGTGCTCAGCTGTTCCTGCAGCTGTGGTGCACACAGCTGCTTCTCCCGTCCTTCCTAGACAATCCCAATAGACACAACATGATGCATTTTTATTACCAACTCCTTGATGAGATCATGGAGTTCATGACTGACCCAAGCATTGAAAAGGGGAGGGAGAGGTATGATCCTTCTTCTATGTAAATACCTTCCTAACAATCATCATCCATAGTGCCTAGTATGTAAATGAAGCAACCCTATCTGAGCTGCAGGATCCTTTCCTCTCCACCACTAATTAGCAGCTTGCTCAAGGAGTTGATCTCATTCCCAGTCCTCTGGTGTCTCTTCCTCCTCCCAGTGCTCCCGGTGCGGGTGGGCAGCTGGGCAGGTCTGGAGCCCCAGAGCCACCTGCAGCAAGGGGAGTGTTTCCCAAGGGGATGAAGAGGGAGCACCCCAATTCCCCCTTCCCTCCAATGTAATGTGCTTGGAAATGAGTTGTCAGGGTGAGCCCTGTGCTTTTCCCTGAGTACATTTGCCTCAGAGCAGGAAGGATGAGCTCCTGCGTGCTGTGCCTGCTTCAGTCACTGCTGCTTTTCTGGGGGAGAGGATAGCTCTAGAGATACTATATATACACTTATATATATATATATATATAAATACACATACAGGCACTTGTTTTGAAGGGAATACACTGTATGATTGTAATAGAAATTATGTTGAGATAAATTATTTTAATCTTTGTATTTATATAAAATGATCAAAGAGGTCAAAATTATGAAAAAAAAAATCAAAAAGACAGCATTCCTATTTTTTACTGAGAAGGCTGCTGGAGATACTCCGAGTCCAGGAGCTGCTGGAGCACAGGCAGGGCCTGCCCTCCCCTCCTTGGGCTGGGGACTCAAACAGACCCGCCCCCACTCACACTGTAAGTGAGCCCTTGGCCTGCAGGGTGTAACAGCGATCTGTAGGTGCATTTAGTCTGTGCTCTGGACTCCTTGGGAATCCAAAGGGTGCACACAGCTTTGACCTGCGCCACACACCTGAGAGCACAGACCGAGGAGTGCAACCACCAACACCTACGTGCTCTGTATGGAACGGGCAGTGTTTGATGGTGATTTGTAAAGCTTAATGATTAGACTGGAAATGGAAGCATAGCAATAACACTCGGTTGTTAAACAACGTCTTGTGTGTAAACCATCACGTGCTGAGAGCTGTCTACAGACTAACAGCCGGGCTCCTCTCCTCTGCTCCCCCTTTTATTCTGCAGCTCTGCCAAGGCTCATGGATTTGATGCGTTGGGTTTGCTAATCTCTCTTTTCATCATTATAGTTATTATTATTATTATTAATATTATTATTATTGCTAATGCTGTCTAAGAAAGTGATGTTGCAAATGCACCTTGCAGCAGGTGGGGGGGTGAGTGGTGGATGGGTGAGATGTGCCTGCTGCACTTGCTGCAGCAGAGCCAGTTCTGGCGAGGGGTGCACACTCCCCTGGACTTATTTTAACCCCGTACAGATCAGCCAGGGCGTTCTCCCTCTTGACCCCATTAACTAAAAAGCCATATTTTCTGAATGTGTTTGCTGGGACTAATCTAAGTGCTTCCGGCTGCATCCTTCCTATCTGTGCTGGCCTCCTAACCCTCCCACTGCTGCATCTGCATGGCTCTGTGCAGACACTCTGCACTGGGGCCCCACTGCCTGGGCAAGCTGTGCCCAAGGCAGAGCCCAAGGCTTTCTGGGAACTGCCTTATGGCATGTGTAGCCGGGTTAAGGGCCCAGTGAGGGGTGCTCTGGAGGGGTGAGGGGTGGTCTCTCCAGGTGCCCAGGAAAGCCGGTAGCGACACAGCAAGAAGCAGCTCGAGCTGGTGGTGTGCAGGGAGTGCTCTGCTCTGCACAGTACCTCTCTATGCACAGGTTCCCTAAAACAAGCTCCCAGAAGGCAGAGGAGCAGCAGCATTGCAGTGCTGGCCATCCCTTCCCAAGTTCTCCCCAAGCTCTCCCCACCGGGAAGGTGAATCAGCAGCATGATGAGGGACTTTCATTTTTGGGGCTTAGGTGAACCTTCCTGAGTCCTTGTGTGCAGCCTTGTGAACTGGCTCCTGCTGCCCAAATGAAGCCACACCACCTGCCTTTTTCCTAGAACATCAGCCCTCATGTCCCAGCAGCCCCATCGAGCCAGTCTGGCTGTGCTGGCACTACAGCTGCCTCGGTGCACGCCTGTTCTTGTCACTCTCTTGCTCTGTCGCTGCCTGGCTGCCAAGTCCTACAGGGAATGCAACAGGAGGGGAGAGAACTCCCTTATGCCCGTGGGTTGCCTCACGCTGTGGATAAGATCAGCAGTGCCAGTGTGCCAGGCTGGGTGAGCAGGAGGAGCCCGGGATCGATGAGCACAGCGGCCGCGGAGGAGCTGCCAGACACTGCGGCCCGGAAAAGCACAAAGATCGCGCCGTGTCCTCTTGCTGTCAGAGGTGCCCTTTGCTCCCCAGGGCCTTGTTTCTGCCTCTGTCTCCTCTCCTCCTGCCCTGCAGAGATGCTGCTGCCCCAGCCACAGGAAGGGATGGTGCCTCCAGACAGAAGGACCTGGAGGGGGACATCCAGTAGTGCCACTATATCCGATCCCTTCATCTCACCCTCCCTCCCCTTGCCCCTTCAGGCAGGAACAGGGTCACAAAGCTGCCAGTGTGCAAGATGTGCACCCAACCCACACCCAAGTGGTGCCTGGTCCTCCCTGGACAGGGTGTGGTGATGCCTCCCAGCTCTTCCTGATAGATTCCCCGATCTTGCAACTTCCAAAAATCTTCCCCTTTCTCATCATTGCAATTATTGCAGGACTTAGGCTATTGGGCCATGGGAATCCCCCAAATCTTTGCATGTCTGAAGCATCAGACTCTTTCTGCAGCCCTGTGGGGACAAGCACTGTCTACATGTTTCAAAGTCACTGTCACCCCAGTCTGTGCAGAGGGTCTAACCCTCACAGTGTGGTGACATCACCCCTTCCTGGCTGGAGCTGTGCCGGGCCCCTGGGGAGGGCTCTGACAGGGGGAGGAGGAGGGCAGCACCCGTGGTACCTGCTCCCCTGGTCCCAGAGCAGCTGCAGTTTTTTTGGAGCAAAAATGTTGTCCTTGGCTGAGTTTGCTAAGCTCAGTGAGAACAATAAACGCCTGTGCCTCATGCTGGGGAGCGCCGTGGAGGGACAGATGCCAAAGGTTTGACACTGCTCTGCTTTATTTGAATGTTCATCTTGCTACATGTCACCCTTATTTGCCAGGACGATGTTCACATTGACTTTGCTTTTTAACCAAGTGCTTTTCAAAATGTGTTAACACCCAGAGACTAGAGTATGGAGCTGTAATTTAGGAATTGTTGTAATATGCCTTTTTCTTAATAAAGAGATTGAAATCTGCAGAGGGTTGTACTGCCCTGCCCCAGCACCGAGGACCTCCAGCCACAAACCATGAGCATCTCTGCCTCCGTCCCAGAATTGGCTCCTACCTCACCACCCAGAGCCCCTTCAGAGCTCTGGTGAGAACTCAGAGTGGCCCCCCAGTCCTTACAGGGGGCCTGCAGGTAAATGGGGGGGATCATTATCAGGGTCTGGAGTGACAGGACAAGGGGGAATGGCTTCAAACAGAAAGAGGGCAGGGTTAGATGAGATATCTGGAAGAAATTCTTCCCTGGGAGGGTGGTGAGGCCCCAGCACGGGCTGTCCAGAGAAGCTGTGGCTGCCCCATCCCTGGAAGTGTTCAGGGCCAGGCTGACACCAAAACCTGGAAGATAAACTCTCCAAACAGGAGATTTTTGTGTTAGGTTAGAAAGCCAACATTACTTTATTCAGCACTGGGTATGTGGGGATGGCTCCTTCAAACATGTATGCCAATTATCAAAACTTTTAACTATTTATGCATTTTAGCAAACAAAGGAGTTAGTGTTCATTGGCTACAAGTTACCTAGTTCCTTTATTAATTAGTATTCTATCTTCTCTTGGGTAATGATTCTCTTGCTTCTCATGCTAATTAGTCCACACGCTCCGTTTCTCTCTTTTCTCTCTTCTTTTGGGCCTGTGAGTTTCTTGGGCTGGCGGTTGCAGATCCTGCCAGAATTGCCATTTACCCACTTGGACCTAATTTCAGATGAGTTGGTTTTATTAGTTTCTTCCTTATCTTGGGAGTCCTGCCAAATGTCCTTGTGGCCCATAAATTTAGCATTCTTTGTGTCCACTACCAGTGCTACATCCTTCTTCCCAAGCTATATTAACTTCCTCCCCCGAGTCTGAGATCACTGAAGCATGTGAAGCCCTAAACTTTGTTTTTCTAACACATGTACATCACTTAGAGCTTTCTTGTTAGCTGCTCTCTGTTTCACAGATTTAATCTCCCTTCTTGTTGATTACTTGGAAGTTACAAAAATCAAACAGATCTTTGTTTAAAAGAACATTTGAAGAACATCCTTTCTTAAGGAAGTTTGGTGGTTTGGTTTGTTTTGTTTTGGGTTTTGTTTTTTTTACATACTACTAAGCCCTATGTGTTACAAATAAAGATTTTCCCAACGTTTCTCCCCACTGCGACATAGACTCCTTTTTAATGAGCTATAACCTGGTCGGTAACAACGGGGCTTGGAGCAACCCGGTCTAGTGGAAGGTGTCCCGACTCATGGCAGGGGGTGGCATGGAAGGTCCCTTCCAGCCCAAACCGCGCTCCCTCCTGTTCCACGAAGGGCTGGAGGCCGGAGCTGCCGGGCCCGGGGACAGCGCCGGGGTCGCCCCAGGGCCGCGATGGCTCCGCCGGGCCACTCTGCCAGGGCCGGCCCCGGGGCTGTGAGGCCGGGACCCCCGCGGCTCCCCGGGCCCGGCCGGGCGCGGTGTCACCCCCGTGCCCCCCGGCGACCTTGCGGCCTCCGGGAACATCGCAGGCAGCCGATGACCTTCACCGGGGCCTGCGGGGCCTCCTCGGCCGTGCCCCCGCTTGGCGCGGGGCCGGGAAGCGGGGCCGTGCGGGGTCTGTCCGGAGCCGTGCGGGGTCTGTCGGGGGCCGTGCGGGGCCCACGCGGGGCCGCCCGAAGCCGCGCGGGGCCGGTCCCGGCGGGGCGCGCGGCCCCTTTAAGGCGCTGCGGGCGCGGGGGTTGGGCCGTGGCGGGCGCCGTAGCGGCGGCGGGGCCGCACCACGTGGGGCGGGCGGACGGCGCTGTCCTTCGCGGGCCCATGGTCATCCGAGCGGGCGAGATGCCGCCGGCCGCCGTGCCGGCCGCGCAGGGCGCCGACCAGCAGCACGCGGCACCCCGTGCCAGCCGGCCCGCGGACACGCAGCAGCGCCCCGGTAAGGGCCCGGGCCGGGGCCTGCGGCGGGAGCGCGGACCGGCCCCGCGGGGCCGGCGGTGCGAACGCACCACGTTCTGTCCGGCTCCGGGACTCCCGGGGCCCGTCGGCAAAGTCGCGGGGGGCCGGGGCCGCGCTGGGGACCCGGGGCGGTTCCGCCGAGCCGGGCGGCTCGTCCCGCCCGGGGACACCTCGGCGGAGCAGCCCGGGCGCCGTCCGAGCCCCCGGCCCGGGGGGCTCCGTTCGTCGGGGAAGCCGTGCCGGGCCCGGCGGCCCCGCCGCGTCTCGGGGAGGCTCCGCGCAGCCCCGGGGCCGCGCTGGCTGCCGGGGCCCGAGGCCGCAGGGGGGCCGGGCCGCGCGGTTCGCGGAGCCCGCCCGTGGCGCGGCAGGGCCGGGGCCGGGGCCCGGGGCAGCCGCGGGGGCAGGCGGTGCCCCCGGCCCGGGCGGGCCCGTCCCGGCGGAGCGGGAGCCCCGGGCCCGGTGAAGGTCACCTTCAAGGGGCCGCTCCACCGCGCGGCCGCGGGGGGGCCCGGCCGGGAGCGGCCCCGTTCCCCCGGGCCGGGGGCCGAGCCGGGCCAGGGTGGGCACCGCCGGGGCTGCGAGCGCCGTGTTTGCTCCGGGCACCGCGTGGGGCTGCCCGAGCACGGACAGGGGTGTCCCGGAGGTGGCGGGCAGGAGAGGGCTGAATCCTCCTGGAAGTTCGGCATGTGGGAGCCACTGACACGTTAGGAAATACTCAGAAGCAATCAGAAGCAAGAATTTTTCTGGGAAGGGCAGAGGCTTGTTTGAGACCTCAGCTGAAAATTGCAGATTTTAACTAGTTATTTGCTGACTGTTCTTGATTTGTATCGGAGCCTGAGTGGCTCAGGCCAGGGACGAGGTGCAGCCCCGTTTCCTGACTGTCCTCAGTGCCAGCTGCAGTTTGTTGCGTTATGTTTTCAAGAACTTACATCCTTGAGTGCTGATCTCAGGCTTGGCTTTTTTCTCTGATCTCTAAAGCACAAGCAGCGTGGCTTGTGGCTGGCCTTCGTCCTGAGGCACGTGAATCCGCTGAGTGACCTCCCTGCTGCTTCCTTCCCCCCCTCCCCCCAGTTTTATGGTGTGGAGGTGGATTTTTGAAGTTTGTCACCTAAAGCAAAGTTCACTGGCATTTGGTGGTGGAGCAAGTTGGATGCAGTTCAAGAGTGGGGAGCTCAGTGCTGAGAGCCTCCCCCTCTCCCGCACGTGCCAGATTTTGAAGCAGGCATCACGCCTGCAGTGCCAGCAACTGGGTTAAAAAGTTACGTGGTGTAATCCCTGTCTCTTTGGGTGCAATTGATTGCTGAGGGAGGATGGAAGGTGGAAAAATCTTCCACGTGTTTCAGCACTGCACAATTGCTCAGGCACCTCTTGGATCTGGGGAGGAGGGGGGAAGGTCTTGTCAGGGAGTCGGGGGCTGTTTTGGGATAAGGTACCTTTCTTATAAGCTAGTGTGAGGTCAGAGACAGTCGATGTGTGCAGCATCTCTTGGATTCTTGTACCTATATGGTTTTCACTGCCCTTAGAAGAAGTCTCTCACGTGCAAGTTTATCAGTGCTTCTGGCTACCATAAAATGCCTTTCAACCTTGTCTTGCCCAGATGTGTTTTTTTCTAGCTCAGTCCCTCCATCTGTCAGCGTCCTGGCCACCCAATGCCTTCAGCCACCTCTTCTGTTAGAGCAGCAGAGAATGCAGGTGTTAATGGAAAACTGCTGGGGAAGCAAGTGTTGCTGTGCATTAGCAACAAGGTCAGAAGGCTGATTCTTAATCTTGGGATCTGCTGTTGCTGTCTGCCCGACCTTGGAGGTTCACTGGTGTTTCGGAAAGGCCTGAATTGCTGGCACTCGGGGTTTTTTAATATGCAGCTCTAACAGACTTTCAGGGGAGAATCAGAGGAAAGTTGTGCAAGAGAAATGTGATCACCACTACAAGGATAAGAAGAAAGGAGCATGGTAACACAGCATCCGTGCAGCGAGATGAGGGATGGGAACCCGAGGGGATCATGTTCAGGGTGGTTCTGCCAGTGGGATAAGAGCTGAACTCCTGCTGGAAGGTTGCTACTCTGTTTGAGCAGCCTTGCTTCTGGGTTTCCCAGCTGAAAAGTGGAAATAAGTAGGTCAGGAACATGCACTGAGATAAATCCACCTGCAGACACAGAACTGCCCCTTGCACAGTAAAACCAGTGCCATGTGTTTGCCTTCGTTGTCTGTACATGACTAAACTTGGCAGCACACCCCTCTCCTGGCACAGCTTCCCAGCACCCGCTTTGCTTTCCTGCATTGTGCTCCATTGGTTGTGCTGGAAAGTTGTTATTTCTAGAAGCTTTAAAGGTCTGAAGTTCATGCATTTTTTTATTTGTATTTGAGAAGCAAAGCCAGTCCATGGGGCAGTGCTTGGACAGCATGCCAGAGATGAAAACCAACATATGGCTCCTGCCATGGTGGCAGTGGCTATCACTTTTGGCAGCAGGTCAGATTTTTGCTGTAGTAGCAAGGCTGTCTCAGGGTTAGCGTCTGGTTCTCACATCTTGATGCAGCTGAGCTCGTGCATTCCCCTTTGCCAGCGGAGCTTTCTGTTGCATTCTACCTCTCTAAAATTATTGAGTGCAGGACATTTTCCTGACAGTGTGGCATAGAGGCACTTACACAGGGGATAACTTTCCCTCTTTGGGTGGGAAAATAGATGCACGCTTGCAGAAGTGCAGGCTCTTTTCTCCAGCTGAAGGGATCGCTGCTGTCGGGTCCCCAGGGCCGTGTGTGGACACAGGAGGGCAGTGGGAACTGCCGAGGACAACAGCTCAGCTGTCAGATCTCCCCTCCAAACCCTGCCCAGAGCTCCCTGCCACCCCCTCTGGGGGTCCTGGTGGCTCGTGGCCACACTGAGGTTTATATGGGACTCTCAGGACAGGCAAAGTCGATCCTTCCAGACTCGAGCTGCATGTAGTTTTACCCAGAGCTGCTGTGGCTGTGGTGGCAGGTGCCGGTGGTAGCATGGGATGAAGCTGGAGTCTTCCCTGCAGCACTGTGGAGCTGTAGCTGTTGCTACAGTGCTGCTGCTTCTGTGTGCAGGCCTGATGTTCTGCCAGTCCCACTGCACACAGACCAGCAGGTTGATTCCATGCCTTGGGCTCCTGTTGTCCCAGTGGCTTTCTGAAACTAAGGTATGTGCCCGAGTTAAGCACAGAGACGAGAAGAATTATCGGCTGTTTCACAGTGTCTGTCTAAAATGTGATTCCTTCCTTCAGCTCTTTTGCAATTTGGGAAACATGCTCTCTCTGACACAGCTGATGTTTTTGTTGGTGCTGATCTTTGCTCTTTGCCTTAGTCGTACTCTTTGCTCCTGATTTCTGTGATGTTTGAATTGCACATTGTTGTAGCAGGGTCACCCAGTTGTAGCAGGGTTAACCAGTTTCAGGGCTAAGTTTCCAAAGTTTTGGCCAGATGGAAAGTTTACAAATGGGTTCAAATGTAGTTCCCAGATGTGGAGAGTACAGTGTGGGTTAAGTCAGAGTGCCAGATGCAAAGCACAGGCGCTTGTGAGTACCTGAGCCAGCAGCTGTGGGATCCCATGGATGTCCTGGGGCTTGACCCTGCTGAGAAATAAATGGAGGTCTTGTACCTCTGCCCACAGATGGGCTAGAACCAATTTGAGTTTAATGATGGCAATAGAGCAGCTCTAATGTTTTACTGTGGGCCCTTATTAAAAGAAGTCCTTGTTGCACCTAAAGTGCTGGAAGTTCCTGGGAAGCTGTGGTTTCTGCAGGGGAGACAGATGGAGGCACCTCTGCATGTCTCCTGCCTCCCCTGATGGGATGTCCTGCAGTCACATTTCCATTAGGGCCATCTCTGGAGCTAATGCCTGTTCATTTAGTCAATTTATTTGGATTCATTAAGCTATTTATTTATTTTAATTACTTATTCAGCTAAAATTTAATTTGCATTTGCTGTACTGACACCAGCCTTCGGATGTTAAAGCTGACACATACCACGCTGCTCTTGAGCTTGCTTTGGCTGGAGTCAAAGAAATGTGGCTCCAGCTTCATGGGCCCTGACCAGGTACTTCTCCAGGGGGAGATTTTTTTTTCCAGAGGTCTCGGTAAGTAAGAAGAGTTGAAACTGTCAGTACAGCTTCTTCCAAAATCATCAGAAAAACATAAGTTAGCAATACCGATGTGATCTGAAAGTTGGTCCTGGCTCACGAGGCTGAGGGGTACCCAGTCTTGGGGCTCCAAGGCCCATCAGCTCCTGCCCAGAAGGAGCAGCTGTGGAGGTCCTGAGGGTTCTTTGCTTGCTGCTTACAGGAGATGAAACAAGTTGGATTGGGAGAGACTTCTCTTCTGATTCCTCTTCCATTTAAAAGGACAACAGAAGCTGTTCTGTGGAGAGCTGCTAGTGTGTTTCTCAGCCCCGTTCTCCCGGCAGGTGGCTGGCACAGACACTCCGGGGGCTGCTCCTGGCCTTCCCAGGGCTGCTGTTGCAGAGGAGATTGCCCTGCTCTGTGTGTGTTGTGTTGGCCTTGAGCAGGGACCGCGTGACCTGTGTGGTCCTGGCTTTGTTTTAGTTCTGATGTTTTTGTACTAGAGTTGTGGTGTTTATGTTTCTTCTGCTTGGTGCAGAGTTGTGTCCCTTCCTGTCCGTGTAGCCGCGTCCAGTGCTTGCGAAGGCTTTCCCAGGCAGGTCCAAGGCTGCCTGGTTTAGGCTGCAGCTCTTGCATGTCACATCACGTGTTTGAAAGATCTGGCTCTCTACATGTGTCCCAGGAAACCTGGAGCACTGAAGGGACCCACACAGCTGAGTGTGGAGCAGCATGCCTGCCAGCACAGGGTGTGTGCAGAGGGGCTGTGATGCCCAGCTGGTGCTGTGGAGGGAGAGAGGAGCAGGCGTTTGCAGCGTGGCCTCGCTGGCAGCCAGCGGTGTCCTGCGTGGTTACAGCCTCCCCAGGGCACCTGGTGCTTGGAGAAATCTCCAGCTCCATAATCCCTGCTTCAGTTGCTGTGATTTTCTTAACGTAGCATGGAGAGAGGAGAGGTGTTAGGGGGTTGTGTGTGTAGTTTTGTGGTTTATTTGTGTTTGATATGGCAGAGCAGGGTGAGAGGAGAGAAAACTTGTCTGGAAACTGTTTACTGGTTCACTGCCTGCCTGCTTTGTGCTCGCCTGCTTAGTATGGATGGCTGTGCTGGGCCCGGGTGTGCCATAGTAACTGGCTCGCCTTGTAATTCAATGCATCTCACTCGCTCGGGTTTGGCAGCGCTGGGGCACAAGCACTCATCCCATGCTGCACTGGTGTGGCACTCGAGATCGGGCTATTTATAACCGCCTGGGCCAGGGTGATTGGGCCGGCATCCTCCCGGGAGTGCCTGGAGAACCTGTCAGAGCCCGCCTGTGCCCCAGCACGGCAGGGAGAGGAGAGAAGAGGAGAGAAGAGAAGAGGAGAGGAGAGTCGCCGCTGTGGAAGCTGCTCCGGGGCCTGGTGGTATCGTGGTGTGAGCGTGGCAGTCGGGGAGAGGGGCGAGGGTGTGCTGGTGGATGAAGGTCGCTGGGCAGCACTTTGGGAGAACTGCTGCGTGTCCAGCATCCAGTTCCAGCGAGCACGTGGGATCCTGTGCGGAGCCGGCTGCTGGTTCTCTGCATCCTGCTACCCTAGGGCCAAGAAGGAATCCTCTTTGGAGAAGGCGGCTGACAGCGTGAGAAGGCGGCAGAGGGCACGGGCTGTGTGTGGGAGTGTGCCTCGTAGGGACTTCAGTGTATGTGTGAAACACAGCTGACTGTTGTGACCCGGTGCTGCATGACCCACGCTGCCAGTGGTCATGGGGAACGGCCTTTTTGCAAACTGCTGCAGGCAATTCACCGATCTCCTCTTTCAGCCGCACAGCTCTGACTCGCCTGACGAGAGGTCTCCCCTCTTGCCAAAGTCTCCCACAAGCTGTGCTGTCTGCCCAGAGATGCCAGAAGCTGCCCAGTGTGCTGGGCTATATCCAGACATCATCCCCAGTGAGGCGGTGACTGGAAATCTGCAGAAGGGCACCGAATACATCCAAGACCCGTCTGAGACCAAGGACAAAGAAGGAACGGTGACAGTTTGCGATAAGAGGGGTTTGAGACCCGGTGTCGGCACTGCTGGCCTGCTCCAATGTGCAGAGGTATCCCCTGAGGTGACTGTCCTTCCAGCTGACCTTGGGGACAGGCTGGCAGGGCTGGTTGATCATGCTCAGTTGCCTGAGGCCTGCCAGAGCTGTGTGAAACTTGAGGACAGCGGCTTAGCCCACAGATCCTGCTGCCGGGAGGAGCACGTGGCAGCAGCTGATGGGGGGGATACGGGCCCTGGAGCACATCCCACCAGCCAGGGCCACGGCGAGGGATGGGCAGCCGTGCCTTTAGACACAGCCGTGGTGGGTCTGGACTCTGGGCTGGAGCACAGAGGTTCTGCTCCCTCCTGGGGGAGCCCTGGGACACCGTCCTCTGCTCTGCCAGCACGTGTGCGGAAAACCCCACAGGCCCAAAGTGCAGTTGTGCTGCCTGTACCCCCTGGCAAAGTGTCGCCTAAGGCTTGGGACACAAGTGCTGGTTTTGTAGTGACAGAGCCCACTACCTGTCCTGGTGGCAGGTCAAACTGTGATCCTGACTCCCAGGGACAGGTTCTGTCCTCAAACCAGCAGCAGCAGAAGAAGAAGAGGAAAAAAAAGAAGCTCTCTCTCCCAGGTGCTCAACTCTGTCCCAGGGGCTCTGTCATGCTGTGTGGAGCCAAAACACTGTATCCCCCTAATGGGGGTGGGTGGCTGCCTGTGCCTGCAAGATGGGGTAGCACAGAGAAGGGGGGAGGGAAGCAGAGGTGACATTTTAACTTCACGGCAGAAGGTGGAGGAGGAAGGTGGCGAGATATCCCACCTGGGTGTGTACCATGGAGGGACCTGTCTGTGCCTTGTCTGTGTGAGCAAAGCAAACATAAAAGCATTTTGCTTAGATTTTTAATTCATAAGGCAAATCCCTCTTTTGTTTGTGCCTGCAAACATGGTCCTTGTGGAGGATGGGAGTGGATCTCTGGCCCAGCCTGCAGCAGTGCAGATGGGAGTGTGGGGCCAAAAGGGTCTGGGGGACTTTGGCTCCCCTGAGCTGCATGTGGCTAGAGGAGAGGCCTGACCTGCAGAGATGGAGCAGCTCTGCAGCTGTGCTGAGAAGGGGATGTTTCTTCTGGTGCATCATTCCAGTGCTGTGGGGACAGTGGGCGCCAGCCAGTTGTTGCAGCGTGGGAGGGAAGCAGCCACCCACTCGGCCACATCTGACTTTCCTCCTCTCCCACTTTTCCACAAACTGGCACAGCACAGTTGGAGTTCACACCAGTTGCTCCAGTGTGGCACCAAGTGGTAACTCAGAGAGGCTTTTTTCCACGCCAGGACTTCTAGGATATGAGAAACAGATTATTTTTTAAGTCTCAAGATCAAATTTTGCCTTTCTATCACTTTGTTTTTTGTTCGGGCCCTGCACAGTGGCTGAATTTTGGTCTCAAATCCTGTCTTGTGGTGTACCTGCTGGCATGAGGGGATGTATAGTGTGACTGACTTGAGCTGGTAGCTTAGTTTGTGATTTAGCTTTCCCTATGCCCACTGGCATGCTAGTGGCAGGTGTTGAGGCTGCAGCTGCTTGGGAAACCGCAGAAACTGTGTTACATTGCTTGGAATTTGAAATAACTTTGAAGAGGGAAAGGCAGAATTTGGTCCCTCAGAATGGCAGTGGAGCTGGTAAGAAATGCATTCCAAAACTCAGTGCTGGAAAAAGTAAGGGTTTAAGTTACAGGTTTGTGCCTCTGACAATCTCTGTGGTTACTAAATGTAGGGAAGGAAACTCATCACCAACAGAGCAGTCCCTGCAGACCAGGCTAGCTCACAGAAATGTCATGTCGCTGACTTTTTGATCTGATAATCTTGGAAAAGGATTAGTGACTGCCCTTGGGTTAGAAGATTTGCTTGAACAATTATTAGTTATTAACTAACACTTCCAGGATCTGTGCTGTCAATGGCTGTGTGCAGCCAGCAATATTCAGGCTCAGGTGTGCACCTTCCATCACGCCAGGATCCCATCTGCTTGGATTCGCCAGGTGCCCGCCACCACTGCAGCCTGGCTGTAAATAGGAAGCGTGATTAAAGCAGGGCTGTCACCTTAGCGTGTGAACTCCTCGTCCAGGCGCAAAGATGAAACCTAATCCTCGGTCTGATCCTGTCTGCCAGGTGTGACCGCAGACAGGGAGCGCGGGTCGATTCCCCCGCTGAGGTGGTGCCCTGGCGCTCTGCTCTCGCGTGTGCTGTCACTGTTCACGCTGCTCGGAGCAGCGATCAGAACATCCTGTCACGGCTCAGCCAGTGCGAGCCAGAGCTCGGCAGCCTCTGCCACACCTCTGGGTACAAACTGGGGGCTGAGAGGAGGAGGAAGGTCCTTGCTGGGACAGTGGCACAGCCCTTAGAATGACAGGGGATGTCAGAGGTCACAGCCTTCAGTCAAGACCACAAACCTGTGTCTCAAGGGCAGTGTGACCTGGAGAAGGGATTTCCTTGCTCCGTCTCCAGCAGCGAGCAGGGCGGTAAGCAGGAGGAATGGCCGGGTTTGCCCCCGGAGTGGGTGGGACAGCTTCTCCATGACTCAGAGCCTTGTGCCAGCCGTCGGGGTGCAGCACACGGCAGCGAGAGCCAGCAGCCAGACACAGCTGCTGGCCAACTTGGGGCTTGAAGTGAGAGTGAGGAACAGGAGAGATCTCTGCAGGTGTGTTTCAGGTGTCCCTGTTGCTCCTCATGCCACGTCAAGTGGGCTGAAATCAAGTGCCCCGAGATCTGCCTCCCTCTCTGTGCTGGTGCTGCGGAGGCTGTGGCACAGCAGCGGGTGGGAGGAACCGGTGACCCACTTTAGGCAGGTGGGTGCAGCTCTTCTTCCCCTGGGGAGCACATCTGGTGAGTCAGCAGCCAGGAGGCAGCACGGCCTCCAGGCCAGCTTGTGCTCCATTTAAACATCCCCATTGTGAACAGACCCCACTGGAAAGCCTTGGCTGGCTCACATCCAGGGGTTAACCTGCTGCACAGCAGGTCTTTCTCAGTCCAGGCTTAACTTTTGTTTCTAAACTTAAGACAGTACTGGCTGGAGCTGGATCCTCTGGCGTAAGGAGACGTGAAGGTGCTGCCTATACATGTTTCTTGTCGCAAAGTGCAGAGCTGTGCCAGCCCTGTCTTCACTTGAGTAGGGAAATAGAGATGGAAAGGCCAAATATCTTGTATTTCTGCAGTCAAGAAACAATCTTCTGATTTCTGAAACACTCGTTAGTTTGGGAATCCGACACCACTGAAGGGTGAAAAGCACAAGCATGGTCCTGGCTGGTGACTTTCTCTTGCTGCGTGCAGAATTCTCTGTCTTGCTTTGCTTTGCCACTGAAGGCATTTGTTGTGCTCCACACCAGCATGTGCATGGGTTGTAATGCCAACCTTCATCATAGCCACATTCTGCCTCCCCTTCCTGGCTGCCACAGCAGGAGCAGAAGTTCAGTGATCCTGCCCTGCTTGGGTGGGCAGGGGCTGGGCCGGTCTGGCTCAGGTGCCTGGTGGGCCATCCTCTCTGCAGTACTGGTAGCCCCAGGTGCAGCATTTCTGTGGTGGCTTTTCTGTGCTCTCTCCACATCCCCACGTGTTGAGGCAGTCCAGGAGCATGGCTGTGCTGGCTGTAGGGTGTGACAAGGGGCTCTCCCCAGCCCTCTGGGCATAGTGTGGTTTTTCTGAAACCACATCTCTTGCGGCACTCGTGTGTGGAGCTTTTCTTCCTCCTTTCTAGCATGACTGCAGCTTGCTGGAGCCAGAGCCAGGCCTCTTGTTTGGCTCGCCCTTGGCTTCATCTGTCAGAGGAATGAGCAGCTTGTGCTGGGGACGTACGCATGGTGACAGGGAACATGAGCAGCAGCTGCCAAGCTGCTGAAGGCAGCAGAGGCTGTGTGAGGTAGCTCTGCTACCTGCTGCCTTTGGGAAAGGATGTGCTCTCATTGCATTTCTTGCCCTTTCACCGTGTCCTAATTCAGCCTTGACAGTTGTCTCTGAGGGTTCTGTGTTGGCAGTCGGTGTCTGAAGCGGGTATGACCCTGGGGGACTCTTCAGCAGGGCCTGTTGCTGCAGCTCGTGTTGTGCTCCAGGGGCGCACAGGGGGCTGTGGCGTTTCCATTCCTGGTCTGGGTCATGGTGAAGGCTGGATGACTTCTCTGGACTGCAGGAGCACTTGGGGCCGAGGGGAAGGACTGTCTGTGACACCTGTAGGTGTCAAGCCACAGTGCCAGTCTGAGGTGAGGGAAGCTGAGCTGCCATCTCCCCTGGAGATGGGTGCCTTGCTGGGAGGTGAGGAGGAGGAGGAGGAGAGAGACCTGCCAGATGGAGCTGGCTGCGGGGCTGCAGCCTCAGGGCATTGGCCTGGCTTGGAGCTGCCCTGACCCCGTGCAGCCTTTCAGAAAGGCTGTTTCTGCTGCCTGGGAAAGACCCCCACCCACTCTGTCTGTGCTGCCTGCAAGTGGGTATCTGGGAGCACCGAGCTGGAACAGCCATGTGTGACCTCGTGGGTCCAGCTGAGTGTGCCAGGACAGCCCTGCTGGGAACTCGCCCTACAGGGCACGATGTCTGCTCCCCTCCCCGGGTGTGTGGGTTGGTGTGGTGCCCTGCTCTGTCCTATCCCCAAGTTGCCATCAGTGGCTCTTTCCACTCTTCCAGCACCTTGGTCCTCTCTAGTGTGGTCCCCAGCCTGGTTCACAGGGTGTAGGCAGCTCTAGGAGACTGGCAGCCTCCTAGATCTTATCGGCTCTCTGACACTATCCACCTTATTGGAAAAGAAAACAAACCATTGCAGAGTGGTGAGGTATGTGCAGAGAGCTCCCCAGCCCTGTGATGCATCTGTCTAAATGGGCACTTTAAATGTCGTCACCTTCTTCTTGAATAAAATTGCTTAGGGAGAGCCTCACCCTGGCACCATGGGATCTCTGTGAAGTATTTTGGCAATGCAGAGGGTGGCCAGATGCGGGCAGGGGCGTGGGAGCTGTTTGTGTGGCGGTGGAGTAACCAGGCTGCCACGTGACGTGCAGCAGAGCAGTGCCACTGCAGCTCCTCGCCTCCCTCTCTCTGCTGAGCAGCAACGTCACAGCGGGGCTGTGGGGAGCTGTTTAACGTGTTGGTGCACAGGTTACAGCTGCCTCCAGGCCGCAGAGCACCACACACCCATTTCTTTTAATTAAGAGGCTTCTTAAGACATCTCAGTGTGGTTTACGCTGACCCATCCTTCCTGCCCTCCTTCCCTCCTCTCTCCACACAGTTTGTGGAAGATGCAAACCCCACAGGCAAGTGAGAGCACATTAATTATGCTCTGAGGGAAGGGAGGGAAGGGCCTGGCACACCTCTGTCTAGTAAACAGCAAGTGCAGAATAAAACCTTTCCTGCCTTTTAACCTCTGGTTTGCTCAGACTGGCCAGAGGACAGGAGTGGTGTCCAGGCCAGTCTCTGCAGCCACTCAGAGAGGACTGTCCCTTAGCTCAGACCTTGTCTAAATCCCTCTCTTCTCATCCAGAGCACCCATCTGGTGTGGCACTGATGAATGGCAGTGGCCCGCACGACAGCCTCAAGGGCGAGAAGGATGCCAGACAGAATGGCCACGAGGAGGCTGACCCGGGAGAAGATGGGAACGACCAGGAGGTCATCGTCATCCAGGACACGGGATTTACTGTCAAGATCTGTGCACCGGGGATAGAGCCCTTTTCCCTTCAGGTACCTGCCCTTGCCAGCTGGGGAGGGGAACAGAGGCAGCAGGAAGGATTTGAGCCAGGTCCATCCTTTCAGCCAGGCAGGCAGGGAAGGGGGTGCAGGACTGTGCCCAGGAAGGTTCCTGGTAGCCCCTACAGTCACAGTCTGGCAGTACCTTCAGGCTGCTCACAGCTCCCTGACCTGTCCATCCTCTGATGGGACTAAGTGGGAAACAAGGCAGCAAAGGATGGAGGTTGTGGGAGAGAGGCTGCCTGGCCAGTGCCTTTGAGACAAAAAGGAAGAGATGATGTGAGCAAGAGGCTGTCTGGCCCAGGCCTGCCTGGACATTGCAAGGACAGGGAGGTAGAGTCTGCTTTTCTGAGCTTGGAGAGGTCAAGAGTTGTTCAATTCTGCAGCAGAGGGACAAAGTTTGGGAAGAGCACAAGTGAAGTTAAAAAATAACTGGGTTCTTCCCTTCTTAAGGTTTCTCCTCAAGAGATGGTGCAAGAGATCCACCAAGTTTTGATGGACCGGGAGGATACTTGCCATCGGACTTGCTTCTCCCTGCAGCTGGATGGCAACGTCCTCGATAACTTTGCTGAGCTGAAAACTATTGAAGGACTGCAGGAGGGCTCACTGCTGAAAGTGGTGGAAGGTAAGTTCCTTCAGACTTGGGAGGGAATGAATGAGGGTTTTTATAGGGAGTGGTTTTGGCCACCCAGCAGCCCTTTCCCGTGGCTGTTTTGAGACCTGTGTGCCAAAGGATTAGGCAAATGTGTAATTCCAGGTTTTTTCCTCACTTTTTGCTCCTCAGAGCCATACACAGTGCGAGAAGCCAGGATACATGTGCGTCACATTCGGGACCTTCTGAAGAGTCTTGACCCATCAGATGCTTTCAATGGTGTGGACTGTAACTCATTATCCTTCCTGAGTGTCTTCACTGAAGGAGACCTGGGAGGTATGGGGGCAAAAAGACTTCTCTGGTGTGGTCAGGGGTTTCATTCCCTGACTCCTTGCTTAGTTAAACACACAGTGATAGTCACCTGTCCCGTGTCACTTGGGAGTGCAGAGGAACACTCGGAGCACTTCTGCATCCCTCCTTGAATGATGACTGGAGGAGGGAATGCTGCACTTTCCAGAACTGACTTTCTGTCTCTGTCCATTCTAGACAGTGGAAAACGGAAGAAGAAAGGTACCGAAATGGAACAAATTGACTGCACCCCTCCTGAACATATCCTGCCAGGTAGCAAAGAGAGGCCCCTGTGTGCCCTTCAGCCCCAGAACAGAGACTGGAAGGTAGAGTTCTCCTGTGTCATTGAAACAGCTGTTGGCACATTCCTCACAGCAAACTGGTGGTCAGGGATTGAAAGCTGAGCTGAAGTGGACTTTGGGATTTGCTCTGCTTCGTGCTTAACAAATGCTGGGATAGCTCTGCTTAGCTAAAAGAATAAAGTCCAGGAGCTGGTGTGCAACACATTGGACATGGAGTCTGAACGAAGCTGCAGTGTGCAAGGGCCAGGCTTGCTGGGAGGGGTGGCAGGGAAGGGAGAATTCCCCTGCAAAGTCCTGGAGACAGGACAGGATCTGCAGATCACTACAGATTGCCCTTAGCTTTCCCATCCCCTCCCACTTGGATTCCGGTTTAGAAGCTGCCATTTGAAAACCAGTACAGCAAGAAATCCGTGCCCTGTGCAGCCCAAAGGCCCAGGGTGTCTGTTTTCACCCGTGCCTTGCGGTGTGAAAGGCAAACTAGTGGACTGCAGGGGGCTCAGGAAGGCTGTGCTCTGGAGACCAGGTGGGTTTGTAAGCTCCACTTCTGGAATCAAGCAGGTATAAGGGATCTGCCTTGTACATTGAATGACTCTAAGTCAAAGAAATTAATTCCTGCTGACAGGAGGTGTTCTGTTGTGTTCTTCTGTAGCCTTTGCAGTGCCTAAAGGTATTGACAATGAGTGGCTGGAACCCTCCGCCTGGTAACCGCAAGATGCACGGGGACCTCATGTATCTGTATGTCATCACGGTGGAGGATCGGCACGTCAGTATCACTGCGTCCACTCGGGGATTTTACTTGAATCAGTGAGTAACTGAGATTCTTCCTGTCCTGCCCTGCAGCAGCCAACTGGAAAAGAACCCACAAACAAACAGTTGATGCCTTTTTTTTTTTTTTTCTTTGGCAGAAAGCAGCCTGTTTTAATTCGCTGCTCACGTGGGTTTGTGGGAGTTGCTGTACTGGATTGGGCTGTTCAGTTATGCCTGGTATCACTTCCCCACAGTGGCTAAGTGCCTGGTGCTTTAGGGAAAGTTTAAACATCCCATAATGTCATCAACTAATTAGAGTGTTTTGAGTCGGGAGGAAATTCCTTCCCGACCATTGCAACTATCTCATTTTGCCCTAAAGCAAAAGCACAGCCTGTCAGAACTCCCTGAGCTGGGCACAAATTTGACTAGAAATTATTATTTTTTTAACAATGACTGTGAGAGACTGTTGTGGTTGTGCCTGTTGGAGTGGCTTTGCTGAGGGGGTTCTCTGTTAAGCATCGGCTCTTTTGGTGTGTTTGGGAAGCTCCATGAAATCAGTCCTTCCCAGCTATAAAAACAGAAGCCTCTCTTGAGCCTGAGGGTGGCTGAATATCTAAATTAAATAACCCATCAGGGCCAGGTACAGGGTTACTGGCTGTGTCTCATGTGGGGAGACTGGAGAGGGCCCTTGCAGCGCAGCTTCCCGGGTGTGCCCCATGGTCTCTGTCTTGCAGGCAAGGGCATGTGGGGCAGCACTGGATACTGTGCATGTATGGAGAGCTCTTGGTCATGTCCCACGTTCCCAGGGTATGGGAAGTATCAGATATGACAGTGGCTTGTGACTGTTTCTTTTTTTTCTTGCAGGTCTACTGCATACAACTTCAATCCCAAACCTGCAAACCCCAGTTTTCTCAGTCATTCCTTGGTGGAACTACTTAACCAGATCAGCCCTACCTTCAAAAAAAACTTCTCTGCCCTGCAGAAGAAACGGTAGCAGTGCTTCTTCCTCTCTAATTCCTTGAGCAGTCTGTGTGAAACTGGGGAAGCTCAGCTGTGTGGCTGGTCCTGGGGAGCTGGATGCCACTAGTGCAGCAGGATTTGCAGTGCCTGCTTCTCTGAGCTCAGAGAGTGGTGGGTGGTTGGGACACGTGACTGTAAGCTGCAAGGACCAAAGAGCACCTGACTGAACGTCACAGCAAGCACCCTGAGGTAGCTGGCTTTCCCTCACTTGAAACATGAGCTGTCAGAGCTGATGTGCCTGCCTGTGGCGCTCAGCACAGCGGTGACAGGGGCTGGGGGAAGCCCAGATGGTTCCTCTCTGGCTGCAGCTCTCCAGTGACTCTTGCTTACAGCATGTTGATTTGCCTGAAGCAAAGGGTGTGGGTATGACAGCATTCCATTGCCATGGCAATATCACTTGGGGGGCTTATCTGGAATTCGGGTGTCCCTGCTGGGAAACTGAACACACAGGACAAATCTGCACAGTGGGAGAGCGAGCCTGGAGGTGACTGCAGTGTTCACACAAGGGACACGGGGGGTGTGCTGACCAGCTCCTGAGGTGTGGGTCTCCTCACTGCAGCTCTGTTGGCCACGTGCCCCGTGGGAGGCTTGGTGGCTGCCCAGTTACCCAGGCAGCAGAGTCTCAGTGTGGAGCATGGCCACGGGCTGCAGCAGCACTGGTAACCTGATCAGTAGGTACTTCTTCTCTGGTCCAAAAAAGAGACTAAAACATAAATATCAGTGAAAGTAACACTCAAGGGCTTTGTGTAGGCTTATGGTAGAAAGAGAATGGTTATTTTAAACTTGCCTGTGCATGTTAATTTTCTCTAATTTCCTCTAGCTCCTATAATAATAAACCAACAATAAGGCATTGTTTGATTCTCCCGTCCTTGCTGCAGGGACCATTTGTTCTGCTCCTGGACAGTGGGTCCTGTGCAAAAGCCTGTCATTCTTCAGTCACTTAATGAACTGCCTCAGCTCAGCAGGGTGCAGATTGACAGGCACATTGTGTGGCTTTCGGGAGCTCTGCTCCTGCTTCATTTAGGAGATGAAAGTGACACTAGACAAGGGCTGAAATCAGCAGTGGCCTCCAGCCACCACTGTGACTATCTGGCCATTTAAAAATGATTATACTGTATTGCTTCTTGGGCCAGAAGTAACGATAGATGAGCCCCCAGCCCCTGCTGAGAGCAGACAGATTACACAGGAGGCCTTTCGGCAAGGCTTGAGTTTCCACTGTGGGCTCAAACGTCACCCATTTGGACTAGTGTGAAAGCACAGGGGAAATTCTCTTCAAATAGGAGGAAATATTTCTTTGAAAAATGTCTCATTGTTTTCCCTCTCAAACTAGGGTTCAGAGACACCCTTTTGAGAGGATAGCCACTCCTTTCCAAGTGTACAGCTGGACAGCTCCGCAAGCAGAGCACGTCATGGACTGCGTCCGGGCCGAAGATGCTTACACTTCCAGACTGGGCTATGAGGAGCACATACCTGGACAGGTATTGGTCTTGCTTTACCTGACAATGCTGGCAAGAGTTTTGCAGCCAGCTGTGCTGGGAACCAGTTAGCTTTCAACAAGTAACCTTTGGTATTTGTGGAATGGTCTTGCTCATCAAGGGGAAACTTATTCACGGGGCCCTTGACTATAGGGGCTGTGCTGCTGAGGCTGCAGCAACTTGAGTGTGGAAGGGTCTGAGAGGAGCAGCTTGGTCTTGGGTGTTTCTAAATTCCCCATCCCTGCTCCGATGAGGGTCACTGCACAGGAGGCAGAGCGTTCCTCCATGCCAGTCAGGTGTGGAACAGCTCCTGTGTCTCTGACCAGACTATTCCAAATGCCTCAGCTGCAGCTTTGTAGCACAGAATGGTGCAGGGCTGGCTGTGGGCAGGTGTGTGCCTGCAGCATGACCACAGCGCTGGCTGATGAGCTGATAACAGTTGCACTGTGCTGCTCCTTCTGGTACTGCCCTGTGTTAGCTCGGCTGATGAGAGATCTGTCCTAGACTGCTGTTGAATAAAGTCCACTGTGGAAGTGTGTTCATTCCTGCTGCTAATTCGTTTCCTCTGAGCTCCACTGCAGCCTGAATTCTTGCCCCTTTCTCTCCCAAAATGCCTGTGAAGCAGGAATGCTGCCTTGCCAGTCCCTTCCCACACAATGCATTGCTTCCCCAAAGGCTTTTCTTCCCTTTTCAGACCAGAGACTGGAATGAGGAGCTGCAGACCACACGGGAGCTGCCACGCAAGAACCTGCCTGAGAGGCTGCTGAGAGAACGAGCCATTTTTAAGGTAACTTTGGGATGTGCTGATAGCTCCTCACATATCCCCATCTCTGCTGCCTATGTACTGGCTCCTGGGGCTTGTATCCAAGCCACTAACCAGGCTCAGAAGTAAAAGCCAGTGGACCTGCCTGCCTGCTGGAAGGCTATCAGGAGGAGAGGAGCAAAGGAAAAATTTGCAGGGATCTTTGAGAGCAGGGTGCTGGGAGTCCATCCTGATCCGGCTTTCTTTCCACCTGCCTCCAGGTTCACAGTGACTTCACTGCAGCAGCAACACGGGGTGCTATGGCCGTCATCGATGGCAATGTCATGGCCATTAACCCTAGCGAGGAGACCAAGATGCAGATGTTCATCTGGAACAACATCTTCTTCAGCCTGGGCTTTGACGTCCGTGACCACTACAAGGACTTCGGTGGAGACGTGGCCGCTTATGTAGCTCCTACCAATGATCTGAATGGTGTGCGGACCTACAACGCTGTGGATGTGGAAGGGCTGTACACGCTGGGCACTGTCGTGGTGGATTACAGAGGTTACAGGGTGACAGCTCAGTCGATTATTCCTGGCATCTTGGAGCGGGAGCAGGAACAGAGCGTCATCTATGGGTCAATAGACTTTGGCAAGACAGTTGTCTCACACCCCAAGTACCTGGAGCTGCTGGAGAAGACCAGCAGGCCGCTGAAGATCCAGAAGCACAAAGTTCTCAACGACAAGAATGAGGAGGTGGAGCTGTGCTCCTCGGTGGAGTGCAAAGGCATTATTGGCAACGATGGGCGTCACTACATCCTGGACCTGCTCCGCACTTTCCCTCCAGATCTAAATTTCCTGCCTGTTGAAGGGGAGGAGATGCCAGAGGAATGTAAGAAAATGGGGTTCCCCAAGCAGCACAGACACAAGCTTTGCTGTCTCCGGCAAGAGCTTGTTGATGCCTTTGTAGAACACAGGTGAGCAGAGCTCCCCCCTTCCTCCACCTGCAACTGGTCACGGTCTGAGTCAGGACCGTGCTGCACTGTCCTGGGAGCACCGCAGCAGAGCTCTCAGGAGTGGGCAACTAATTGCCCCATTGCTTGGCCGTGCAAGTGCAATTCTAGAAACTTAAATAACGAGAGGTGAGAACAATAGGGATTTGGACAGGTGTCCAGGGAACCAGGGCTTGTGTTTTAGTCTCCAGATCTATTTTTGTTGGTCCCTCTCCAAACATTAAGAAGTTCTTTTTTCCCTGCAGGTATTCTGTGCACCTGATTGCTAGGGAATGGGAAGAATTTATGCTCCTTTTTAAGGCTCTCCACGTCCTGAATGTTACTTTTGTTTCCCAGAGGCTGAAAAAAATCCTGTGGGAAGTGCTGTAGGCACGTTTGTGGTGGGATTTGTGGGTTGCTCTGTGCTGGCGAGGCAGTGGGAACTTGGGGAGTGGGACACGTCGCAGTCATGCGGTGCAGCCCTGGGGTGTTGTGATGTCAATGTTCCTGCTCCCGATGGGAAGGGCTGGGGGTGCTCTGCTGACACAGGTGACCAGAGCCTGTGCTCTGGCTGCCAGGAAGATGAGCCCTCCCACTGCTGGCAGAGGAGCATGTCCAGTGCCTGCCCCAGCTCTGCCCTGTGCCCGCAGCCGGCTCTGCTGCTCCCAGCACAGCTTCCAGACAGCAGCCAGCAGGACTGTGGCTGCTGCTCCGTGGCTGGCAGAGCCTGGACCTCTCTCTGCTGAGCTCTCCTGGCCAAACTGCTGCTGGTTTGTGTGTCAGTGGTCCTGTGCATCTGGCAATGAGTCTTCCTGAGCTGGCTGCGAATGCTGCCTATGGACGCAGCAAGGAGATCACTTCCCATTTGGGTGGGGAATGAAAAGCCAGTTTTGTGCTGCTTCTGACAATGTGTATTCCTTAGATTTTTGGAAAGCTGATGGGAAGAGGGTGTATAGCCAGCATTTCCACAGGGAAACTGTGGTCTGTAATGGTAATTTGGTGAGGTTTTTTCCTTGCAGAGCAGTGGTGATCCTCGGGGATTCTTCTGCTGAGCTGAATTTCCCTTTCCCTTTGCTGCAGGTATCTCTTATTCATGAAGCTGGCTGCGCTGCAGCTGATGCAGCAGAAAGCCAACAAGCAGGAGAGCTCAGGTGCACTGGAAAATGGTGCCTCTCCAGAGAATGGCGCCGCAGACAGCGAGAGGCCTGAGTCAGAGGATGGCAAAATAGACGATAACGTGACTGGACTTGATCAGGTGAAGGAGCTCGCTGAGACCATCGCGTCTGATGATGGAACAGGTATTTCATCCTCAGCACCAGCTCAGCCCAGGCCTCCTGCCCTGGCTGGTGGGCTGTCACTGGTGGGAGCGGTGCCAGACTGGGGGTGGTTGGGGTGACTGATGATTGTTAAACAGGACAAGCACTGGCTGCCTGTCAGTAGTGCCTGAACTCTTTGTTAGTTCTGCTCACACCCCGATGGATGAGTCGCCTCGGGAGGCTGGGTGAGTGAATGTGTCTGAACCCAGCAAGCCCATCAGCCCCTCGGCTCTGCCAGGAGCAATAGCCTGGCCAGGCTGGCCTGTGGGGGTGCAGGAGAGTGCTGGGGCTGGGCAGGAGGCAAGCAATGCATGGGCACCTTTGGGAACCCCAGGCTTTAGAGTTCTGAGTGTCTATGCTTGGAGGTGCAGAGGTCTATGGGATTTTTTGGGGTTATTTTACATGCTCTTCTTCAGACTTTGCAGCCATTCTCCTTTCCAAATATCTTACAGTTGATTGTTTTTATAATGGATTTCTGCAGAATGGACCATCATTGCTGTTTCTAGTAGCAAAACTTCCATCATCATAGCTAGGTTTGTAATTTCTTGAACTCCACATTCATTTGTAGTCTGTTTTTCTTCCTGCTCCAGTGGATCCCAAAAGTAGAGAAGTGATTCGGAATGCGTGCAAGGCTGTCGGCTCCATCAGTGACACGTCGTTTGACATTCGCTTTAACCCGGATATTTTCTCCCCAGGTATGTGTACCCAGAGCTGGGCTCAGTCCTCCTTCAGAAGGGCACTGTGTCCAGCCAGCTGCAGACAAGCACTGTGTTCTGGAGCCAAGAATGTTGCTGGCTGTTGGCTCACTGGGCATGGTGCAGGGCTCTCTCTGAAGCACAGAGAGAGAGCAGTGCAATGGATTGCAGTGCTGGAGCTGCCACGTGCAGGCACTGAGTGTCTCCCGCCACTGCGCTCGGGGGAGGGCTGCAGGTTGTTGCCAAGAATCTTCCTGTGATTCTCCAGCATCCCAGCTGCTAGACCACATGAAGAGAAGCAGAGGGAAGAAAAAAAATAAATTTGATCCTAATATAGTAGTTTACACAAAAAGCAGTTGTAGTTTAACAACTGATGTTGGGCCCTCAGTGAAGGACAGGGTTTACATTTTGGTAAGCAGTCACAGTGCCCTTTCACATGCACAGTTGGGCACAGGCATCACAAGTAGCTTTCCAGGGCTAGGAGCATATTTTTTATTTGGAAATAGAGAAAAGATTCCAGAGTGTTTCTGGGGGTGAATATCAGGGTGGTGTGCAGGCACAGTCATACTGCTGAGCTCCAACAGCCCAGCTGCTACCTGAGCACAGCCACCACTGCTCTTCCCATCAAAACAAGTTGTAGAGTTTGAGATGAGTTTTTGAAGCATCTTTCATTCCAGGGAGACAGAATTACTTTAACTTTCTACCTGCTCTTACTATACACTTTATGTAGAGGATTTGTTTCTGTGAGTTGCTGTGGTTCATGTTTTTTCTCTTTTCCCCTCCCAGGTGTTCGCTTCCCTGAGTCAAGCAAAGAGGAGGTGCAGGATCAGAAGCAGCTGCTGAAGGATGCTGCTGCATTCCTCTTGTCGTGCCAGATCCCAGGCTTGGTAAGGAACTGAGGGCCAGCAGTGATGTGCTCTGTGAGCAGTGACACTGGTGACCTCTGGGACACCAGCTCTGCTCCAAGCAAGCACCAGTGGGGGAGCACAGGGAGCAGTGCAAGCGTCTCGTGCAAGGCATTTCCATTCCCCATCTTACATCATGGCACAATTTTCCCACCTCAATTAAACAAATAATTTTTGGCACTGATATTTAACAGCTCTTGCTAAGAGTTAGGGACAATAGAGACCATGTAAGCCATCCTCCCTAGCCCTGGGCATCCTGCACAACTTATTGTGTTACTGACCCTGGTCGTGACTCAGTCGGTGACTTATCATTTGAAGTGAACTGGGAAATTGTTCTTACTAATAGCTGTCATAAAAACTCCCTCTGTAAGTCTTATGCATTTTGGATATCACCCATGAACCTGGCCAGATAAGGAATCCCAGTTTCTCCCTTCTCCAGACACTTGCTAAATTGACAGCTAATGCGCCTGTTGGAGAAGGCTCTGGAGCTGGGAGGGGAGAACTCATGAGCTCCAGTCCAAGAGGCCCAGGAGTTATTGGTCTTGTGCAGGAGAGGGTTTTCCTTGCTGGAACGTTTCTTCTGAACTCTAAATTCACTAGTTCTGTAGTCAGCATAATCTTTAGAATTGCCTATTCAGTCTTTAAATAAAAAAGAGAGTGAGAGAATCAGAAAAGGGCTTGGTGATTGTTGATTACAAGGTAGTTGACATTCCAGTATATAAACTCACAGCACTGCACAGCTGTGTGAGGGGAGGCTGCAGATCAGCTGTTGTAGTAGGTAGTCCTCTGCATATCAGAGAGGAACTGGTGTTACCCCGTGATGTGAATTAGACTGTTTATCAGCACTGCAACACAGCTTAAAACGTAAGTGCCATTTCTCCTTATCAGCTGTGAATGCACAGCTCCACATACGCATTTAATTGGAAAAGTTTTTACTTGGTGACTGTGAGGCCCTAAAGAAGGGTCAGCCTGCTAGTTCCACACGTAGGAGTTGTTTTGCCTCTGCCTGTCGTGAGTGTGTAGTGCTGCTCCTTCCCCACCAAGACAGAAGAGTAGAACTGGCCCCAAGGAGCTTGCCCAGACTGGGCTGGCTGCTGTGAGTGTCCCACTGCCCACACTCCATTGTGGTCTCTGGTGTTACAGCACTCTACCCACCAAAAGAGCCTTGCTTGGGATCAGTGTCAGCCTTTGGGGTGACCCAGGTAATGAGGTGTGTGCAGTGACACTGTGCAACCCCGGTCCTGCTCCTTAGTTTGTTTGTTTTTTAATTCTTTTTAAATTGAAATTCTTCCCTTCACGTTTGCCCTCAGCAACCAAAGTCTGTACATACCCTGCAGGTCAAGGACTGCCTGGATCACACAGTGCTCCCGATGGATGGAGCGACCTTGGCTGAGGCCATGCACCAGAGGGGCATCAACATGCGTTACCTGGGCAAAGTGATCAGCTTCATCACCAAGACCCCTGGCCGGGCACAGCTGGATCACATCTTTGTAAGCATCAGGCCTAACATGGGACTCGGTTCAAACATCCTCTGGTGTTGTTTGCCCTGAGGAGATCCCCACTTGCCCAGTTGTTTTCGCTAAAATAAACAGCTTCAAAATCAGGGGAGGAGGGAGAAGAACCTGTAAGTGGTGGATGGGGAGTTTTGTTCCCAAATCCTTAATGGCTTCCATAATGTGAGGGAGTATAAGGCTCGGCTTCTCTGGGTGCTTCAGGGATTCCCAAGTGTAATAGTGGGTAACAGCTGGATTTTAAGCCATATGTTTTTTTTAAGCCTCTAAGATCCATCCAGCTTTGGATCAAACTGTGAAGTGCTGTGAGCATGGCTGCCTGGGAACAGGCGAGGGCTGGGCTGTGGCAGCCCCTGGCAGCACTGCTGGAGCTGTGCTGAGCATGGCTTGTGGGCACGGAGGTGCCAGGGGCTCCTCACTGGGTCCAGAAGGGCTGTCAGATGCCAAACACTTCTGTGCTGCAGGGAGAATAGTGTGTCTTCTGCAGATCTTGATAAAAGGCCATTTCAAAAGCCCAGTGTGTTTTTTCATGTTCTTGCCAACTGACTTGGTCTGTTCTTTATTCCTTTGGGTAGAAAATTGGAATCAGTGAATTGATAACTCGATCAGCCAAACACATCTTCAAGACGTACCTCCAGGTATGACCTGCAGTCTGACCTCTTGGCTTCTGTGTCCTCTCTAATTACTTTTTTCCACAAACAGAGCTGTTTGGGGCTCTCCTCTCATTAGGCAGTTCCTGGAGGTTGTGTGGCAACGGGAAGTACAAGCTCATTAGCACTGAAATAGGTACAGGCTTGTGTCTAAGAGAAATCAAGTTCTCACTTGAAGGAAGTTTTCCCAGAGAGTAATCATTCATGCTTTTCCTCCCCAGACCCTCAGTCATTATGTTGGAGGCTTTTAAAAGTGAAATCACAGCTTGTTTTCCTTGTAATACCTTTTCCTCTTAAACAGTGTTGCTTTTGCCCTTCTAAGAAGCCTTTTTACTTGGCTGAACACTGCATATCTTGTCCTTGTCCACACACAGTACAGCAATACCCCTGGCTTGGTTCCAGTGCCAAGTCTTCTTTACATTCTCTGCTCTTTCTGTCCCAGGTAGCAGTTCGAAATGGAACTACATGTTTGTGTGTGTAGGCATAGAGTTACTCTTACATCTACCTAATTCTGTCTGTGCTAGTTCCACTTGCAAATATTGCCTTACTCTCCCTGTCCTGGAAGATCTCCCTGTTTCTGGTAGGAGTGGATGTGTGTGAGGCTGGGGGTCGGAGCAGTATCTGCCATGACTGACTCTGGTGTCTCACTGTAGGGTGTGGAGCTGTCAGGTTTATCCGCCGCCATCAGCCACTTCCTCAATTGCTTTCTGAGCTCCTTCCCAAATCCCATTGCCCATCTTCCAGCTGATGAGCTGGTCTCCAAGAAAAAGAATAAGAAAAGGAAAAACAGGAACCTTGGAAATGCTGATAACACCGCATGGGCCAGCATGACCCCTCAGGAGCTATGGAAGAATATTTGTTCAGAAGCAAAGAACTACTTTGATTTCAGTCTTGAATGGTAAGCAGAGCAGTGACCCTGGCTTGTGCCTGGACTCACCAAACACCTGTAGCTCTTGTTCTTTAACAGGACTTCCCTCTCTGACTTGTTTTCTATTTGAATAAAATTTGTACCCTTGAGAGACTTTTATGGATTTTTAATGGAAAGAAATTGGGCAAAGAGCAGGAGGGGCAAGTGTAAGTGAAATGTGGAATGAGATTAAACTTAGGAGGCAAAGGCAGCCAGGAAAAACAGAGGAGGAAGGGAAAACTTTTCTGAGGGTGCAGAGGGGAGCAGAAGGCGAGAAGCTGAAGAGGTATAGTCAAAAGATATTCGTCTATATCAGTGATAGTTTAGGCTGAAGGGAGCTTCTGTTCCAAGAACAAGGACAGCTGCTCCTATACCTGAGCAGAGGTGGGGAACAAGGCTGCTGCAATTGTGAGGGTTAAACTAGAAGCACCAGCTAAGTGGACCCAGAGGAAAACCATAGTTAGTTGGATAAACCAACTTTGGATAGTCAGATAAGGATCATCCCTTCATGTCAGGGACTGCTCACTCCTCACGAAGAGCTGAAGGCATTCAGCCCAAACGCTGCAGTGAGCTCTGAGGAGAACATGTGGAGGATTTTGGTAAAAGCACTGCTGTGCTCTGTAGGCTTTCAGATACCGTGGGCAAGTTCTGCAGTGTTAGTCATTGGTTTCAGTTAGCACCTGGCTGTAGAGGGACCTGTGCCACAGGTACCCATGGTGGAGGGATGTGCTTGAGCAGAAACTCACCCAAAAGCTGAAGCTTGTACGTGCTTTCTGCAGTGAGAATGCTGACCAAGCAGCTGAAGTGTATAATCTACAGAAAATCACCCTACTCCGTGAAATCTCCCTCAAAACTGGGGTCCAGGTAAGATCCACATCCCCTCTCCCTTCCCATCATGTTCTGTAATGAGTAACACGAAGAGTAAATGTGACTGTGCTTGCAGGCACAGTGTGAGCCCTGAAAGGTCTTTGTGATGTTTGTGGTAGAATACAGGTCCCAGCCCTGGGAAAGAGATTTCTAATCCAGTTCCCTGTTAGGGTAAGGTTGCTGGCATCTCCCTTGGGAGAAGAGCCAGCCTCAGTACAATTGCTGTAGCTTGCTCTGGCTGGCTCAGCTTCAGTTCATGCACACACAGGTTCCACATATCCCCAGAGAGGCAGCTCTTCTCCTGGGCAGAGCAGGACTTTGGGGCCTTGTTTGGAGAACAAGGGTTTCCTTCCCCACAGGACTGCTTTTTCACTCCTCTGTGGGCACTGCTACTGCGGTGCCATTTTGCTGTGCCCACGCAGTGGTCCACACCTACATCTGGCCACCTTTGAGAGCTCTGTCCTAGCTCATGGTACTGGAGATGTGTTGCCTGTGAATCCACACACAGAATTTCTTCCTTTTCTTGCCAAGTACCTATGGAAGTGGTGACCGTGCTCTCCCCTCTTTTTGATTGCTCCAGATCCTGCTGAAGGAGTACAACTTCGACAACAGGCACAAGCCCACCTTCACAGAAGAGGATATTCTCAACATCTTCCCCGTAGTGAAACACGTAAACCCCAAAGCTTCCGATGCTTTCCACTTCTTCCAGAGCGGGCAAGCAAAGGTTCAGCAAGGTACAGACACACCCTGGGTATCTCTGCCTCTCGGGGCAGCCGCTGATAATGGGAGGAGCAGGATTTGTGAGGCGTGGCCACCAGTACACCCCTGCCCACCCCGGTTTGGTAGAGAATCCTGGTCTCCAAGACCATCTGAAAGGCTCTTGCTGTAAAGCCCCCAGCAGTGAGCAAGGATGGGTCAGGGCAGTGATCTCCTTCTCCCAGGTTCTGGTCCTTGCACAGGCAGTGACCTAGGGCTGTGTATCCCACTGCTGTTCTCACTTCACGGGCAGCAGCTCTCCAGCAGCGTTGGGGGTTATTTAACATACATATCTATGTGGATACACCTTCTTTCAGGTTTCTTAAAGGAGGGCTGTGAGCTCATCAACGAAGCCTTAAACCTGTTCAACAATGTGTATGGTGCTATGCATGTAGAAATCTGTGCCTGCCTGAGGCTGCTAGCTCGGCTCAACTATATCATGGGAGATTATTCAGAGGTAAGCAGGGGCTCCCAGGGGGTCTCCTCAGTCCTCTCATTCCTTCCTTATGCTTGTTCAGGCTCCTGGCACAGTGTGACCTGCTCTGGGTTCTGTTCTGTTCAGGCCTTAAGCAATCAGCAGAAAGCGGTGCTAATGAGCGAGAGGGTCCTGGGCATCGAACACCCCAACACCATTCAAGAATACGTGAGTATGGGGAGCTGGGGGGGGCAGCAGTACCTCAGGGCTCTGGCTGCAGTCTGTGAGCCTCGTGTCTGCAGCTGGAAAACACCTGCAGTTCTCCTCCCTTCTGCAGTGTTCTTCCCAGAGCCCTCCACTTCCTTCTTCTCTTAGGATCCTGAAAGCTGAATAGCTGAGTGTGTGCATTATAAATATTCTGTATGCTCAGTAATTGTCCTGCTGAACCTGGGGGTTTAGTGTTTTTCTGCTGAATCTTTATTTAGATTCATTAATTCTGCTGCTTTGGCTCTGGGCTTATGTCAAGAAAAAGAATCCCCCCAAAGCACAGTCAGAATATCACATACACACAGGTCAGGCTGGAAATATTCCGCAAGGGGTGTTAATAGAAATTGAGATAAAACACTCAACAGACAACTTCCTCGGTGCTGTGTCCTCTGTGACACCTCAGTGAGGCTGTGGGTCAGCCAGCAGACCTGGACTTTTTGAACTGGCTGATGTCTTTTTATTCATGTGCAGCTGAGGAAAGGAGACATTAGGTTCCTTTACAGTAATGCTGGATCCCTTTTCTTGTCCTAGATGCACCTGGCTCTGTACTGCTTTGCAAACAGCCAACTCTCAACAGCGCTGAACCTGCTGTACCGTGCACGCTACCTCATGCTGTTGGTATTTGGGGAGGATCACCCAGAAATGGCACTCTTGGATGTAAGTAATCTGTTAATAGTCTTCAAGTTCCTAATCTCTAAGAAACCTCTTGGTGTTTAAGATGCCCTTTAAGATGACTGTTCAAAACAAACATTCAGGCAGTGCTTTTCCTCCCTGGGTTGTTACCAGTTGGTTCCATCAGATGAAGGAAAAAAGGAGTTAGGCCCTTTAGCTTCTGTTGCTGGAGCTCTGTGCTGGGATACTGCAGATGGGGGTTTCAGCACCTGTAATCCTTGGGAAAATTCCTTAATTTAGTATGTTCTTGTTGCCCTGGCATAAACTGGAGGGTTCCTTACCTCCTTTGGGCCTGGCTTGCTTGGGTTGAGTTCCCATGGGGATGGATGGTCCCTGTCACGTGTTAGTGCTGTAGGGACGTTGCTGGGGGCTGTAGCCTTTCTGGCAGGGACATACCTGGGTGGTCCTGCTGTTCAGAGAGCAGGAACTGTCGAGTGAATGTGCCTTTCCCAATGCCTGCTTGGCTCCTCTGTGCAGAACAACATCGGCCTGGTGCTCCATGGGGTCATGGAATATGACCTGTCCCTCCGGTTCCTGGAGAACGCATTGGCCATCAGCTCCAAGTATCATGGCTCCAAGTCTCTGAAGGTTGCACTAAGGTGAGGCAGGGTGGGGTGCTGGGCTGGGTCACTGCTGTCACCGAGTGCTCATGTGGGAGGGTCTGATCCTGTCAATTGGAGATTCAGTCTCATCCCAGTGCCAAGGTCATGGTGCAGCATCCAAGTTTGTAGTTTTGAAAGATGGAGATCCCTTGTTCTTCAGGTTAATTGTGGCATCTGCTGTGATACTGTTTGCCAAAAAAATCTGTCAAGATGACAGTCTTTACCTCTGCAGGTCACTCCTCAGCATTCCAAGGAAAATCCAACCCAAATGAGTGTAGCATATGAATCCCTAGCTGGGGTGGGGAGAAGTACCTTCCAGAGCACTACATTCAGTCTCTTTTTACACTTGTGTTAAGACTTCTAGCCCAAACACTGTGATGTTACAGTCGTGCTTGCTGCAGCACAGAAATGTTTCTCCTTTGTGGAAGTGCCTCTAAACCCTTTTCCTTCCCTCAGCCACCACTTGGTTGCCCGAGTGTATGAGAGCAAAGCGGAATTCCGGTCGGCTCTGCAGCACGAGAAGGAAGGCTACACCATCTACAAGAACCAGGTGACAAGCAGCCACACCGTGCACTTGAGTCCTGTCACGGCAGGGCCAGAATTGAGCAGTTCCACTGCAAACCAGTGCCCAGGTGGGCCTCAGGGAGGCCTTTCCCTGGCATCTGCTCAGAACTATATGTAGGAATCCCTGTAGGGTGGGGGCAGACCTGCTGTCCTGTGCAGTAACTGCCTGCTGCTATGCCAGGAATCTTTGCTCAGCTTCCTGCAAGTGCATCTGTGCTGTACCTGTCAGTGGACAGACACTTCTATCATGGCACAGCCCAATGTTCTGGTGGGGCTTGGAAAGAATTGGCCTGTTCTTCTCATGTTTTGCACCACCAGTCTTTTAAAATACCAGCTCCAAACTGGTTTGGTAGTGGAGCTGTCTCATGGGCAGTGCCTGCTCCCACTCACAGCCCAACTGCTGCTCAGCGAAACTCCTGCCCCAGCCCAGGGCTGTCTGAGCACGTCTGGAGCTGCAGGTGGTGACTCAGCGCTGCTCAGCTGGCTGAAGGCACAGCCCGGTGTGGGGAATGCTGGAATACTGCTCCTGGAAGCACAGCTCCATGCTGGGAATGCCGCTCACCCAGCCAATGTTTTCCCCTTGATGGAAGTGTGGAATGTCGATAATAAGGCTCCCAGAACTGTTTGGTTGATTTTTGAATGCCAAGACAGGTGAAATCTTGTTCCACTGAGTTTCTGTGGGGATGCTGAGCTGGCAGCACCCAGGATTGTACCATGGGTTGGGTCCTGCTCTCATTTGTCATGTTGAACTGGTTCTTTCCCCCTTTTCTGTCAGCTCGGTGAACACCATGAAAAGACCAAAGAGAGCTCTGAGTACTTGAAATACCTGACGCAGCAAGCGGTCGCTCTGCAGCGCACAATGAACGAGATCTACAAGAACGGCTCCAATGCCAACATCATGCCACTGAAGGTACCCTGGGAGCAGTGGGCAGTGGGCTGTGCCAGCAGGGATTTGTGTCCAGCTGCTTGTGAGGGGGACAGAGTGTCAGGAGCGTGCAGTGGCTGTGCCAGGTTAGATCCCTCCTGGGGATCCCTCCTGGGCAGGAGCTCAGACACAGTGTGGTATCACCAGTGTGGATGGAGCATCTGTCCCCTCTGAGAGCAAGTTCCTGAGCTCTGGCTCTTTCTCCTGAGCTTGGGCAGTCGGACGCAGGTGATGGCATCACAGGGTGCCCCAGGAAGTGGTGGGGATGCAGGGACAGCTCTGGGGCGAGAGCCTGGCACACCTCTGCACAACCCTGTCCCGCTGCTGACTCACTGCCTGGGGGCAGGTTGCTCAATGCAGAAGTACTTCAGTTTCCTCATGTTAACAAATGCTGTCATCCTTCACCAGGCGCTTTGTTCTCCTTCCAGGGATGTTGTGGTTGGAGGGGCTGGGCAGGGAGCGTGGGGGTGGAGGTGCTGCGGGGGCTGCCTTGCCTGACATGGAGCAGAAGTGACTGGCCCTCCTGGGTCAAATCCTGCTGCTCCTACCCCAGCCCTGGAATAGGTGACCAGTGCAGTGGGCACCCTCCCTGCTAGGCTGTACTCCAGCAGGTTGGGAAAGAAGGTCCCAGCTACAGATCCTCCCTCCTGCCGGAAGGGCAGAGTGGCACAGTGCTCTGTGGGTCGGTTCTCTTCCTGGGGAGAACTGGAACAGACCTGAGGGGTTCATGGCAGCGAAGGGAGCACAAGGACCTCGAACTGAGTAAAGAGTCAAGTCCAGGGAATGGGGGAATGGGGGCCAGCAGAGGCCCAAGCCCATAAAAACAACACTAAAGGTTCTACCCTTGTTGCAGTACTTGAAGGAGGGTAGAGAACCCCAACACACTTTGGAAGTGTCTCTGTATTTAACTGAAGTCACACAGGGTTCAGCAGGAGGTTCCTGCAGGGACTGGTGGGGAGCTCTAGATCCTCCTATTCAGCTTACTGATGTGAAGATGTAGATAACATAAATGATGCCACTTTGCAGCTATTTGGGTGTCACATGAGCCTGAGGTTTTTCTCAGCTGTTAGTTAATGGTGTCTGGACTTGCTCAGAGTCCTTCCTGGATTTCCTAAAACTTCTTTTCTCTTGTGGTGTAGTTCACAGCTCCCAGTATGGCCAGTGTCCTGGAGCAGCTCAACATTATCAATGGAATTCTCTTCATTCCACTAAGGTAAAGTGATTCTTCTGGGTTGTACCGTTAGAAAGCAAGTAATCTTTTTGTATTGTCTTTGTTCATGAGAGAGCAGACACCAGCTTCACAGGATTTATTCTAGCCAAGATCACAATGCAGGCCCTGATTAGCATCATCAAAACACTTAATAGCAGGACTCTTATTTTTTTTTAATTATTCTAAATTGTCTCGTAGACTTCTAGTTAAAAATTTGATTGGGGTGGTGGTGGAAATAGATGACCTGAGCTGAGACTGTGTTATTCTAAGGCTGTAAATAATCACTGATGGTAAAAATGCAGAGGCAGGAGGCTGCCTGGCCATCACTGAGATGAACCCCAAGCCCCACTGATGGGGTACATCCTGCTGCCTCTTGGTTCAAACCCAGACAGTGCTCAGGTGTGGCTGAGCTGTGGAGGAGGGCAGGTGCAAAGGAGTATTCCCTCCTTGTTGAACATGACCTAGTCCCTGTGCTTCACCATTTCTAAGGCCAGTCTAATGTCTGCTCCCCTTCTTGCTTTCTCCTTCAGCCAAAAAGACTTGGAGAACCTTAAAGCCGAGGTGCAGCGACGCCAGCAGCTTCAGGAAAGCATGAAAAGTGGGGAACAGCTGGAAGCAGAGGATAAAGCTGTGGAGGAGAAAGAGGCTGAGCCAAGCATGCCTTCTGCTGCCATCCCCTTAACACAGAGCTCTGCTTAACATGTACCTCGCTTGGAAAAAAAAAAAAAAGTTTAAACCACCCTTTTCTGAATCTGGCCCGGGGCTTCAGCTGTCCCTGGAGCAGCTCCTCCTTTTTGACAATGTTATTGCACTGGTACAATTAATACACAATGCAAAGAACTAATCTGAGCAATGTAATCTGTCTGCCCCAGCTTGTGTCTGCCACGCGAGGGGAAGTGGCCGGAGGCAGCACAGACCCGTCCTGGCGTGCGCGGGGCCCTCCTGCCATGTGTGTGTCCGTGTTGTGTGTGTGCGCAGCAGTTATTTCTACTTTGTACATATGGATTCCAAATGAACTGTCTGGAGGGATGTAACATTTCTCAGGTCATTTTTATGTTGACTAAGGACACTGCTTTGCTAAACCAGTACAGAACCAGCCCCATTATTGCTCCGCGTTCTTGTAAAACGTGGATTCCAAGCCAAAAGATTGATTCCCCACCCCCCTCACCAGTCACTATCCCAGTCTGTGCTAAGAACAGCCATATTTGTGTCACTCAGATGACTGAAGCCTGTGACGTGTGGAAGTGGGGAATGTACAGCATTTTCTACATCAGGATATAGCCATGGGATTCCTTTAACCATTTTTTCTACATTTGGTTGGCAGTTTAGCAATTCAGTGGGATTTTGTAACATTCACATTCTAATTTTCAAGGTAAAGATATAGATATATACATAGATATATATAGATATATATATATATATGATATTCACCGTTCCACCTCTGCTCTAATTGCCGCTGAGTAACTTGGGATACTGTATCCAAAGAGTGAGGGCTTGATGTTTAAAAAAGCGCACAAAATTCCATTGCAGTGGAAACCCCAGTGCCTCAGAGAGGTGGGAATGCAGCAGATGAGGGCTGAGCTAAGGGGAGTGAGGAGGGAATCATGGCTCTATTATGAGGTGGGGGAGAGGGGAGGAATAGTCAGACCTGGTCTCATTTGCAGCAACATCTGTGACAGAGCTGAGGGCCCTGAGCCTGATGGCGTAACCACCAGAAAGTACCAGGCTTAAGGGAGGGGACTTAAATAAAACCTGAAGTTCCCCCAGCACTGAAACCTCTGGCAAACACCTCCTTCTGTGGAGTTTTTTGCACACTGGTTTTGGGACTGGCACCAGGAGCTCCCATTGCTGGCAATGGATAGTACTGAAGGGCAAGGTGCCACTAAAGACATCTTCCTCTCCCCTCCCCTCACACACACGCATCCCGTGGGGTTGTCACTGTCCCCAAGCAAGAAGCCTGTGGCCGCTGCAGGCCCTGGGATGCCGACAGTTGAATGTCCTGTTTTCCAAGCAGATGAAGCTGCAGAACAAGGGCGGGCCCGCCGCAGCCCCACGCTGCTGGTGCCCAGCCTCTCCCTCCCTCGCATTGTCTGTCCTGGATCGTGCCCCGTGCTAATCCGCGCTGCTTTTTACTGACCTGTGGAGCCAAGTGCTGTCCCTGTGCTCTGTACCCTCGGTTTCCTGCCCGACCTTACAGGTATTTGTAATTCATGGGGGGGGGGGGAGAATGGAGCAGCCTCTGAGGTGTTGGAGGCAACAAAGCAGAGTCTTCACTGCAAATGAACTTGCTCCTATTAGAAAAATTCTGAATTTCCTGGAAAGCAATCAATAAATGACTACAGTGCATCTTTCCTACAAGATTTTTCTTTTACTAGTGTCTTTCAGTCCATTAAAAGCTTTTTAAACTGTAGTAGGTACTTTATTGTTTCTTTTCAATTTGGTGCAAGGTATTGGTACCAGCACTGGAGCCAGAACTCCTGTTTCCCTTGAGCAGAAGTGAGGGAGAGAACAGGTCCAGGTGAGCTGGAGGCTATAAAACCTGTAAACCAGTACCTGAGTCGCAGCCCCAGCACCTCCAGCCCATAGGGGCAGGACCTGCCCTCTGCTGTCAGAATCCATCTGTGTTCATGGGGAGAAGTCACTCCTCCCTCTTTCTTGCTCTAGGGAAGAAGGGGGAGCAGGGACAGGGGGGCTCTGGGGATGTTGTGGCCATGCAAAATGAAGCTGGACACAAGTCCTGGCTACTGATGCTCCAGGGCCAAGCAGCTCGGAGAGTGGTGCAGGCTGGTAAATAACTGCACTTACCAACATCTGTCTGTACCTCTCTTTACCTCTTTTGGGGTCGATGTTCTCATTGCTCTGTTCACAAGTTCTTAAACAAATGTAAAAACTGGCTCAAATGAACCCTGGGCCACAGCTGGACCAGAGGTGGGCAGATGTTTGCCAAGCACCTTTGCTCCTAGTTCATACTAGGTGTGTGTAGCCCACCTCACTCAGGTCTAGCCCAGGCAGTCACCCAACCACATCACACCCACCAATGCCCCACACCCCTACATGTGTCATTTCATATTCAGCCCTGTCTGCTGAAGAATGTTTTCATGTCCATCAGAGTATTATCGGGACTGGAAACATGAAAACAACCTCACACACCTACAGAGCTGCTGTCGCACTGCATGAGCAACAACTCACCAAGCTAAGGGGGGAAGATTCTTCAACTGCCCAGATTGCTCTTGGCAACTCACACCTGAACCTCCCTCAGGCTCCCTGTGACAAGCTGACTGCTTGCAGACACGAGGCCTTTCTTCTACCCCTCTCCTCAAAAACTGCCTGCGCCAGCCACCCTGTCACCCCAGCCAGGATGGATCATGCACACACTGGCTCTGGCAGAGCCCGAATTCAGTTGTTTTTCTCAAATGCGAGTGCATCTCCTCCCACTGTCCATCCTGGGCCTGTTCCCACTGATGAGTACCACCATGCAAGCTGCTTGCACAGACCTCAGCTGGTGGGAGTGCCCTTTCATGTTCTCCCCACATCAAGCCCAAGGGCACATCCATGCTCTTCCACTGATGAAGATGGGCACGTTCCAGTTCAGGTCACTGACCCATCTCTAAGCAGTATTTCAGACAATTAAGGCCAAATCACAGAGAAAAAAATCAAACCAAAGCACACACCAGCTGCAAGACCCGAGTAGCAGAACAAACGTTTCCAGAACTATCCAGTGCCTTGGCTTTCCAGGTACCCACCTCCCCTGCCTCAGGAAAGCTGAGAGTGATCGCTCCGGGGATTCGCAGCAGTGCACGACCACCAGCCTCAACAGCTCCAGCACCAAGTGGTAGAGCAGTCAAAGGCAGCTCCTGTTGGGTCTGCAGTAAACAGAGGGTCAAGGTAAGGGAAAAAACCCAACCAAACCCAACCCAACCAGAGGGCAGTGCTGGGACAGCCCCAAGGAGGGGTCCCCCGTGGCACAGGCAAGCCAGGGTCCCACAAGGCTCTCCTGACCGCCTGTGAGACCAGCTTAGCCCACACAGAGCACTTCCCATAGCACCAGACTGAACAACAAAACCTCTCACTACTCTGACTGCCACCAACCACCTCAAAACTGCTTCTCTTGCCCTCAGGTGAGCTCAAGTCAAATTAAAATTAGAGCAAAGGCAAAGCAGGTGTGGAGCAAAATCTGAGGGTGAAACTCCAATAGCTTTCCTCAAAATAGTTTTAATTCTTGCATCCAAGGAAACAAAACCACATCTAGTTTTATATGCATTTAATAGTTTACCAATTGGTACAATAAGATTTTTTTAATATGCAGAAAACATGAATAAATTTTGTTTTACACAGTCTGAGAGCAACAAATCTTACTGTAAAACACAGAGCAATATTATATACATTCCTTTACCAATTTTAATTGTGTCAATAGCTTCAGTTAACTCCTACAGCTAGGAACTGTTCTCTCCAATTGCAACCTCTAACAGTGCTTGAACAAACATCTGACATTTGCCTTCTCGATGTTGGAATCGACTCTAAATTATGAGGACTTTGCTAACTTCTCTTCAGAATGAACTTGGGGAAGCCTGAGGGACAGGCAGGACAGGAAAGCAGCTACTTACATGACACAGTGGAAAGATAAAAAGGCCAATTAAATCCAGTTGTGAGTTGCAAATCCAACGCGATTTCCCCGCTCCCCCCCAGCCATCCCCCCCCTCTATGCACGTGCTCTTGCTACAGGACTCTCGGTATTGATTTAATACACGGACGTTATGTACAGCTGGACACAACAGCTCACTCCAAGGGCGCTTTTCCTTCACTCAACTCAGCATCTGCAAGATTCAAATCATTAACGGATTACCAAGCCACCACCGTCTACAAAAACAAAATGTATTTCCTTTTAAACAGCTCTCAGGCGAGTCAGGAGCTGTCTTAAAGTGATTTCTCAGGCAGTTCACATGGACAGGAGGAGGCAGAGGGCAGGCAGGGACCCCATGCCCCAACTCACTACCAGCTGGGGGTTGTTTTCCTTTCCTCAGTGCCCTGGGCACACATTGGTCACACCACACACAAAAGCAGGACGGGTTCGTTTCACCTCCTAAAGTGCAAGATGCTATAAAACATCAACTTCCAGATTCTGTCTAAACCACAATGAATGTTGCACTTCTCAGCCCATGTGGCACGGCCCAGGCTGGGTTAAGCTCAGGGGTCTGCAGTGGCTCCCTGGTAACACAGGCCAGAGGTGGGTCCTGGTAAGTGTTGCCAATTTTAGTCAGAAGTGCCAGACAAGCAGTGAACCTCTCGACCCCTCCAATACATTAAGTTCATAATTGACCCAGTAACCTCACTGTTGTGGTTCTGGTCACAGCAAAGGCACAGCATGAGCTGACAGAAGCAGTGGGGACAGTTGAACAGCGGTGTCGCAGAGCCACACCAGGAACCCTCACCCCCGTGCCTGTGGTGTGGCTCTCCCTTCCAGCCAGGCCTTCAGCTCTGGGCCGGCGGGGACCATCCCTGAGATCATTCCCTGCAGCCCCAGGAGAAGGCTCACTCTGCACAGCAGCAGTGACACTGGGGCTGGTTGTCCTGGTAAATGCTTGCTTGCTACAGGGAAAAAATGCAGTAGACAACTTCCACATCACAGGTACCTTTAATTTCTCATTCAGGTTTGAGTTATGTACATGAGGGTGGTTTATTTTAGACTTAAATAAAGTTTCTAGGTCCTACCAGGAATTAAACAGATGTTATTAATTTACAGTTGCAGATGCATGGAGGGATTTAAGATGCACTACTTGTGTATCTGGAATTCTCTAACAGGAAAAAAAGCAGCAAATGTTTCCAGTCCAAGCAGCTAACAAACAAAACAGACTTTATTCGTGCATGCTTAACTGCAGCAACACACACCAAGAATGACAGAAACCACTGGATTTAAGAGATTAGCCTGGATCTTAAACTGGCTCTGAAAACCCCCACATCAGAACCCTGGTTCCTCCACCCTTCCCAGAGGATCCCACACCCCCATCCAGTTCCTCCCACAGAACACCAGGTCCTTCTGGGGCAACTGTGGAAGCTCTTCCCCCACCAGTGCAGTGTGTTCACCCTCCAGCCCACCCTAAGCTGGTCAGGGACTCTCAGCTTTAAAAGGGACAGTTTAAAAGCCACGGATTAAACCAAAGGAATAAAATAAAGCACAAATTCACCTGTTAAAACATCAGCCTGGTTCTTCATTGTACTGTCAATTTTAAAGTGGATTTTTAAAAAGACCTGGTTAGTTTGATAAGTATTGTAATTCTTTGTTATCTACAATGGAATCTGTCACAAAAATGCTGATTAAAATATTAATTTATAATATTTTCATTCACTTCAGATCAAAATATGTAACTTTAGGGATATGTAAATCAAAAATTGTGTACACCAAACAACATAAATACTAATAACCGAGCTGGGCTGGTTTTGCTGATAGGATTTGGGTTTGGTTTTAGCGTTTAGCGTGATTCCCACAGATGGGAGTGGGCTTTGTTCATGGTGTTTTTCTTTTAGAGGCCTTCATGGATCTGACCAGCCACTGTCAGCTGATTCTCAAGGTATTTAGTGCTTCCTTTAAAGCGTTTAAATGCGGCAGCCCAAGGTATTTCTCCATATGCAAACCCCAGGATGTTTCTATTGGAGCCACATTGCCAAGGTGAGGATCACCTCATTGTCAAAGGGTTTTCAAGGAGGCATTAAGGAAACTTTTGTATACCCCAACTTCCTGCCAGTGAATGAGGGAAGAGTCCTTTGATCCTGCTGTGTAATAGGAATTGCACATCTCTAACAAACATGGAAAGCAAACAGCAAGTTGGACCATGGCAGTCATTTGGGAGAGGAAGCTCTACTGGAAACTGGATCACTAAACTCTAGTGGGATGGACAACTCCTCCTGGAAGTTTGTCTAGCATTAAAAAAAAAACCAAACAAAAAACCATTTAAACTTAGTTTAACAGCACAGCTTAACCAATGACCAAATAAAAAATAAATACATTTATCACATCAGCTGCTACTAAGATTTGTTGTCTTATTTTAGGTTTACAGTCAGTTCTATAAATATACCAACCCTTGCGTGATAGGAGGCCAAAACAAGTGTTTTCTGTTGATTTGGCAAATGTTTCATGACAAATATTCCAGAGTTTAATTTATTTCCATTAATTACATATAAGGTTCAGAAGATTCTGAATTGCAGCCTTATTATCTAGTATTCTTAGAGAAGATTTATTAAGCACACTTAAGTGATGTTACATAGATACACATTTCTGAAAGAGCCCTACAAAACTTTTCCCAAATGAGGTCACCAATTCAGGCACCAACAGACAGCAGAAAGAAAAACAGGTAAATTATCCAACATAACGACACTGTCAACTATTCAGTTAAGTGCCCTATTCCAATCATCCCACTTCTGCCTTCTCAGGTCTGATGTGACCAATGCCAGCCCATGTTCTTAAACCTATGGTACTTCTAGACAACGTATGTAAATTTACAGTATACAATTTGGATTCACCATGCATGAATACTTTGTGTGTAACATTTAATAAGCTCAATCTACATCCAGAATAATTTACATGAAAGGACAATATTTATTTAAACAGAGCTCAATGGATAACCATGGTATCTGAGTGCATCCAGAGGAAAAGGGGTCACTGTGAACTCCATCAGCGGCACTCCCACACTTTTACTGTTTGATCTACACTCCCAGTCACCACGTACGGGGCTGTCTTGTGGAAATCTGCCAGGAGACAAAAGCTCACATTACCAATGAACCCAAAACTTCAGCATTCCCCACTCTTACTGAACGGCGCTGATTTTTCAAAATAATTCCACCAGCTACAGGCTAAACTCCAAAGCTCATTGTGGCTGTACTTCTGCAGGCAAATTCTCTCATGCTGTAATTTTGTAAAGCGTGAAAATCTACTTTCAGTTCAGCTATAAAGGAGCTTTCATGCAAAAGAAATCAAGATAGTTAAGAAATATCTCACACCGATACAACCTTTCAATCCTACTCAGCGACAGAACTTCAGGTATTTAATAGGAGGTGTTCAAGAATCAGGAAACTTGAGTTTTTTCTTTTTGCTGCAGACAGTACAGCCTGTGAGCTGGTATGTACTGTTCTTCAGGAGATCTCCAAGCATTTCATCTATACAAATCAGTGTCGGGCTGGCTCAGTCAGGACAGGGAAATCTAAGCAAGAAGAATCAGCCTCACTGTAGGAAGGCTCCACTGTAACTGAGGCAGCCTGTTCCAGATTTAACCAGGCCCTGCTAAGGGTCTGATGTTCCTCACCCCATTCTCATCAGCTGTCCTCAACCATTTCAGGGGGAAGTCAAGTCCTGCATTTAATCAGATTTGCCAGTTTGGTTAGGGAATCTCAACAGCTTCAGGTTCCCCGCTGACCAAACTCACAGCTCTGCTGAAGGAGCTACAGACTGCCAGGGGAAACCAGAGAAAAAAGCAGAGAAGACTCCAGAGCAAAGGCAGCTTTGCTGAACAGAGAGGGGTTGGTTTGTTCTGGCTTCACCAGGGCAAGAGAGAACTAACAGCTACCAAGATCTGTTAACACCAACCAGCAATGACCAGGAATTCAAAATAATTTTTTCTGTTTTGTGCACACACTCCCTTTTTTCCTTTTGCTGGGCAAGCACTGGCAGTAGAGCACTCCCCAGACCCCTGCACGCTCTAGTGACAGGTTCCAGAACTCCCTGGCAGTTAACATCCTTATCCACGTGCAACACTGGCAGGAGAAGTGGAAAAATCCAGCACAGTCCAACTCCTCTCTGTCCTTATTTGATTAATATGTAGAGAACACAAGGCATCACTAGAGCTCAAAGCTGCAGCTCTGGCTCTGCCCTGGCAGTGAGCACGGGGAGCAATACATACCCAAAGAGGTAACAAAGTGTTCGTGCGCATTCAGAGTTTTCATGCATCGCTTGTTCTTGAAGTCCCAGACACGGAGAGTCTTGTCATCAGCACAGCTCAAAATAAACTTTCCCCCAGAATGGAACAGGACACCACGTACCCAGTTATCATGGCCCACCTTGTGCACAAGGAGAGATCAGTGAGCAGGTGCAGGCTGAGAGCTGAGCATCCAACAGCTCACACTACAGCACACCAAGGGACCCCCGCCCTGCCCCGCAAGGACAGCACCGAGTTCCTGAAACCCGTTACTGCTCAGAGTTTATCTCCATTTTCTATTATTACACCTTTATCAGCTCTCCCAACAATGTGTGTTCCTGTCCTTGAAGGCAAACAAACAGCAGTTCTCGTGATCTGCACCGATCTGCTCTCCACTCCCAGCACCACCACCCAGTCCCGCCAGAATCCCGAACAGCAGGCAATGACTTGCGGTAAGTCCCACACATGGCAACAACACAACTCTTTACAGGAGACAAAATTCAGACCATTGTCGGCATTTCTGCAGGCAAACCAAGCCACTCATTACAGAACCTACACCACAGTACTGCATTCACACTGTGGTTTTGGAGGCAGTATTTCTTAGCAACAACAACATCTGAACTATAGAAGCATTAAAACTGTATTTCCAGCATTTGTCTTATTTCCATAACTCTGGCTTCTCTTCATAACATAACATGCAAGATAACACATTTCATTAGAACTGGTTTTACGTACTCTGCTGTGACTGCCACAAAACACCAATGGACTTACAAGTGTCATAAGGCACATGCCAGTGCTAATGTCCCACATCTTAATGGTCTTGTCTCTGGATCCAGACAGCAGAAAAGGCCCAGGCTTGCCACTCTTCTTAGTCTACAGAAAATTATGGTTTAAGTTATGGCATACATGGAATGGAGGGGAGACATGGAGGAAGTAAGAAGATCCCTTCCCAGTGGTATTGCTTAGTACCAAAATCAGATTGTACGACAGCTTATAGTGAATAAACCCACAGTGCTAAAGCTGGGTCACAAGCACTGGTACTAATACTAGGAGATTTACACAAAAATAGGAATTAAACAACCTGTTAAAAGAAATGGTTGTATGTCCTGCTGATGCCACAAGCCAAGTAACACTTTGAATACACACTTGCCTACTGCAAGACATCCTCTATTAACAGCAGGCACAGCTTAAGTCCCACATCTCGGGACGAGCGAGGATACAGCTGACGCATACCTGTGTGTTCACACTCCTCATAAAACATCCTGCAGCGAGGCAGGACGAAGAACTTCTGAGAACTTCCTACTGTGAAGTCATTTCTGTGTGTGCCCATGCAGGTGTGGCCCACGGCCGAGCTCTGGGGGCCACACCTGTGCCAGGTGTGCAATGAAGGCGCTCCCGTGCGGGCTGTGCCCGATCCCACCAGCAGGTGGCAGGGGAGGCCCCACCACAGAGCCCTCACGGCAACACGAAGGGACACTCAGAATCTTGTTTGAATTACATATAATTAAGAGATTATAAGGATCTTTTAGGGATTCAAGTAAAATTTCACTGAAATAACCAGTAAAACCTATCACTAGACAAGTCCCTGTGTTCAGTGCAGCTACTTCTCCCCTGGAGCGTCCATGCCCTTTAGAGGTGGAGGGTGGGACTGCAACCAATGCCAGGGGACCAGGCTAGAAACTGGAATGAGTGTCTAGCTCACTTCTTCTATACTTTGGCATCCTTAGGAGGAAAGTTTTGCTAGCCTGTAGCAAGCCTTTCTTAAGGCTCACCAGAAGAGGTATCTGTGGTCACACAAACGGGGATTCATTAGTTACAGAATGCTTTCTCCCATCAATAACTGTGCAGCAGGACACAGCAATCAGTTTGATTCCAGCACAGTGAACCTAAGGCAGCTTCACTCTGCATTTCTGACTGACTCCCTCCTCCTGCCAGTTTCCAAATGCTAAGCATCCCTATAATCTTCACATTCTGCCAGAGCAGCTGCCTTCCACACTTTTTTGCTGCAATATAACACAGCGGTCCCATTCTCGCCCTTCCCAGAACAGAGCCTCTCTCTAAAGTTCACTTTCACTAATGCAAAGGTAGGTCTTACTGATAAACACAAAAGTTGGATCCTGTCAAGCCAAGGGGACTAACTGCACACCAAGGTGCTCAGCCACAAGCACCCATACACCTGCTGTACCTGCCAGGCCCTTTGAGCCCAAAGCTCAGCCGCTGTCAGCGCTATACAGAGCACGGACAAACATCTCCCCGTGTGTGCTCGTGTGACAGCCTGGGAACGTTACCTCTGATCCCGTAGCTTCTGATATGGTGGAGTAGGAGCTCTCAGGAGCCCAGGAAATGCATTCTACCACATGCTCGTGCTCTCGGAGCTCAGCTTTGCACTCCTTCGTCGCTACCACCCACACGCGCACCGTCTGGTCGTTGGAACAGCTGGCGATCAAGGTGCCATCCTGGTTGGGCCGCACCATGCGCACCCATTCTCTGTGCCCCGTGAAAGTCTTCACGCAGTAACTGTGCAAAAAAAACCCCACAGCACGACTCAGCCACCATCAAATAACCCATTACGCGTGCCTTAGATATTCGAGGAGCTTGACCTACTCTTAGTAGTCAAGATAAAATATTTTAGTACACACGTGTCTGTTCTGGCTGGTGATGGACAAGGCCATAAACAGTTCATGGAGAGAAAATTGACATGAGAAAGAAGAGACAGCTAAGAGACAACAAATCCTTGTTCAGGCAGAAAGCAGGAAGGTCAGGGAAAAATACAGTTGACAAGACTACTTGCATTAAATAGGTATTTTAAGAACAAGTAGAGATTTACAGATCACTTAGATATTAGAGACAACTGATGAATGAAACAAGCAAGATGACAAAAAATAATCAGGATACACCTTGATGTGTGTCCAGAAAGGTAACAGATGCTCCCTCTAAACTCGTGGTTAACCAGAGAATTTGTTTTCCTAACTGGTCCGGAGTTCTATCCTCATAGCTCCCAGAAGGACAAACCTAGTTAGTTTTAATGAATCAGTACTAACACCTAAACCCCTGTGCAGTGACTGAGGCAGAATCCTTCAGGTCACACCATTATTCCTCAATTCAAATAATGTCTGCCAACATTCGGATTCCTGTGGCCCATTCCTACACAAACTGCTTTCTGCTCGCTTTGTTCCAGTATTGCTGTTTGCCCAAAAGTGCACTTACCCTGTCTGGACTTCCCACATTTTGATAGTTTTATCCCTCGAGGCAGAAACTATATGATCTCCATTGGGCATGATGGCTACTGAAGAAACATTATGGTCATGACCTAAAACCAAAATAAAACCTTTATTAAGTGGCACTGGTAGAGTTTTCAAAGAGCACACAGGACTTGCCATTTCTTTATCTTGGGAAACTAGCTACAGCAGCAGTGCATGTTTTATGGAATAATCTTTACATGTAAACCTGTGTTTTTTTGAAATAACCATCTATAATTTTAGAACCCACCCAGTCCAGACGCTGAGCATCCTTTAAAGTTGCTTTCTGTGTACTTGGGTATATCTAAAGGTGGGTGTTTATTTTTGTAGATCTCAAACATTCTCTGCTACTACTCACCATTCCTCCAAGATGATACTAAAAGCAAGAGAAATGTTTTTACATAAGACTATAAAATAAATATTTGCTGTCAATATTAGAATCCTACAGTTGTGGTTGTTGCACATTCCCATTTTTCCTAGGGGTTTTGAACCCAGTGCAAAGGGCAGTTTCCTGTGTGATCGGACACACGCAGCAGCCACAACTCCTGTGGCACAGATCTCCCTTTCTGCAGCCCTGCATCAGGGACACAGAGGGCAGAAGGAGGGAATCTTTCACTGATCTGAAGGCAGTTTCGTCGTCTAATAAGTACTTAATCTTTAGTGCTAAAATCCCTCTAACTGCCATTTCATTTCAGTACCATTATGGGATGCTTCCCACAGCATCACACATAGCAGATCTGAGATGCTATTTCATTCCACAGATGCTACAAGTATCCCTTATTTACAGAGCACTCAAAGCATCAAAATATCCCCTCTTTTTATTTTGGACAATACTCTGGTCTACAACCCCTTTCCACATCAGCAGTTTTCCTGGATTAAAAAAAAAAAAATCTCACTTTACAGACTGCTAAATCAATCCCTTTATACCTTACCATGCATAGTTCTGATGCACTCAAAACCCTGAAAATCCCATAGCTTAATGGTCATATCAGCAGAACAGGAGGCCAAGAGTTTGCCAGTGTGGTCAAAGGAAATATCTTGCACAGAGTCTGTGTGCCCCTTCAGGGTTCGCTCAAAGTCTCCTGTCTCGTAATCCCACACCTGACAAGTGAACAGACAATCCGTTAGTGGCAGCCCATTACTCTTCGTGTTCTCCAGCCTCACATTTGCACTCTGCAGGCCAGTTTGACACCTTGTTCAATAATTGAGCAAGAAACAAAGACAGACAACCCTAAAAAGGCTTAACAGCATAGAAAAATAAGCATTCTTTTTATGTGATTTTGTTACTTATAAATTAATTGAATTCATGCGTTTTGAAAACTGCTTTTCAGTTAAGCTAAAGTATTATAAACCCAGCAGAAGAACAAGTTCCATTGTATATGGAAGTTTTAACAGCCAGTACCCTTAAAAATAAACAAGATCAATTTAGAAAACACTGGATAGAACAAATCCACTTTGTTTTTCTCCATTTCTTTCTGTGCCAGCTCCCTAACTCCAGCAATACAGCCCACTTTCAGTCGTGGGGAAAGGATCATCTTTAACATCCCTCTCACCATTCCCAAGCTTTACTGTGGCTCCAGAATTCACTTGCTTTCTTCAGAACGGAACAGCAAATATTCTGCATACCACAGAGCAATACTCAGAATGCTTTCGGTTAGGGGTGATAATTCAAACCCCTCTGAAGAGTTTGATACACACACATTCAGACATTCACAGATTACAGCATTGTTGAGAGATTAAACAAATATTTGCAGTTAATAACTGCAGGAGAGCATGAACTCCCGTTCTCACCTCCTAAGTCAGTCGTCTATCATCTAACCACAAATAAAGCCTTTAAAACAAAACAAGCTCCTCCAGATTTTATTGTGTCTCTCAAGCACAAAATTGAGATATTTCATTTTAAATTATATCCTAAACAAACAAAAAAACAAACCACCAAAAAACACCCAACAAAGTGGGAAAGAAAACAAAGCTGATCAGGCCCCTCCACAACATTCACCGCACACGGAGCTGTCGCTGGTTCAGCTGGCCCTGTCTGTTTGCTGCAGAAATGGGAACAGGTTAAAAGTCTCTAAATCCACATTAGCTTCATTCCTCCTTAAAGCCAAAGGATAGTAAAATACTCTTGAAGACATTAATTGGACCAGCATAAAACTAAAACTTGTAGATAATACAGGATACCATACTTGAAAGAACTGTCCCTACTAAAGCAGAACCAGGAATAACCAACCTTCCACCAGTCCAACACGTCCCGCCTGACACACTGATGTCACCTATTGCACAGTTCTGACTTGGCTTAGCTCATTTCTCCACAATACACACATACCTTTATTGTGGCATCCTCTGAAGCAGAGACCATAACACTGAAAACTGGATGGAAAATGACTCGAGTGACAGGACTCCTATGCCCACTCAATGCATACTTCTCTGGAGGACGAGGAATCCACTCCTTAGGGTCTCGTTTCTGACCAAGAGGTCCACCTGATGTAAATTCTTCCTTAGCTTCATTCAGCTTCGATTCTAATTCCATTACCTAAGTGCATGAATTTTAAAGAGAATATTCATTTCTGGCTTTATACAAGATCTAATTCACATTCTTGCATTAATAATCCAAATCACAACTGACTCCTAAACTCACAGCAAAGCAAAGACTGCATGGGCCCAACATGATTACCAACATTCAGCAGCACTGGTGTTTTTAAAAATCAAACCTAAATTAATCCTTTATAGTTTATTCTTTAATAATTTATAGCTTACTCTTTAATAATTTAATCATTAATCATTTATTCTTCTCAAATTCCCAAATATTTTCACAGGGACAAAAAAAAGTTCTACAGAATCCCCTGTACAAATACATTTGAATTACTGTTGTGCCAAACTACCAAAGGAGGTTGTGCTAACAAAAAGCAAAGCTACTGCTGCAGGAATTGCGACCTCCCTGGAGCTGGCATGCCAACAACCAACAACAGAGGCACTGCAGGGCTAAATAGACCCTTGCTGTATTTACCTGCACAAGAGACAGGTCTTCATTGTTAATACACTGATTTTAGGGGGTTTTTGCTTTTAATACACTCTCAAGCCAATGAAGCACGACTAAAAAGAGCTTTGTACTCTCCACTTGCAGCAGAATCCCCCACTCTAATGCACTGGAGCTAATGGCTCCTTCCCTCTCAGGCCACTGCCAAAGACAAGGGGCAGCACTGATTCTCCCTCTGTTCTAACCCAGCCAAGCCCTCCGCACACAAGCTATTCCATCTCCCCACTCACCCACCGCCTCGAGGCACCTCTTGCCTTTTCAGCTTCAGGACTGCACATGCAATCCATAGACTGAAGCCCAGGAATTTTTACAAAGACACTAAGAGGATGGCTCTGTCAGCACTGAGATAGACAAAACATTTCCTACAACATGAATTTAGCTATTTTGCCTACTCAAGCCCTAAACATTCATCTTTGAGGCATCATTGTCTTACCACTGCATTTGTCTGACAAGGAAAACACGGAACATTCTGTTCAGAGCTAATTTTTTATACAAATAAATCCATCAGATCTCCACGTACCTTCTTTTGTAATCTTATAACAGATGTCCATTTTTTTTCCAGAAGTCCAGCATACTTCTTATCTAATTCTTCATTCTGAGGAGATACATTTAAATAAAGAAAGAGGAAGAAAAGCAATACATAAAAACAAACACCAAAGGCACAGAAGAGTAACTACACGCTGCTCTTTCTTTCCACGTACAAAATGACAATCTCATACTAGAATAATCCTAAATTAGAAGCAGAATAACACAGGTATGGGGAAATAGAAATGCCATGGCTTATTCCATGAAAGATAAAAGCTCTAAGGACTGGCCACCTTGGTCAGAGGCTAGATGTTAACCTACTACTTTAGGGGCACTTGTAAAAGCTGGAGTTATCTGCATGAATAATCCATACAAAAAATTAAATCCCTCTTTGCAGAGCTACACTTGAATCCTTCTAAATTACTCAAATAATTTCAGCCTTTCACTTTTTTTTTTCATTTTAGTACAGCCCACTCCAATTCAGATGTTCTTGCAAAAAAAATCACGTGAAACTTTTAGCAACAGCATTTCCTCTTTCCCTCAGGACCATCTAGCCTATTTAGATTGCCTTCCTAACCTTTGGGAAGAGGAAACTTAATTAGGTCGATAGATAAGGCAGATAGGGGAGTGGTATTAGGATTTTCAATTATAAGTATGGTATTTCAATTTGTCATTTCTACTTACTTATTAGACACTAGAAGTAGACTAGAGGAATTAAGTCAAACTTCAAACACACACTTTGGGAAAAGAACAATGCAAGATTTGTAACAGAGAAAAGGCAAGGATTTATCCAGAGTCAGCACACAGAAGTTTACTACTCAATATAGCTGTAGCCAGACGAAATGCACACCTCCTCTGCTAACAGGCAGCAGGTTAAAAATGATACCAACAATCATCTGTGACAAAGGTAAGTCAACAGAATGAAGCTGCAAGAAATGAGTGGTCTGAGTCACTGGCATCCATACAGTCTGACCAGAGCTGCTCATCAGAGGCGGGCACACAACCACAGAATCACAGGCTGGTTTGGGGTGGAAGTGACCTTAAAGCTCATTTTGTTCCGCCCCACTGCCATGGGCAGGGACACCTTCCACAGGCCAGGCTGCTCCAAGCCCCGCCTAATCTGGCCTTTTTGGATGATCACCTTCTATAAACTGGCTTTGGCCTGCCCTCCTACTACACAGTTACCCAAAGGGTACACAACAGATTCAGGCAACGACTTAACTCCTGATGCAATTCCAATCTCAAAAGATTTGCTCTGTTTGATAAAAGGAGAGCACAAAAGCAATCCAGTTTTGCCTTCCTGTTTCTTAAACATTCTCAGGTGAAATCAATCTTCAAAACTGCACAGTCTCAGACCATTTCAAATATGGTTACAAAACCACTCGCTCAGAAATGGCCAAGTCACCCAATGGTTATTTTTCCCTTTTCTGGTAAGCCAATAACCTATGCAAGTTCATCACCTTCAGTTTTAAAGCTGCCTGAGCGAACAGGTAAGGGACAAACACGCTTGAAACAGGTGCAAATGCCATAAAACTGACAAACTTTGAAATTAAAATACAGATGAAGAATCCTGTTTGAACTCACCACATCCAACTCAGCTTCCTTTTTAAAAACCGAATAGGCCTCCTCGTAGCCATTGGAACGGAGGTAATCTGCTATCGCTCGATTTCTGCAAAAAAACGTTTGAAATGCAATTTAAGGAGTCAAAGGGAGACTGTCATCACAATGTAGCACATTCTAGTCAGATCCTTGTCTACAACTTTCTGAAGTGAAATAGCAAAAAATTGTCATAATTTACTCAAGATAAAAGTAGAATTAACAGATCAGTTTGCAGGCTATATTGCAAAGTGTTTGCCATAGATTGAGGAATTCATTTTCTATGCCGTTAATAACTTCGAAAATATATTTTCATCATTTCCCAATTCTATTATCAAATACCAGCAGTTCTATCAAAAATGAAGACTAAAGAGATCTAAACCACAATAGACAGTATATGATGAGCATGTGAACTAAACTACTCTAAAATGCATTGGGAAACAAATGTTAATAACCGAAACTTAATAGAAATGTAACACAAACTTAAAAATCAAGATCCCTTACAGTTCATCTCGTTGCCTTTGTGACAGCACCATCGTGGCTGAGATGTCAGGTTTAACGTGATCGAGCAGCGGCTTCTCCTCAAGAGCTAAAGTCTTAGGAACCCGGGATCCACAATTCAGTCTGCCACAAAGTGGCTTAAATCACACGTATTTTTCCAGACGTGAAATCCAACAGGAAATCCAGAGGCATTCAACACAGAAGATTCAATCCATCTACAAGGAGGAGAAAGAGACAGCATTCATTTCCTTGAAACAAGCACTCAGCAGGCAGCTCTCTTGGATTTACCCAAACAGTGGCTTTAAAGACGAGGTCTCTAAGCCAGCATGGGACCCTTGCAGGTGCAGTGCTGCACAATTATAACAGACAAATGACTTTTCCCACTCCATTAACACCACCTGAGGAAGTTAAAAGAACCACATACTAAGAGATGGTATTTTTGCCTTCTTTTCAGTCACATGTTACCATGGTTTACCTACAGTTAATCTTTCAGCTCGCCCAAATTTGGGGCGCAGCAAATTTTTAAACAGTTCTTCAGTCTTATCAGTGACCATTACCACAGGCCTGTTACTGCAGCTGGGCTCAGGCAGTGGTGCGATCACAACACACCTGGCAGCGCCAGCTAATTTGTGATGTGGCTGAAATCCGACGTTTGAGGTAATTCAAGTGTTGCGTTGTGCCTTTCACAACAGACTCATTTTTCCCACACATACTTGTCAGCATCCTGTGATTCAGTTACATGAATGCAGCATTCTCAGTGCACAATCTGCTTCAACTGGGCAGCTTCAACCTCTGCCACGGCAACATCACCAAACTCACGCTGGCAGCACTGCCTCTGATCTCCACACTGCAGGGACCTTGTGTGAGCACCGTGACCATGGGAAAGCGCTGAAATGGCACTTCTTGCACACCTGGCAGGTGCCTGTACAGAACTCAACATTCACTCAAGACGTTCAGCAAGTTTGGTCAACCATCTTTCAGCACCAAGATAAACTGAACAGACAACAGCAGAGGCTCAGGGAGAGCAGGTGGGTCTGTGAACTCCCCACTGAACACTGAGGACACGTGTGTTCCCACTGCCTGTCACCTCTGCCCCTCCCTACTCACACAGGCACACAGAGCTCACCAGCACAGCTCAGGAACAATTTTGGTAAGGAGCCTCTTTTAAATAATAGCCTTTCTGAAAAAAAATAAAGAAAATACTGAGCTTGTACCATTAATGACTACTTATCCATCACAGGGGATCAGAGGCTTGTTTCTAAACCTATCTAGGCTCTGATGTCTGCTTCAAAATGAGCTTAAGCTGAAAGGTGCTTGTATTCCACTCTGCTGGTAGATTTTCCTCATCAAATGCTGCACACCATAATACTGCCCTGCAAGCTAGTTAGGACAGGAGCACTCTGAACAGGCAAAGCCTTACTTAATCAGTGTAACCTCTTCCCCAACAGCTCTTTCAGAAACAATTCAGATGAAAACTAGAGCACAGGCTGCACCCTTTCAGAGAATAGAAGCAAACATTTCATTTACTCTTGCCCCATCCCTAATTCCTACCAGGTAAAGAGACAACTGGGCTTCCACAGATGCCCCGTGCTCAGTACACACCCAGAGCATCCCATGGAAATTATTGGCAATGTAGTTCATCTGAAAAAACTCCGTCTCAGTGCTGAGACGAGCCTGCAGAGGGCACTGCTGGTGGAAACAGTGGAGAGGAACGAGCCCAGGCCCCTCAGACACAGCAGCGCTGCTGGGAGCGCCGGACACAACAGACAGAAACGGCCAAAATCCACCTCTGCTACCGCCAGAGGCTAAACATGAAGGTGGCGTCTGTATTATGAATCACCCCTGTGCAGTGAGTGTCCAGTAAATCCAGTGCACTGCCTCCGGTCAAAATCTCAGTATCTCATCAATTTTGATGTGGTATCCAGGAGATGCAACCATAGCACTTGTCTAAAAATAACAGCAACCATGTTCGGAAGGCCACTCTTGACATGTCACCTAGTTAGAAATACATTTTCCCTCTCAATTGTAAAGTAACCCCAAATTTCTCCAGTATCCCTGACACTTCCCAAACCTGGGCTGCTCCACATTCTAACTCCGAATTGTCAGTGAGAACCAGACTTTAGTACTGGATAAACTACAACAGCTACAGGGCAAAGCAGCTACTCCTGCTATTAGCAAATTACAGCTGAGCCACAAGACACCAATCACTTGATCTACAGTACCTCACTCCTGTGAAAAGTGGTTGTTCCAAGCACCCTGCTTAGTATTCCTGACTTTTTAACTACAGAGCCATCTGAAAAGAAGGCCAAGTATTTTTAGGGAAATACACACCCTGGAAAAAAACAGAACAGAATGAAAACAAACAAAACCCATCACAAACAAACAAATAAAAATAGAAAAAGAAACCACCCAAAACAAAAACCAAACAAATAAAAAACCCCAGAAAAAAAACCAAAACACCAAAAACACTCAAGCAAAAATGTCCAAACCCCCAAAAGCCCAAACCAACATTATTTACACACACGTGCCACCCTGTGTACTGCTTTTTCTCTAGCTGCAGCAGACTTTGTGACACACAGACTTCAGCAGAGCAAGACTAACCAGTTCTCTCCATCGCCTATCAGGGCTCCCAGTGCCCACTGTTCAGCCACCAGAGGCAGCCAGGGGAACAAAAACAACCCACAAAGAACTACCACCTGCACAAGCTTCTGAAATACATAGAACTACTGATGAAGAGCAACACACTGGGCAAAAACACCCAAAAAGCTGGAGAATCCTCTCCTGTAAGGGAAGGTAGAAAACAGCACAGTGCAGGTTCTTCTGACCCTCTCATCTAGGAAGAAAAAAAAAAAAAGGTGCCAAAAAAACCAAGACCTTCTGTCTCTTCACATCCTCCTATCCCCTCCCATCTTCCTAAACTGGGATTCAGAGATTCCTGAGCTTCACTGCACCAGCCTGTCACTGGAACCAGCTGCCCTGGCCACAGGCCTCGCCCCACTGAGGCCACGCTCGCTGCCACTGCAGTGCTCCTGCGCCCACAGCCAGTCCCACCTGGGCAGCTCACACACATACACACACCCCTCACCCATGCACACGCACCCAGCCAGCCTCACGCCATGCTGCCAGTGGGCATCACTGAGCTGCTGTGGGCAGGAACACCCTCTTCCTGAGGGTGACTAAGAGAGAGGATTTGACAGACAGCTGCTGCCTCCTGGCTCCAAACACTGGAGCCTTCCACTGATTGGTATCAGTGTGGTTCGAGTGCTTCCTAGATCACTAGAAAACTTCGCAGTAACTTAATGAGAGACCTGCTAACCATTCATAAATGCACCAACAGCAAATTGAAACAGGTTCAGCTCCATTTGTTAGCTGAGACAGCTCTACGGGAGGTATCCAAGCACAATAGCTACACACAAAGTCACAGCAATGAGGTAGCGAAAAAATAATCACTTTGAGGCAAGAGATTGTCAAAATATCCTTCAGTTCATGATATATCATGCCAATAAATGGTAAGACTTGGCCGCAGGTATTTCTACGACAGTGTTCGTACTTGCTTCAGGAGACATTTAAAGATTATTTTCCGTAAGTATTCGCCAAATATAATTGAGAAGCAGATTACGGAATCAAATTAACTCATGGGCATTTTAGTCCCAACTTGCCAAAAAATACCTGTTCATTTACCTGAACTGGCACCAAGCAAGAGCAAAGTTACTTGAATTAAAATTCCTAAAAGTGCCTGTTTCTGTACACGTTAAAAACATAAATCGAGTCTGTAAATTCCTTCAGAGTTCATTATGCTTTTACTTAACAGAGTACACTGGATGCTAAACAGCACTAAAATTTGGTTCGAATACCTATGTCTGCCAAAGACACTGGACCCTGAATTGGACATTAAGTTTTTATTCATTTCAAGCAAATCATCTCCCCTGCAAACCTACCATGAGACTAAGCATACTTGAGGCCAGAAGTTTTTAGAATCAAACCCAGCCCAGCTTTTTAGTTTTAACTACTAAAATAGTGTCTAACTAGTAAAATAGTGTCTCTGGATTTAACCCTTGACTTATTGACTCCTGCTGTTAATTACTGCAGAAACACCCACAGATATAACAGTTCACCGAAATAGAGCAGGATGAAACTTCTGTTATTTTGCCAGATTCCCCAAAGCCCTTCATTTCCTATTGCCATGGCTTTGTTTGGCAGCTGTAGTAACTCACTGCTCCAGCTTTAACCGTGGTCTGCCTGTACAAAGCAGGCCACCACCATCCAGCTGCTTCCAAGAAACACACACATTGCACTGTGACATAACTGCAGCCATAAACACAGAAGTCCAAGTAAACCATTAACTACTAGTTACTAACTCATGGTATAAATTATACCTTCACTGAGGTGCTACATTTGTTCCTGCAAGGTATTGGTTCAGTCAGGGATTTAGCTCCTAGAAGGAGTTTTTGCCCTTCAAAGAGCCTTGTGGGAGTCATAGCAGGGGAAGGCACCGCACTCGGTGCTGACCACCTGCCAGCACACACCAACTCAGCATGTGAACTTCTCCACTCGGGTTGCCTTCAAGAGGCTGTTTCACATTAAGTTCTTATGAAGCTCTTCCAAATCCAAGAACTTTCATAAATGTATCCCAAGGTACCAAACTCTGCCATCACAATCAACCTATGCATCTTCCACAGGATTTATCAGCCAGTTCAAGGTTCTCCACTGTCTCTCCTCTGCTCCTATCAAGAGGGTCAAAAATAATCCTGGAGATCAACACCATAAACAAATCCCTGAAATGGCTCGAGTGACAAACAATGCCCATTTGTGCTCTTCAGAAAAAGTCCCAGTAAAAGCCACTCCCGAGTGAGCTCTATGATCCACCCAACCTGCAGTGAGGTTCCTGCTCCCCTTCCCCTGGGAGTGATGTGCCAACACCTCAGTCACTGGCAGTGCTCTGCTACCACAGCAAAGGTGTAAGAAAACCAACACAAGCACCATGCAGTGACATACAGAGAGCACAAAGCCACTCCAAGGTCATGGTGAACCAGTATTCCTCACAGACATGTGCTGGTTCTAACCAGAGTTTTCAAGTCACCTGAGTAAAGCTGCAGAGTAATGTGAAGATGTGTTACATTCTATGATAAGACCTTTATAAGCTTCAGAAGTTCCATTTCACAGGCTTCTCACAGCCTGAGTTACTCTGATTACTTAAGCCAGGGCTCCTTTCACCAAGAAAATCCTCATCAGCACCATAATGAGAGTGTCTCACCACTGGAACTCCAGGCTCAAAATCTTCATCATTCCGGTAATTTCAGTCCTCAAGCCTACAGAAACATTTGCTTACCAGCTATTACAAAAAACCGTCAGTCAGCCTTAATATGTTCTTAAGCACTTTTCCCACCTCCCATAATTCTCACAAGCACATTTGTCCCTCCTGTATTTTATTATTTTTGTCTTACCCTTTGAATTTTTATGAGTTAAACAAAGAAAATCAGTTCCAACCTCATTCCTTGGTTCATGGTTCAAGGTTCTCCACTGACACAGCAGTGAATTGTTCCATACACGAGCACCACCACCCCAGGTTCACTCTGCTGCTGCTGTCCAGCAACCACATCTGATAGCACACATCTCAAATACATCCATAGCTCCTCCAGGAACTTAACAGTAAGTTAATTCAATTTCTGCAGTTGTTACGACCGTTGCTTAGGCTCCATAAACAGTCTTCCCTACAAAAACACAAGCTACGTACACTAAACACGTAACTGCAGCTCATTATATTCAAAATTAGAAGAGATACATGGCATCAATTAAGAGAGCCAATGCATCAGCAGATACAGAACACACCAGCACCATGCAGCTCTGAAAGCTCAGCAAAGCTGTGAACTGCTGTGCTTTAGGAACTGGACATTTTTGCCCTTTTTTGCAGAATCCTAATACTATTAATAAACTCAGCTACAAGACCATTTTTTCCTAAGTATTATTACAACAACATTTTAATAATATTATACAAGAACATTTATTGAAGGAGACAAAATCTGAGGTCACATTCTCAGACTGCCAGCTCAGGCACACCTAATATGAGGCACCTGGGTGTTAAAAAAGCACATGAGCCATCACCAACACCAGAAACACATAAGCAAGTTCACACTGTGAAATCAATTACTTTTGGATTATTCACATTTAGGTTCAAACTTAAATTTTAATTTGCAATCATTTAAAATTTCAACAACTCGTGTAAAATTCAAAACCTTCCGGAGTGTCCAGCACATGCTACCAACTTTCAGGCCGTTTGTCTAACACAGTCTACTGACCTTAAAAGGTTTTTTGCCCAAAAGGAAACTCCTCGAGTTTACTTGTAAATTGTTAATAAATCCAAAATCCCACTTCAATTAGCTCCCTCTCTTCAGGTAACTTTACAAACCCAGTGAAGGGCCTGTCACTTATTAAGACCAAGGCCATTAAAGACTAACTGAACTGATACAATCAGAATTAAATTCCACAATTTCTAAAGCTGAGAAGATCTATTTGTGCATTAATACAGGAGAAACTCTTGTTGCATTGCCTCTTGCTACGTGGCTGGCACAGGAGATCCTTACAAAGTTCTTTGACAGTGTATTTTGTTTTATAATATATTAACAAGAGGACTTAAAGTGGTTATTTGGGAGTATTCCCGGGCAATTAGAGCTACAGTCCTTACGGATGAACTAGACTGCAAGAATTGCTCTCTTACACCTGTGGATTATGTTGCTAAATTCTAGCAAGTATATAATAACGCGTCCTTCCAATTTAAACTGATTTTCAATGGTTTGATTTTGTTTTAAACCCCATAAGCAAAAAGCTGCTTTATCAAACTCAAGACACAGAATAGGACGACTCTTGGCACAAATGTACTCAAAACCAGATTCCACAGGACTGAAGTAACATCCATGCTTCTTGGGCATAACTGTTAGAACCCGAAAAGGTTCTTAGAAATGTCTCTATCTGTTGATAGGAAAGAAAAACAGTAACAAGTAAAATAAAACATCGAGTTCCTCTCCCGCCTCCATCTTGTCCCCCCAGTACAGCAGGAAAGCTCAACCATAGCACAATCACCAGGGCACAGCCAGGCAGCTGCTCTCAGTGCAGCAAACAGACCTTACACTAGAAAATATCGGAATCCATCACCTGCTAAGCTGGCAGGGATGAGTCGGAGAATACAAGAAAGCTACTCATTTATGAGCTGGGTTAATCTTTTTTCCACTTTTCAGCCTACATCAGTAAAGCTGGCTGAGGGATTACGACAGAGTGAGCTCCAACAACTATCTGATTCAGGAAAAACAAAACAAAAAGCAAATCTGATCTGAATTACAACTCTGAGCCTTATTTTTAATTCATATGTTTAGTAAGCCTTTTATTCTGCAATTAAGGAAGTCTCAGAATGCCCGTAGGTCAACGTTTTGCCTGATGTATCAATGTAGCATCCAGAGTACAACATTCTGTGCAGTGTTTGTAATAACTTACCAAAAATATTTCCCATTTCAGTTCAGTTAAAGACTTATCAAGAGAAATATATATTTAACACAAAAAAGGTAGAAAAGTCTATGCCTGTTTTTTTCTCCATTTCACCTACTTTTATAGCTTTTGCTACAGACCTGATACAGCAGTGTAGTTCTGAAAATAATTCAACACCAAATCCACGTGGAACTAGAAAGCAAGCCATGGCAGATCAGATATAGTGCCTATGTTCTGAAGACCTGGAATGCAGGCTGTAATTATATCTAAAATGTAAAGCTAAGGCATGTCACCAGCACGCTATAAAGCAGGAGCAGGCTGGCTGCTCCACGCTGCATGCTGCCTAAAGAAACACCTGTGCATTTCCAAATCAACTCCTGTGCCCGTCTACGTTTAGAGGAGTTCAAGCTGTAATCTGGATTCAACACATCACTGACAGTCACTACCCACCTTCAGGATTATAAAACAACAAAAGACATTTTTGGTCTCATTACCTTCCCAGGCACCAACACTACATGACTTTGAGGCATCTGGACCGTATTTGCCTGGAATATATTTTTTTGGGGAAGTCTTTAAATTAATTCAATCTTGACATTTGTCCTCCATGTATCACTTCAGTTTTGCAATTCTCATAGATTAATTCTCAGGAGAAACACCTCGAGCACAATCACATCACTTCATTTTAGAGCCTTTGAGTTTCCTCCAGGTCAGAACCCCAGTCACAAGTGCAGTCTACATGCAGGCTTTGGCAGAAGACAAGGGAAAGGGAAAACATCCTTCTTCTAACCTGCCTGTTTAGTTCTGTGTGAAAATGCAGGTAAGTTTAGCTCCCAATAAAGGAACAGCCTGGAACCTTTAATGTGCGTGAAAAGGTTTTTGCCATGGCCCTCTCCACACTGCTGCCCAGCAGGTTGTGACAGTGGCAGGACAGCAAGCAGGGTTAGTGTTACGGGCTCCATATTACACGCTGCCACTCGACACTGGCTCAGAGCAGAGCACATCAGGGGTAGCTGCACGACTTCAGCAGGGGCTTTTTCAGTATCATTACTGCTAGGTCAAACAACATATACACATTTTGGGGTAGCAATTCTAGACTACTTATTTAAGCTCCTTTCGGCCACCAAGAGAAGAGTGCCTGCACTCAGATGGGTTGGTCAGCAGCCATGCACCGGATCTGAACTTTGTTCTTCTCAGTTCTTCCCCCTGTACCTCCCTGGCTTGAAGAATTAAGTAATAGACTTACACATGTAAAAGAGGTCACAGGACTACATCCAAATTTAAATAATTAAAATTTAAAAATTAAATAATTCAATCATTAAACCACCTGTAATACTGAAAATGCGATATTAACAAAAATGACTGTAAACTGATTAAATTTATATATGAAAAATATCTGGAAGGAAACTTAAAGGAACACTTATGTTAACACCTTAGAAACAGAAGGTCAAAACCACAAAAGAAATCCAAACAAGAACTCAGAACTTCCACTCTTCAATCATGAGAACACTGTTAGTCCCTTAGCCATTTTCAAAGCCTATTGACCAAAAATGGTTTCACTTGCCCAGCAGAAAAAAAAATCAAAACCAAAACCTAAAAGATAATCATAGTTGTCACATATAACATCTTATTCTGTTACAGGGAACAGAACTCAACCTCTCATGACATACAAAAGTAATGAAATCGGGGTTCTGGTAGAAGGTGTCTCATTTTTCTTATGACCCATCTTCACCTACTACACTTTTGCCTCTAAAACAGAGCTGAAGGTGAGAGAGAGAGAACCTTCTACCATTACTGATTTAATAGACACCATCTGTTTAAAAAACATACACACATTAATGACATCCTTTTAATAGACTGCAAAGACACAGGCATTAAAACACACCAAACTGTTTATCTAATCTCTTTCTTCACCCCAAAAAGCAGGTGAATCCAGCACAAGACAAACTGCCAGGTTATTTCTTTATGGAAGAACCACTCATTTATCTGCAGCAAACAGGCTAAATGCTTCCAGCTGATTTTCCTCTAGTCTTAAAGAAGGATAAACTTAACACCTTTGCTTTAGCATTAAGCAGAAAAAAACACGGCAGAGGCAATCTCGGGGGGAGATGGGGGGACCACTTGTCTAATTAAACCGAAAGAACTTCAGGTTTGTGGAGCACAACAGGAACAATTAACACAGATACGAGAAGGAGGGTGTAAATAATTTCAGTCATGAAGGCCCCTGTGCTATCCCAGATGCAAACCAGTACAGCATCATGCCGTAGAGCCTGTCACCTCCAGCCTCACCTCACAGGAGGTGTGACAGCTGAGTCACCACCCAGCCCCGAGAACACGAGGTGCCTCTGAAGAGCCCTTCGACCAACTCCCTCAGCACAGACCTACTTAACAACGGATCCCAGGAAATTACAGGACAGACATCGCTGCGCACCACCTACCAACCTCAGCTACCACACTGGAAATGCCTTCTCAAGGTATTTCTTCATATAAGCAGCATAAAAAATATCAGGTAAGTCTTCCAGAATCAACAGAATCACAATGACAAAGATGTATTTATTACATTTATTTAATCACAGTCCTTATCCTAAGTCCACAAGCAGCCAAGCCAAGCTGCAGGACTCACTCAGAAGCAGTACCAGTAAGGAGAAAATGGTGAAACTACTTCTAAATGTATTAACTAGCAGATACTTTGAATTAATAATGGTGATTTTTTTTATATAGTTATACATGCATCAGTGCTCTTGGTACTGCTCAGTGTGCCAATGCTGTGCACATGACTAGCTTTGAAAGGACTGTATGTTTATAGTCCTGAGGAAATGGAGCTCAGCATACACTTATTTTGTAAGTAACATTTTTGCTTTGAAATTTCCTGACAGTACATGCCAGCATGAAGTGAAATGATAGGTGGCTTCCGTGACACTGAACTAAAAGCGAGAGAGCCTAAGTCACACCTATCTAATCCCTTAAAGAGAGAGCAGAAGGTTAAAAAAGAAAAGAAAAAAGAACAAGCTTTTAAATTGGCTGAATGAGACAAGCATTGCCTCATCCAAGTCCTGCCTCAAGCAGTACTGAGAAGAAAAGGCCCTTCTTTAAACAACTGAGATAAGATACAAGTTAGCAACACACATCTGTCGGGCCGACCTGTAGCACCCAGCATCACCAGGGTAAAACTGCAACTCAACTGCTCACCAGCTAAAATCCTGGTTCTTGCCAGTGTTTCTAATACGTAACATTCATCAGAAGGTCTCAGAACTTGGTAGGAAAAGCTTTGGTCTAAAATTACTGTAATACATGAAACCCAGACATTTAACCCAACCTAAGGTCGGGACCCCACCACTAAGCTGCCATGCCACAGCTCCAGCTCCAACCACGCTCTGCACCTCAGTGGGGGCACAGTCCTGCCCAGAGTGCTGCCATGCACCCTGCCAGGATGGCCTGCAGTCAGAGAAGGAATTCTGAATTAACAGCTTGATGTACTCAACAGGTTAGGATTGTATCCTACTGTAAATGCTGATTTTTAAAAACTTACATTGAAGTTTAGCCTATTCTGTCAGGCAGATCAAAAGACAAAGCAACATCACCCATGAATAAAAATCCCTAAAACCACACCAGGAGCGCCATTTCCCTTGTGTCAGGTAATAAAACAGCTCACGAGAAAGGCCCTGCACCAACGCGAGGCTTCACCAGTGCAATACATTTTTAGGAGTCAGGTTGTTCTGCCAACGATATTTAAGCTCTTATAAAAGGGGGAAAGAGGAGCCCAGTCGTAACATCACTGACAGATCTGCGAGTATGGACAGTGTGTAACTTACTACTGCTCTGTAACAAACCTTGCAGAAGAACCCCGGGATCATTCTCATCAACACACATGGTTCTGACTCTTGGGAAAGATCTTCAACTGCCATCACAAATCCCACGTTATAGGCTGGAAACTCCCCCACACCCTACAGGAAACCTGAAATTATTATCTATTAATAATAATTAGCAATTTCTATTGTCCTCTTGATTTCCTAAATTTAGGCCTAAGCAGCTCTTATTTTCAGCCTGACAAGTATTTCAGTGCTCACTTCACAGACGTTTCAGCTATCTTCGCTGTCTTTGCCTTTAGTTTAGAAAATGGGCCTGAAGTTCATCAAGGCAGGAGAGAGCTGCCTGAAACGGAACTATCTCAATGCTGCTCCCCTTCGTACTACAGGAATTCCAACCTCTGGTTCAGGAATACGGGGCAGCTACAGAGGGTTGTAAATAAAGTTATAAACAACATACCGAGCTACCCTGAGGTAGTGGGGACCAGCTATTGTTTGCCCATAATATTCTACAAGAGGGTACCAACACATCATAATTAACGATGGAAGCTGGTTATGAAGTTCCTGATGGAAGACATGGTTACTCCAACTTGACAAAGCAATCAGCACATGCTGATTCAAGAGCTGTCCCATCCATAGCAAGTTGGATAGACAGCAAGTTGGTGAGCAGACAAAGGACACAACCTGAGCTCCCAGGCTGGGAGGAGCACAGGAGACAGGACAGGCACAGGAGTCAGCAGGACACACAGGGTAGAGCTTGCATGCAGCCAGAAGGGGAAGTGTTGATGCCTCTTGCTTCTGTAGAACCCAAATGAACAAGTTACTCCTGTACAGAAAGTGACTGCCATCATTTCAAGGGCAAAAATCACCCAAAGTCACAAGGAGGAAAGCGTTTTATTGAGTTCTTCATTGACCTTAGCCTGGATACGTGTTAAGGCTCAGGCATTTGGCACACACATCCACTGAATCCTGGAACATCTACTCCAGGTAAATCAAGCAGATAGAGCTTATATAGAAGCCACTGCCCCTTATTTTAATTCTGGACATATTAAACCAAACACAATCTTCTCTGTGGCCATCTCCCATCACAAACTGGACTCCAGAACCGAGACCCCTATGAAAAAGCAAAAACTCAACCTGCTTCAGAATCATCCATATTCGGTGCTGTACTTGCTCCAATCAACACTGAATTCAGGTGGGAATACCATGAGGCACATGAGGACCAGGAGAGCACTTCCACAAGCTGCCCTTCCTAGGTGCTTCCTCCCATCCTTATTGTATTCCCCAAATCCTTTGTTCTAATGCCTTTCCTACACAACTTTGAGCAGCAGTGTCACCACAAAGATGCAGCAGTACCTGAGGGGGACAGCAACGCTCTGACAGAGCCATGGTGCTCAAAAGGGCTTCCCAAACCCTGGTATGTTATTTTACAGGAACTTGGCACATGAAGAAGGGCAGTGCAATCCAGTCTGTATGTACACTGACAGCAGTCACTCCACTGTAGTCACCAAAGACACCAGGGATTGTCTTTTCCTGTATGCCCACCCATAATCTGATCTATCCAAGAAGTTCCATGAAAAAATAACAGTAAGCCACAACACAGGGGTTTCTATAGATTTCAGAGAATCTTGTGTGCAAAACACCCGCACAAAAATTATAATTCTTATCTAAAGTGTAAATAAAATAAATTCAACAAGTGAATAAGTGGATAAATTGAAGCAGTTATCAGACAAAAAAAATCCGGCTTTTCAACAGTGACTGGTTACTTCTGACTGCCAGACAAATCAAGATCCACCCTGCAGAGAAACCAGCCTCAAAACAGAACGCGAGATTTGTTTCATTTCCGAAGGTTCCTGCACCATTAGATTCCTCCCTAAAGAAGAGACTTCATTGTTACGGCAATTAGTATTCCTCCACCCCGGCAAAGGGAGAAAAAAAAAAAAAAGCTCTGAAAGGGTAATCGAGCCATTTCGAAGCTTTGCCTCCTTACTCCACCCAGTCTCTTCCCTGCTCAATGGCTGCTCACAGCATCCACAAACATAGGAACAGCAACAGAAAGACAGAAAAACGAGATCCCCGAGAACAAGCCGGAAATTTGCAACTCATCTTTCAGTTTAAAAATATTTTCTTTGTTTAGTTCCCTAACATAATTTTTCTATTTAAAAAAACGACTCTAAGGGAAAATAACATTCTGACAGCAGACCCTCCCTCTCCCGAAAACCAGTCGAATGCTGCACAATCATTTACAAAATGATCATCGCTGAACGGAGGTTCTTTAACCACCAGCTCCTAATGGCATGAACAATACTGTCATAGGAACATATATTTAAAAGAATCACGACAAAAATACATAATTCAGCCAGGTCAGTATGCCCAAACATTTATTTATAGTAAAATAGTGCTTGTTAAAGATTTTTAATATAGCTTAGATTAACCTTCCCCCCTCCCTGGTAGGTAATTCATTATAAAAGGACTTGACCTGCACCAACCAAGCCCACTGCTGCAGCACTGCCGGCGAGGAAATGGTTCCAGTGATACCATGGCAAAGAAAGGGAAGGTGTCACATTATTATTGGTATTAAAGGTCAAGTTGAATTGCCTCCATGTTAAACAGAAAACAATAAAAAAAAAAATCTCGTGCCCAGAGAACTGAGCAAACCCCAAACTTTCCAAGGGAGGCACCACTCCCACCCCCCAACTTCCATCAATAGCCCTGCCTGCCGAAACAAAACCTCGGCAGTAACAATAAATACAGGATTTTAGCAAACTCGATTGCTATTAAAAGGTTTCCGAGGGAAGCCTGTGCATCTCCAGCCATCCAGGCAGCGATATGACCCCCAGAAGGAGATCAGACCTCCCTCGCCCGTTTTACTGCAGCTGGTTCTGAAGGTATGAGCCACCTCCTACCGCTGCTGCCCTGCTGAGCACTGCAGGAAAACGGGGGATGCGAGGCAAATTCTAAAATAACACCTACTCCTTTTCCTGGATTATCAATTCTCGCCCTGTTTTCGGTGCCGCGGCCCCCATGGCGAACTGGGCCATCGCCCGACCCCCGGCCCTGCCCCGGGAGAGGGGGACGGGGGGAGCCCCCAGGAGGAACCGGGGAGGGATGCTCGGGGTCCCCTCGGCGCACGCACCGGGCCCCTCGCCCCGACGGCTTTTTTATGGCTCTTTGCCCCGGCCCGTGCCCTCCTCCCCGTATTTGCTAAGTCACGGGAGGAGCGGCGCGGCCCGCGGGGAGAACACGGGCCCGGCGGGGGCTCCGCGCCCGCCCCGCCGCTCCCGCCGGGCCCTGTTTTCCTGCAGAGTCACGGCAGGAGCGGGGCCCGGGGCCGCGAGCAGCGGGGAAGCCGCGCCCCGGCCCCCAGAGCCCCCCTGAGCCCGGCCCGGCGGGGGGAACACCGGGCCGGCCCCCCCGACCCCCGCCCCGCCCGGTCCCTCCTCACCAACGGGCGCGGCCGCCATTTTGAGAGCGAGCAGAGAGAGGGAGGGGGAGCGGGGCGAGGGCGGGGAGCGCAGGGGAGGGGGAGAGCGGAGCAGAGAGCGCTGGCCGCTGGGGCCGCGGGCCGGGACAGCCCCGCGGGACCGGGGGAGCGGCGGGCCCGGCCTTAGCGAGCCCCACCGGCGCCGCCGCCTCGCTGTGCCGCGCGGGGCCGGCGCCGCCCGCCCGTCCCACTCACCGGCGCGGCGCAGGGTCCCGGTGCGGGGTGGCGGTGCCGGTGCGGGGCGGCGGTGCCGGCGCGGGGGTCCCGGTGCGCGGTGCCGGCGCTGGGCGGGCGCTCCGCTCGCTCCGCGCTGTCAGAGGCGCCGCGGCCGCCGGGAGGGAGGGCGGGAGCGGCGTGGCCGCCGCGGCGCTGCGCATGCGCGGCCGGGGGCGGGGACGGCCGCCCGCCGCCATCTTGGGCGGCCGAGGCGCGGGTGCGCGTCCCGGCGTGCCCCGCGCGCGTCTCCCGGCGTGCCCCGCGCGCTCCAGCCCGCCTGAGGGGGGCGGGAAGCACACCGGGAACAGACCGGGAATATACCGGGAATACCGGGCGTGCACCGGGAACAGACCGGGAATATACCGGGAATACCGGGCGTGCACCGGGAACAGACCGGGGACGCACCGGGCGTGCACCGGGAACACGCGTCATGTGCCAGGAATAGCGGCGGCACCGGGCACACACCGCCAGTACCGGGGACACCGCCGATCCCACCGAACACATGCTAGGAATAGTAGGGACACCGGGAATACCGGGCAGACACCGGGAATACAGGGCACCAGGTCCACCCCCTCCAGCCCCGGCCTCCCACGGGCACCGGGCGCTGTCACATTTTGCAGGTGTCCCTCCCGGGCCAGCCCTGCTCAGGAGCGACCTTGTCCCGCACCCCTGGAGCCGCTGGGATCACTCGTGTCCGTGTGCCGGGACCGCCGCGAACTCGCCGTGCATCTCCCAGGGCAGCTCCGCAGGGTCGGTGTGGGAACAGTCCCGCTCTACACCTGCAGCTGAATGTTTGCGTTATCGGCAAACCCCACCGGGCTGCATCTCCGAGTGTCCCTGGTTTCGTGGAGCACTGTTCCCGCTGAGGATCAACCCTCATGCTCACCGGGGGCGCTGCCAGGACAGCCCTGGAACATCGGGGCTGCTTCCCTCAGCTGTCGCCAGCAGCACAGCCGAGCACCTGCGCCCATGAGTTCTCCCCTCGGTTTGCCAGCTGAACCCCTGTGATCTCTGAGGGCTGGAGTGTCAGAGATAGCAGTGCCCACTCGGGTTCTGCTCGGTGAGCACCAGAGATGCCCTGACAGAGGCCCCAGCCTGGACCCTGCTGCTGGCCAGGAATGCTGGAGCGGAGGAGCAGGAGCCCTGCAGCTCCAGGACAGGGACCGGTCTGAAAAGCTGACCCGAGGGAAGAGGTAATTCCACGTGTAACATTATCTAGAGAGCAAAAACTCTGTGAGAAACTTCAAAGGACACTGGAAATTTCGTTATCAAAATCTATACAGTCTTATCTGTTGCTCCTGCAAGCAGCAGGAGAGATTACCAACGTAACCATTATGTAATGGATCTCCGTGCTGGTGCCCAGGGCACCTGAGGGTGCTGGTGTCAGCATCGCCTGGGCTGGCCCATGGGCCCTCACTTGCTCTTGTTTGTGTTATTTTATACCTCAGTGGACAAGAGAGGCCAACCCCACACAATGCAGGGCTGCCAAGGCAGCCAGGGAAAGTTTTTTACTTATTTTTTTAATTGACTAGATTCCAAGTTTTAGATCCATTTTAAACTTGAAAATTTCTCGCCATTCACACCTAGGGATGGTGATGTTGCAGATATTCCCAAATACACTGGTGACGTGCAAAATGGACTAAAAGTGAAGGGTAATTCAGTTTCAGTATAGTGATTTCTTCAATATATTGAAACTTTTCAGTGATGAATTTCTTCACCAAAAGGGTGGTCACCACTGGAAGGGGCTGCCCAGGGAGGTGGTGGAGTCCCCATCCCTGGAGGTGTCCAAGGAACAACTGGACATGGCACTCAGTGCTCTGGGATGAGTGACAAGGTGGGGATCGGGCACAGAGCTCAATGATCTGGGAAGTCTTTCCCAGCCTTTTTGATTCTGTAATTAATATAATTAATGTTGAGACAAACAGTTGGACAAGTCAGTAGGCCACATTTCTAGTGAGGAGCCAATGCTGTATGCATCTGACCCTTTTGTTAATGGAAAACAATCCAACCGGAGCAGCACGTGTCAGCATCCTGTACCAGCACGTCAAGGACGTGTTCGGATATGTTCCAGAAAAGAAGATTGGATCTGGCCATACTCTTTTGGGTTTTTTACCCCCCAGTATTTTTAAATCTCTGTGCTGACCACTGGCAAAAGCTCTTCTGTGGCAGAGAGAAGATTCCTGATTCCCCTGTGGGGCACTTGTCAGGGGTATTTCATGACATGTCAGCATGAGAAACACAGGGGACTGAAACTTAGGGGAAGACTTTCAAATGGTTGCCCAAATTACCTCGGCTTTACTTCCATTTGTTTGCAAAGCAGGCAAAACTGCTTTGGCAGCCTCAAAATTCTAGTATATCACATATTTTGGGGTGTGTACTCAAGCAATAATTAGCATCTACCCAAGAAATTAAATCTGGTTCAGAGATTAATGAATTCTCCAAAGATCTTTAGGACATTTTAGGACCTAAATGCCTTTAGGACAGGCATTTTATTCTCCTTTTACAGCTGGCCTTCCTTGTAATATCATTGCTTGATACTGGGATGGAAAAAAACCCAGGTGCCAGCACAGCTGAACTGTGAGGAGTCCCAGAGCCCATTTTTCTTGGTCGTTTCCTTGATTGCCACCAAGAACCTCCATAACAGGGAACATGGACCCTGCACCTTGGCAGGGAGGTGCAGATCCAAATTGCACAGCTCCCTCTGGTTCCAGCTTCAGATTTTTCTTGAGGATATTCCCAGAGTCAGTCTTTGCAGCTTGCACAGCCCCTCTGCAGTGTGAGCCAGGCTTCTTCGGGGGAGCTTTTGCCATCTGGGGTGGCACACACAGAGTTAGCTACTACAGCCGAGATTGTGATTCCAAACCTTCCATCAACCCTTGCCGCACGCTTCCTGCTAAACACGGAAACCAGAGTCATTGATAATTCATATGTTGCCTCTGAATGAAAGATGTCATTAATATTCTACGCGTGTACATATTTGTGTAGCAAAGCACCCGCAGCGACTGCTCCACTGCAACCAACTCGGGTACACGTTTCACATCCGCCGCGGCGCCTGACCTACAAAAGACACAGACCTCTGCAAGAGAAAAAGTTGCACAAAAATGTCTCCACAGATTTGAACTGAAAGAGCAGTGCAGTTTTAGTTTGGGACTGAATTCTGGTGACACAAATACTGTTATTACAAGGTACCTAAGCACATACCAAAAGAAAATTAACTTCTAGCTGTGCCTTGTTGTTCAATTTAATGAGTCAATGGGCATGTCTACCTGTGTCACTAACCCTGTCACTCGGATAAATCACAAGAAATTAGGATTATTTTCTTCTTTTTGTTCACTGGTGAATAGTAACTTTTCTGTGGCTCAAGCAAGACCTTGCTCTAGAACTGCAAATTGTCCACTTTATTGTTTATATAGGTGCAAAAGTTTTAGCAATCCTACTTCCAGTACTCATGTAGCCTTTCCTCTACATTATGAACATAAGGAGGAGGGCAATCTGTGTCCCCCTCTCTACCCGACATTCTTAATAGCATTAAAAAGAAAAGATAAATCCTGTCTCTGAGGTGTCTCAGTGTTGGGAACCTTGTCCCTGTGCAAAGTCTTCACCTGTTGCAGTAGAAAGTCCAGGTACAAGTAGCATTTCAGGCTCTTATCAGTTCTGTTTTCACTGGTGAGGCCCTGACACAAACCTGGTTGCTCACCCTTGAGGTGCTCATCGAGGCCCTGACTGCCCTGGGCCTGGCTCCCCTGGCAGTCCCAGTTCATCTGCTGCTTCTTCTGTGTTTTTGTGAAGCTCTAATCAGAGTCTGCTCGGCCTCGCGTTCACCCTCTCTGTCCCCATGCAGTAAGACGTTAAAAATATCCTTTTTTTGTGAAGCTGTGAAACCAGGTGTTGCACATAACAACTTTGACCTTTAAAATTTTAAGCTTGTTCAAGTTTTTAACATAAGAGTATTAATTGCAGGTATTTATTGCCATACAAGATGATATTTTTTGTTCCCAAAATCTTAAAATTTATGAGAATTACACTTATTCAAGGACAAATATACTTATTTTAAAAGCTTTTATTTAATAGTTTCAGCAAATTATTCCTTATATCTTAAAAATATTTTTCTGAGTTACAGTGAAGACCAGTAACATGCACATTCCTAATAAAAAGGATGAGAAAGCAGTGCAGAGATAATAAAGGATCCACCTTTTAATCTAACTGGGCATGCACTTTTGCCTGCAAAAGCTGCACACAGGTCTCATGCTAATGCTGCAGCTGAACATGCAGATTAGGTCATCGTGGCTCGTGTAGCTAACCAGAATAATTTGTGCACAAGTACCTGATTTGCATAGAAAACTGCTGCAAAGGCCCGTGCTGGTATTGGGGACCCGATTAATTGCTGCTGGCTGTCCCAGCTGTGCTGCACAGCTGCAGTTCAGCAGTTAGATGGGCTCTAGCACAGGCCTTGTCATACCTCAGCATCCCCTGTCCACTCACCTGTGACCTGTAGGAGTCACACTTCAGGTGAAATGAAAGAAACTACCACGGCTGGAGGCAACGATGTTAAGGTTGCTTCCCAAATTGTATCAAAGTAGAACAAGAAGATACAACCTAAGATTTGGGGGAAATAGGCCAAAGCACATGAGCGGGAGGCAGTAGTGTTAAAAGAGGGGAGCACAAACTAATGTTGATGTACTCTTAATCCATGGTTATCCCAGATTAAACTGCCTTCTGGAGAGGTTTCCAGGGACCTTTTCACATTGAGGTCTTTAGCCTTGGTCACTAGAAGCATTTCTCCTCGTGGGTTTGTGTTTTGAAAAGGATGAGATAAACATTAACATTTCTTGCCCTGTGTATCGCTCACAGTGCTGCTGAGTCAAAAGCACAGTTGAAAACAAAGCAGATGTGGTGCTTTTTTAGTTCTTCAAATTCCATTGCTAATTATAGTGATGTGTAATCATGTATGTTGTTACTGCTGACACTATCCACCCCGCTTCTAAATTCTTTTCACTATATTCCTTTCCACTTGCAATAATAAAGTCCTGCCAGCAATGTTAAGTGACACATAGGGTATATAGAGAGAGCGAAGACTGGCCATTTACTTATATAGATTTTTATGTCATCATCAAAGGGTGTTTTTACTGCACTCAACCTGAAAGACATTCTTGTGTTATTCTTCGTGCTTTTATAATTTCATTGTTTATATATAACACATAGAATTCTGGAATTTGCTTTTTAGTGAAGAGTTTCTTCCCTCTGAGTTATTTCAGCCATAGGTATTGCTTTGCTATTGCAGTCATGAGCAGCTCTTTAAAGGTCTGCTTTTACAGCCCAAAGCTGTTGCTCAGGATACTGTAACACATCAGGGAAGTGTGGCCTCTGCCTGACGGGTGCTGCAGCATTCCAAACACAACTTTATGGGACATGTATCTGTATGTAGTCGATTCATGAATATTGGAGAAGGATGTTACTCCCAATGTCGTTCCGTTAGAGATGTGAGAAATGGGAGAAGCTGTGCAGGACTGTCTGTGGGGGCTGTCCTGAAGGGAACGATGCGGTGGGAGTGCACTGGGGTGTGCCGTGGTGACCAACCTCGCTGTGCTCCGCAGGTGCCGCGGGAGCAGAGCTGGCTCCAGACCCTGCTGCTGCTTCTCCCGCAGGAGGATGGACTTCACTGCTGGGGTTTTCACACTGCTGAGGAGTTTGTAGCTACAGGCTGAGGTATGCAGGGAGCCTGGTCAATGCCAGCTGGGAAAATGGCTTTAAATCTTACATGTCTGCTAAACAACAGTATAATCCTGAACAGAAATACTTCCTCTTACGGGCAAAATTCATGCTTTTTTCCTAGTGTACAATCTGTTTAGCTAACAAACCTGTGCCAGCTTTAGTAAACTGACAGTCTATTCTCCCATTAAAAACAGCAACATTTTACTAACCAATAGAACTATTCAGAAGTGTAAATGCCATACTGGTGTTTCAGTTTTTAAATTTTACAATATTTATTATGAGCGGAAAATGAAAATTCTCTTTTAGATTAGAAACTATTGTTTCCCAGAAACATCATGGTTGTTACTGATCTAACTAGAAGGCTGAGGGGTTGAAATAGGTGTGTGCTGAGAGCCCCATCAACTTCTGAAAAGATGGTCCAGGTTTCTTTCCAAAGGGAATATTGCAGCTTCCCCACAAGCACGAGGTAGGTGGCTCAAATGCTGTGTGATTCACGGCCATAAGAATGCACCACCACCACCAACCCATGCACAGATACACACCCTAGTCAAATTATACATTTGACACATCTGAAACTGAAACTTTTGGCAAGCAATTACTCACGTTAGGGATGCTGTGATTCAGTGTGGGGCTGGCTGGTGATGAAACACTGCAGGGCTGCTCCTCATGGCACCAGGAAACAGGAACCTTAACCTGCCTTGTTACTGCTGGTTTCCCTCTGGAGAACAGATATAATTAATACTATTTTATCCTAAATGATTGTGAAGAAGGACAACTTAGAGACATCACCTGTCACAGTAGGTATTTTCTAGTAAATCTACTGAAAATTGTAAATGGAAGAAAAAGTCTGAGATTTAAAACTTTTGTCAGACAACAAAGAACACAGCACAGGGCAGAGCTTGCTGTGGCTTTTGGGGAGCTGCAGCTGCTGCCCAGGGAAGTGCAGCTTTGGGAACTATAAAGGACAGAGGCAGTGAAAGGGTTTGTTCTGTGGTACACAAACACAAACACTGCTTTAGTCAATCCCTTCTGGCTGGAACTGTAATTCTGAACAGGGAGGCAATGAGAAGAAAGAAGGAACATCTATCCATATTTGGAGAAGTTACAAATTCTTAACACTGATACACTGTGATATCCTGTGCTTTGTTCTCTTGGGAACTCCTCTTCTTTGGGGCAAATCATTTCATGTCGCTTGAATACTTCTTAAAACATTTCCAATGCCAGCACTATTCATTCATGTTTATGAAGTCTGTTTATATTTGTGCTTCAGTAAATGTCACCACAAAAATAATACTATAAAGTATTGGAAAAGATCTCTTCCCAAACCAGTGGTGAAGCTCTTGGGGACTGTGATGGAATTAATCATCCAACTGGTCTGCAGTGTCTATAGCAGTGACTGTGCCTCCACACTCTGCTGGCTGTAGATCTCCCTCAGACCTTTTGTGTACTTCTGTTATTTGTTCTAAGCATCATTTAGTGCCCTCAGTGACCTCATTATGTTTATATCTATAATTGGAAAAAGATACATTTTAGGATGTGACATTTTTGGCCAGGTTAGAAAGCATACTTTATTAAAATTGCTTTGGAAAGGATACGTTGTCCCTCACTCTCCACTGGATTTTCTGTATTCTTTCCAAATAGGCAACTCTTAACAAATTTCATTAAACTAATGTCTATTACCTTAAAAATGTATAAAAGACTGAGTTCTGTGATTTTAAGAACTCTCTATGAAGAAGGGAGTAGAACTTTACCTGAAGGTAAAAAATCAGCATCCAACCGTGACATAAGAATTTGCAGGCAAAACTTCACTGGTGCTGCTTAGAGCTGCACTGAAAGGAGATTATGGTTATGTAATAGAATGTTTTAGTGAATAGTTTCACAGTTCAATAAATTATTATATGACTGAAAGACACATGGGGCAGAGTGGGCTCAGCAGATGACAGGACATGATTTTCAGAGTGTTTGCCCTTCATTTTACACCAGCACTCCTTCTGGTTTAGCCAGGAATGATCCACAGCTGTAACTAGGAACAAGGTGCGAGACTGGAATTGTAAAAATGACAGTTGTGAGGCTCAGTTTGTTCTCATTTTAAACCATAGTGATATCCTTGGTTAGAGATGGTGTTAATAAATGATGACAATCCTTATTTGGAACTGAGAGGGATTTCTAATTGAGAATGATTTAGTAATTCTTAAAACAGGGGAATAAACTCCTCTTTGGTTCATTTAGAGAGTCCCAGTAGATTTCCATTTGGCCTGGAGAGTTTTCTCTGTCCCCATTTTCAGGCTTCGTTGCGTTATCTGTATTCACTGTTTTATCTCCTATGGCAGCTTCTTCATTATTAAGCAGGCTCTGAGAAGGAGAGATTGGATTAGATCAGTTTTGTCATCAGTTTGTGCCATCTAAATGGCACAAGACAATACAAAGTATCTCCTAACATTTCTGACATACTGACAAAGCAGATTTATTGATATGAACTCTGTCTAACATATCTGATCTGTACAGTCTTCTGACAGATTGTATTTGCAAAGCTGCTCTGGAATTTTTCAAAAACAACCAACCAACTACTTTGCCTCCTTTTAGGATTGTGCAGGAGGGTGTAACGCAGCCAGGTGTTGACCCGCCCACAGAGACAGAACTGCATAAATAGGGAGCTTAATTTTGCAAAGTTGTTTCTTCCCATAGCAATATTTCCTAGGATTCTTATTTCTTAGGGCTTAGAATTCAGAGGCCTGATGGTACATAACACAGTTGAAGAAAATACCTTCTGTTTTAAGTTGCCAATGTAACCATGATTTTAAAAAAACAAACCCAAAACAAAACAGACAGTGTTGGGAAGGGCAACTGATTGACAATGTGCCAGAACAGTGGAGTTAGGTAAGGCTGTTAAAAAGCAATGGAATTATGGTAAGATAGTAATGACTACTGTGGGAGTCTGGATTGTAAAATTTTCAGCTGTAATGGCTCAACAGTCAGTTCTGTAAAATTCACCTTTGTGCAGACACTTGCACATCTGTAGGAACAGGCATGTCCACAGCTGGTGAATGCTGGTCCAGGAGCTTGGTTCTGGAGCAGCTGTGTGTGCAATTTTCATTGATCACAGAGCTTCTGTTGCAGAAGCAGGAAGAAATTAAGCATCCCCAGAACTGCTAAGAGTTACTGTAGTGAGTTCAAAAGAAAAAGTAAATTACAAGTGCTGCTTTCTCCATCCCCTGCCTTGTCTGGCTGCTGATGTTCAGGAGACCTTCACCTGTTATTTTCAGGTGAGCAGAGCTGGGCTCCACGTGCCAGCAGAGCTTTCAGTAGCATTTTTTGAATGCAGGGAGATGCCTTTAGGCAATTCCAGAAACACAGCTTTTATTTTCCTTTTTGTGACAGGAAAAGACCGAACACTGAAAACAGTGATGATTGCATTTTAATAACCAAAAAATTAAGTAAGTTTTAAATGTCTAGAAACAGATTCTCAGGGGAAAATAAACCAAAAACATTTCCACCTTCAGCCTGAGACATCAGCCATCAGAGTGTGTAACCTGCCAGGTTCTGTGTGTTCACCATTTTTTTTAGTTCAACCACTTTTTTTTTAGTTCAGGGTGGTTCTCCCACAAGGGAACCTTCCATGCTCCAAGTTAATTATGTTTCTCTCCTCTTGAGTTTCTTTACTACCTAGAAATTTAAGCTAATGTGTTCTATTTTAGGTTTTTAAAAGTGCTCAGTGTTATGAAAACTATGTACTCATGTAAAAAAGATTACAAAAATCTGAATACAGGGAAGTAGAGGACAGCTAGAGATCATCCTTGTTCTCTGTCCTGGATCTGGCCAGGACAGGGTTAATTTTTAATATCATTCCTAAACCACAACATTCTCATAGAACATAATATCTCTAAAATAGTTGTCCTGAAGTAGTCCTGCATTATGCTGTGCAAAATGTATACATTTTAATGAGGTGAGTTAATCCCTATATTCTAGGAGAAGACCTTGATAGCGTTATCTGTCATTACTTACAATACTGTATGAATTAGAGTGCACAGAGATATTCTGGGGCTGCCAGACCAGTTAAGGAAAAACAACCTTTTACAGGCACAAAAATTGAGATGCTTACAGGCCCTCAGCTCCAGCTGGGGTTGGTATCAGCAGGGACAGCTGTAACAGAGGGGGACACGGCTTTCCTAAGATAACACTGGATGCTGAGGTTTTGTAATAAATCCCTTGCCCCACGATTTCCATCATCCTTGTACACACCTGGAAGTCTTCAAAGCCTGTTAGCAAACAGCAACAAGTGTTCCACTGCCACCTAAGATGGGGAAAATAAAACAGCAGTGTTAAATGTCACGCTTGGAAATGGCAATCGTACGTGTTCAGCAGCCCTGTACCTGCTGAAGATTAAAAAATAATGTGGGTCCTTGCTGGAGGGATGCATTGCCAGGCAGAAAAATGGAAAGCACTGAGCTCAGGAGAGCTGAGCCCGCTGAATGCGCTGGCAGGAGCCTGTGCCAGTGAGCTGTTACCTAATGACTTGGTAATTCAAGCTCTGATACAGAGTCAGGGAGCACAAGGGAGGCTCTTGTAGCCCGGCATTTAGAGTCCTGAAACTAAAAATCAGCTAAAATTACTGGATTTTCTTTTTTAATATTGTTAGTCCAGTGTTCATGTGAGCTCTGAGACATGAAGGGGAGCAAAATGGAGTTACACGTGGCTGGAAAGCCAGAATGGAGGAGTCAGATAAGCAAGCAGGAGCATCTGTAGTATAGACCTTGAGCAGTGAGGGCTCTGCAGTCCAGCAGTGGTGAGACACTGTTCCCAGGAGCTGCTGCATCTTCAGTTTAAAGAACACAGTCAAAGCAGTGAATACAGCCCTGTTCCAACCAGCGCTGGCATTTCTGTGCAAAGGTTGCAATTAGCAAAGTACGCTCTTTTCAGATCATTCGTAATGGATGTAAGAGCTTGACATTATCTACTTACTGTATCCCAAGACCAGCTTAAAACCACTGTGGAATCTCCTCATGGCACATTGGAAATGGAGTAGAAAATTGGAGGACTTGTATTAAGTCCTTTAAGGTCTTGTAGTAAAATTAATTTTCGTAGCAGAACTTCAGCGGTTTCACTGAGTGACACTGACAGCACTCTAGAATCCTGTACTGATTTATTTTTGTGCACTTCATTCTTCATTTCCATTGCCTTGTTTCTTGTGGAGTGATTTACATATATGCAAAATGAATGTAAAAAAAATCAAATCAAAATCGTGGCCTTTCTCACTAAGGTTTTGTAAGTGCTAATAATAGAACAGGGTGCAAAGCAAGTGGAGAATCTTGCCTTCAGGCATGAGTCTGCTTTCATAGCATTCTTATCCAGTTCTTTGTTTTGATGTTATTCTTAATTTATCAGTATTTTTACTAATTAAAAAAATAGTCAATAAACTACTCCATTCAAAAAATAAACTCAACAGCTAATACGCATTTTATCCAGAGTGTTGAGAATGATGGTGAGAAGCAAATCAGGATGGAGTGGGGGTATGGAACTTGGAATAATTTAAAGAAATTGCAGGAGAAGGCAAAAAGCTCATTTTATTCCCATTTAGCAATTAAGGCAGGATTCCGTCTTTATCCGTCATAGCACACAGAAGGAAAGAAAGAGAGGAGGGGGTCATGAGTTGGGTGTTTGGCTGTGAGCATACCAGTTGTGATGGGAGAGGAAAACACAGCAAAAGAGAGAAGTGGTTGGTATCCACAATCAGAAAATGTCTGAGCAGGGTGGCGGTCAGCTCGGCAGAGGGTCTGTAGTCCCCGTATTAGCCAGGTGGCCAGTTCCCCACTTAGCCTGCCAAGTGAGTTGATCATCAGCTGGGAGCCAGACAGAGTGCCAGGTGGCCAGATCCATCACTCAGCATCCAATTAACAATGACACTGGTTTGGAGCCAAGCGGGAAGGCGGCTCTGCAACCGGGAGAGCGACCATCCCTGTGTCACCAGTCCAGTCCCTGCAGCAGGTCCAGCTGCCTTCCATTTCTCTAGAAAGTCTGGGCTTTTTGAGACCTCGCTTTGCGTTGTTTTGGTTGGTTGTTTTTGGGGTGGCTTTTAAGCAGTAAAACTGTCTAAATCTTTTGGGTATCTCCAATGTTATTCTTTTCTGGCACTTCCTCTGTGCCTCAGACAGAGCTGTGCTGCACTGTGAGCAGTGGGTCTGTCCACGTGAGAAAGAAGCTATCCAAGTCATTTGATCTCTGAACTGCATTGTGGTATGGACTCAATTTAGGAATGTTAGCCCATGTCTGGTACTGGGATCATAGCTCAGGTAGATCAAGCCTGGTTATACATGAATTACGTGGCAAGAAATGACCTTCCACTCAGGTCTCATTAAGACTTACACTGATTCAACATTCTGTAAAGGCAATTGTCTTTTAAAGGCTTTTTCACCTCAGTGCATTATGTAAGATGTTCTTCATTATCTACACATTATTTAATGGGTCTGCTTTTCCCACTCTTTGCCTCTGTACAAATTTTCCATAGGTTTAAATGGAAGTACGAGATTCAAAGTTTGTTGTGATTATGTGGGTATAATCATGGATTTCCTAAGAAAGCTTTGGAAGACAATCTGGATCAGGGAGATGGGATGACCCAGTGAGGCTGCTTGTTCAAATTACCCCAGAATTTGTTGGGCAGTCGTGGTCCACAGAGGTGGCTCCCTGGAGGCCCCTACGCCCAGTGAACGTGGTCTCTTCCTAAGCCTTACTGGTCTGCCACAGGAGCGAAGCTAAAAGGGTTTGAAGTCTTTTCCACTCTGAAGAAATCTGGTTGAGACGAGTAAGTAGAGAATATTTGTCAGTTTTATTCACATGTTGTGAACAAATAGAGGTCTTCCATTTGTAGCATCTTGTATTAAGTACTAAGGTATTAGAAAAACAAGGGGAAGGGGGGTATTTCAAAATTCATCTCACTTTGGACATCTCATAGGCTGAAAATAGCATTCCACCTTTAGACTGGCAGTTAGGGCAAAATAAACACTTTGGAATGAAGCAAAGGGACTGGCTGAAAGTGAGATAATAGTTTATAGGAATGGAGCCATTTATAGCCTGCAGGATACAGCGGCTCGGAGACAGCCCCGTGACTCACGGGCAGCACGGGGAAGGTGCTCTCGGGGGGGAGGCCTGGTCAGCATCTCAGAGCTGTCACTGCAGCTGCTCACGGGACAAACTGACAGAGAATGACTGTCAGAGGTTTGTGGTTCTACCTGGGCAACTACAAATAATGACATTTAAAACTCATTTTCACAGGCCGGGTATCAGATTGGTCACATCTCATTGCTTCAGTATATGTGAGTACAAGGATATGCATATGAGACAATTAGCTACATCAAGCAGGGTGTTTAAAAGAGGTGGTGGTGTCTCACCTGGCAGATGGAATACATACCAGTGCTCATTTCAAGTTCTCAGATACTCTCTTCATTAAATCATGTAATACTTCTTTGCGTTAGATTTCTCAGTGATGAGACAGGAATAGCAGTTTTGATCTATAACTCCTTAAAGTCAACAAAATATCTTGGCATTTTTGGATGAGACAGTAACTGATGTACTATAATCCTGAGTTGACTCAGACTGGCCCTGTGACCTTGTGTTAGCCTCTCTCACCAGTTTCCATGGCAAAACGGAGCTAAAAGTGCTTAATTATCCACTTTATCTACTAAATAGGGTTAAGACTGGGGATGTTATGACCATTTAATTACTCTTTGTAATGAGCTCTGAAGAGAAGCGACTAAGAGCCGGTGGTGGTGGAGTAAATCTCACAGCTGCTGGATAAACTGTGCTGGGAGGGTGGGAGGCCGAACGTGCCCAGGGTTGCCCCAGATGCCGATGCTGAGCGATGCTGATCATCCCGCGTCCCTGCGGGCTCTGTGATCCCATCCCCGCACACGCCGAGGGGCTGCGCGGTCCCAGCCCCGCACACACCGAGGGGCTCTGTGGTCCCAGCCCCGCACACACCGAGGGGCTCTGTGATCCCAGCCCCGCACACACCGAGGGGCTGCGCGGTCCCAGCCCCGCACACACCGAGGGGCTCTGTGATCCCATCCCCGCACACACCGAGGGGCTCTGTGGTCCCAGCCCCGCACACACCGAGGGGCTGCGCGGTCCCAGCCCCGCACACACCGAGGGGCTCTGTGATCCCATCCCCGCACACACCGAGGGGCTCTGTGGTCCCATTCCCGCACACACCGAGGGGCTGTGCGGTCCCAGCCCCGCACACACCGAGGGGCTGTGCGGTCCCAGCCCCGCAGCCGCTGCCAGGGCCGGGCGGTCCCAGCGCTGCCTCCCTCGGCAGTGTGGCGATCGCTGAGCGTGATGCCAAGCCCTTGCATCATCCGCCCTCCTCCGCCACAGCTGCGATAGTCACAGTTAGGCTGGGAGGAGCGTGTCTGTGGCGTTTCTGCCCGTTGGATCCCTCGCAGACCGTCCCACGGAGGTGGGGTTTCTGCCGTGCTTACGTGTCTGTATTTCAAATCAGCCTCTCCTTGTGCAGCTCCTCTGCTCTCTGAGCCCTGCACACACGGGAGCTGCAGCGGGCGAGGACAGCCTGTGGCTGGCAAACTGCCCCCAACCTCCGCAGCGATCCGACCCCCAGACATCCCCTGCTCGCCCCCCGAGCACCCCCTCGTCATCTCCCCCCTCCTCGGCTGACCGGCCCTTCTGCCGCGCACGGGAGAGGGGGAGAGGTTCTCCCAGTTCGAGGGAACTTGGAGAGAGAAGAGGCTTTATTAGGCCAACTTTTTGGTTATGAGCGAGAGGACAGTGCCCAGTAGCGGGCACGGTACTCCCCGACTGACCGTGCTCACGTGGAGGAGCCCCACGCTGTGCATCAGCTCTGCCCTTGCTGGGACGTGCTCACACAACTGCGCCAGCAACCCAAGGTTGCCTGTTATCTCTGAGCAGTACACAACGAACAAGCTTATTTTGAGAAACAACTTAAAATAACAAGGTTTTGCTTGCTTTCTAGGTCCAGAACTGCTTCTTTATCTTGTCTTCATTTTTTTTTGTGAAATATAAAAGAATTATGATTTTGTCTTTTTTTTTTTTTTCTTATGTTTTAGCATGACTGCTTTTAGAATACCTCCATCTTCTAGGACCAGCAGAAGGGTGATTTCATATCAGCTTCCTAAGGGCAGGAATTAATGTAGTTGAGTGCACTGATGAAGGCAGTGGCCAGTCAGAGGGAAAAGACAGAGAAAGGAATGGTCAGCTTTACATATTTCAAAACAGAAAGTTCCAGATAGGTCCTTCCCCAGAGTTGTTTTTTTTTTTCCACTGTAAATAATTCTTCAATCTCTATTGATGATTTTTACCAGCATCATCAGGCAGTATTTACATTTGTTTGTTTTTATATTGGAATGTTGATGAACAACATGTGAAAGAACCAAACACAAATGAGTTCAAAGATGACATCACTTTGTCGTTGTAATTTGGGGCTCAGTTATCAACAATCTTACATTCTCAGATGCCATTTGAAAACCTGCTGAAGGACCAGACAATTGGAATGACCATCTGTAATTCAATCCACTCAGATGCCATCTCAGAGGTCGTGGAATCCTGTTCCTAAATGTCTTACACCACAGAATTTTGTGGGGATTTTTACCACAAGAGGATGAAATGAGAGTCTTCTCCAGGTTAGAATCTCTCCTGGCCCTCTTTTCTCCGGTGGTCCCAAATCCCTGCTGCGAGCAGGCCCCTGGACAGGCAGCAAGGGAGGATTTTGCAAATCTCTGCCCCTGCCAGTCACCATGAGCCGTGTTGCCCCAAGGAAATGAAAATTGCCTGCCTGTTCTACACCAGTGTGCTATGCAGATTAGAATATGGCTTTAGGTATTTGGGTGCTTTAAGCCTGAGTGTAAGATTTTTTTTACCTCCATAATAATGAAGTGGAACTAAATGCTCTGTTTTCCAATGTGCCACAAGGCTGATTAAACAGGAGGCTGGCAAAGGGGGTTTAGAGCAAACATTTAGCTTTGGGTATTCTTTTGTTTGTCATTTTTGAACAGTGGGTTGGAACAGATTATAAAGCTTGAAATGAATATAAATAGTTTCCTGGTTTAAAAAAAAAAAAAAAAAAAAAAAAAAAAAGAAGAAGAAGAAAAAACCAGAAGAGGACCAATTTAAACCTTGCCCTGAGGAGCTGGCAGCTCAAAGCCAACATGTGGAGTCGTGTAGTGGAACTGTAAAGTGTAATTCCTCACCAAAAGGAAATGAAACTCATCTAGTTGGGTTTGCTTCACAGTGTCCTCCCAGCCCAACTGTCTGAGGAGCTGTTACCAACATACTCGTACTGGGAATTAGGCAGCTATTATTTATAACAGAAGTGTCTACTAGCCCTTCTCCACTGCAGAATGCCTTCTTAGCGTCAAATGATTTCTGCAGCACTCCCGGGAGGGCAGCGATCCTCATCATTTTACTAGTCCTTATCATCTGGGAAATATTCAGAAATGCTTCTTCCAGCACAGCTGTGCAGCTCCATGTGTTCCATGTCTCTGCACGGGGATGCTGCCCCTTCCCAGGAGTCCCAATTCACTTTTGGGATCCTGGATTTACTGCTGGCATTAAGGCTAGTTAATAAACCTAATAACACTGATATCATTGTTATCTGTAAGACTTGCACGAGCAGGAGGCTGATATTGAAAAGTGGGTAGAGCAAGTAAGGAAGGGCCAAGTGAGGCGTTAGGGCAAGTGGAACAGCAGCCTCTGCCTTCCCAGCTCCCACAGTGTGGCCACAGACCAGCTCTTCCTATTCATCCTAGCTCTTGGTTTTCCTTAAGAAATCTGGCAAAGGATCAGGCAATGCATAATGGAAAGGCTGCTGAATGCTGCAAGCGACGAAACCCCCCAGCGTTTGGCATTTATTTTTGTAGCATTTGGAGATGTGGACTGGGTAATCCAATATGGCTTTTATGTCTTATCTGGTATTGTTTGCAGCAGGCCTGTTTAGTGAGCATGTCACCTTTAGGCACTAGTGGTGAGCAACATCTGCAAATGGAACCTTAACCAGCTGCTCCTCGAGCAGTCCGACAGCACAGCTCACAGTGAACACGGAGCTCCGTGAACCAGGGGCTGTCCTCTGATGGCTCTCTGTGCCAAACTGCCTTGAATTTAGGACTCCTCGTGAACATGTGGGAAAATAAATGATGCAGCTTGGAAATGTCGGTGGAAAATAATATATCTTCATTTATCCCTATTTTCTTGTTTACAGATCTGTGCAGCCACAAGTAACAGATCAATGTGTTTGCTTACATCCGTGTTGCATCTTTTATCTGTTTATTAACAGGTACAAAATATCCATGTCTCTGCCCAGTGTGTTAGGAATTGTAGAGGGCTTTTTGACTCACTAATTAATATAGATGTTTTTATCTATTGAGAACAGGGCTGAAAGTGGACTTATCAAAAAATGCCCCATAGCTGGTATTTTTACTGTTGTCCCTTAGTGAATACCATCCAAAAAGGTCTCAGCTCGACTGTATTTTGCCATCTCTGTTAAGTAGAATACAAAATTATATACAAATATATAATTAAATATTAATTTAAATATATATACACTTAAATCTAGTCTTACATCACTTTGGGGAAGATGGGGCTAACTTTGACCCAGTTTCTCACTGATGTGATTAGTGGTTCTATGTGCCTCTAACTGAAATCCATTAAAAGGTGCTGCCTTGTTAAAGCTTCATCTCTGGTGATCAAGTTTCTTTGAGGAGTTTGCAGTTACCCACTCAAAAATAGACTTGCTAACAGTCACTAAGTAATTTCTGAATATTTAGGTCACTTCTCATTTCTAGTTTTCACCTTTGGAGACAGAACTGGTGCAGGTAGTTATTGGTCTGAACTCTCTTCTGTTTCCACTTAAATAATTGGGAATTTTGCCATGAGCTTCAGTGGCCAGGACTTTTAGATCTTTTCCCACTGACCTGAGGGAAGTGTTTGCAGAACAGGGTGTTTCCCCTGGCATCAGTTCTGATCCAAAACTCAGCGCTGTGTTCCTGACACACCTGCTGGAACTGAGGCTGCACACCTGTCCTGTGCCCAGGGATGCCCTCTCTGTGTGACCTGAGGGGAGTTTGAGGGACCATGCTCGAACTCCTGCAATGGGACTGATATCAGTCTGACTATGGAATTTTCATTCTAAGAACTGCTGTGTGCTGCAATTCCTTTTTTCTTGGCTGTTCAGGTGTACCTTTCGCTGTTGGTTTTTTATTTTCCACTTTCTTTAGGAGTTAAAGGGAAACAAACACAGGTTCTGGATTGTCAGATTAGCAGTTCTTGTAACTTTTCTTTTCAAGGTGAGAGATTTCTCTCCACTGGTTTTGTAGGCTATTATTACAAGGTCTTCAGCACGTCTGGAGCATCACCTCTGCAGGTCCCTGCCAGCCGTGTCACTTGGCACAGACATCCTCTGGAGCTCTGCTGGGCTGTGTCAGGAGTCTGAACTCTGCACAGCCACCCCTTGCACTTTGGCACGTTCCAGTCTCCTCTTCCCAAGCTGCTGTGCAGCCTTGTGGAAGGGCTGTTAAAAGGCAACACTAATGGCACTGGCTCAAGGTTCTCTTGCAAGCTTCAATGAACCAGTTTCAGCATTGCTGCCTTCACAGTTCCGTGGTTTGGGTTGGTGTATCCCTTGCTTTCCTTCAAGTCCAAACCTTTTGGTTAGCTAGGAGTTCTTTTGACTGAAAAAGCCACGTCAGTGTAAGCCCAAGGTGGTTTAGGGTTTTGGAATAACTTCTTTTGCTTCCCTTTCTGTGATTTCAGCCATATCTGGCTTGGGGATTTGCTGAGCTTCAACAATCCCATTATAAGCAAAGCAATGCAATTTGCCTGTAGACAAGCTCTTAATGTCATTTACAGTGATTATACCTGTGTTAAAATTACAGTATTGGTTCAGAGCAATGCATTATTTTAAATAATTGTAAAACTAATTGCTCAGCCTCTTAAATAAAATTGCTTCACATATCTTTTCTTCAAATACTTTTCTTCTGCTCTTTGATATATTGATATTATGAGGCCTCCTCTTGTCTCTCAGTGACTGTCAGGTGCAGACTCACCTCCCAGCAGTGTCACAATGACATTGTGCACATCAGACTTGGCAGAGATGAAGTCAAACTGCTTGGAGCTGCTGGGAGGGATCTGTGGGGTGCTCAGGCTTCCCTGGAGCGTGGGGAGCACTGAGCTGCAGGCAGGGCCATCCCCACAGGGCACAGGGAGCTGGGTCAGGACCCACCGTGTCACCGCAGGGAGTGCTGGAAGGTGACCTTGTGTTGGCAGGTCTGCTGCCTGTCCCTTCTGTCAGTGCTGCTCTGAAAGGGTCGTTCTTGGAGATAAAGAGCTCATAATGGTTTCATAGAATGTCAACTGGATAATTAAATGCCTTTCTATTTTAGGTTGGAGAAGTGTTGAAAAATTATGCTGTTAATTTTACAGTAGGAAATAAATGCACAGAGAGTGTGTAGCATCCAGAAAATGGACCCAACCCCATTGCATCGATTCTAGTTGGGTATCATGGACTTAAAAGCAGTTACCACAAATTTGATTTTTTTTTTTTTATATAGTCTTGAGAGCTGGTGACGTTCAGGTCTGGTGTTTTTAATTTTAAAATTATCTTCCAATGTTTATCTACAGTTCCAAAACAACCCCAAATTTATATTTAAAGAGAACTTTATCTAGATTGTTCTGTAGATTTTGTCAGTGGCTGTTTTGTCACCATTGGTGATGAAAAGTGAGGTGTTTTTTTTTTGCTCCTGACCATCATTATCAAGTGATTCTGTATTTCTTTACAGCAGATTTCCCCCTAGACCTTATGAATTGCAGTCAGTTTTTACTCCAAGATAACTCCCTGTCCCTGCAGGGGCAGTTCACAGCTGGCAGTCAGGTGTCTGTTCAGCATGGCCTGCCACTGATTCCTGGCAGGGTGCTTGGGACCTCCCCAAAACGCAGGATTTAACAGTAAGATTCACATCATCTAGCTTGTAGAGTTGGATTATTTATTGTCATTACTACTATTATTATTACTATTATTTTCTGGATTTTCCATGTTCATTTTACATTCCTTGCCTTCTCCAAGGATGGATTCTTTATTACCCTGCACTTGTTACCTGCTGTTACGCTCGTTCTGGCAAGTTGTGCTCACACAGTCCCTTTGCCAGAGCAAATTTTCTCACCCTTTGGAGAAACGTATCTTCTGGCCTTGAACCCTACAAAAAAGAACATGAGATTATCTTAGCTTTTGGTACTGTGGTATTTGATACTTGAAAATTTTAGGAGATAAAGAAGAAAGGTTTCCCCTTCTCCTCTCCTGACTCAAGAGAGTATTGTGACAGCTCCTGATTTGGACATTTTGTGTCGCTGGGACTCACAGTTTGATCAGAGAAAATCAAATTTGGAATTGAAGCTCTCAAGGTGTCTGTGCTTGAGGCAGCTGGCTCTGGAACCCTTAGCGGGACTGTCCATGGGAGGGAGACAGGGAGCCGGGACAGGATGGGCTCTCATCCCGGGAATTACCAGGACAGAAACAAACTGCCTGCGAATTACCGGGACATGAATTACCGCCAGAAGGGGAGTGAAATCGGGAACACACGAGTTGTTACCAGCTTCGTAAATAAGTCACCAAAAGAGAGAAACCCACCCTTTCCCCCCCCCCCCCCCCCCCCCCCCCCCCCCCCCCCCCCCCCCCCCCCCCCGTATTAAATCAGGCACTTCTTACACCATCAACTTGTCACAAGTGTGAGACCCGAGCAAATGCTTTCAGCATCTGAAGAGATGATCCCTCTGCAGTGCGCTCGGTTTCATCCCCTCTTTAAATATTTTCTAATGCCAAACAAATGCCGTTCGGGTTTATGTGCTCAGACTAACAGTGACATCCAGTGGCTGAGCGACCCAACCACGGGAACAGTCACAGCGGATGGAGCGGCCGAAGGGATCAGTTATGGTGATTTAGAGCAGATGGAGTTTATAGTGAATATGTAATATGCCATCCTCGGGGCTCGTGTGACAGCCAAACCCCTTTCACCCTCACACGTGTTCTCTTGGGAAGGCGGCGGTGAAGCTGCAGTGTCCAGAGGAGAGATCACTGTCAGGTCTCCTGCAGTGGTGGAGACTTCGGGCACAAATTGACTCCTGCTTTAAAAATCTCCTTTTATCTCTCCAAACCAGTCTCACCGAGTCTGTAAGCACTTTGGGCATGAGCAGAGCCGATGGCTGTTCTGAGAGCTGCCTGAGCGCTGGGGAACGTGCAGGGCTGCAGCACCAGTGCTGGTCCCAGATGTGGAAGATTGTTGGATGTGCTCCTGAGTGCTCCAAAGCCTACTTTAGAAGGAAAATACATTCAGAAAAGGCAACTAGAACTGATAGTGCAGTGTTATAAACACAGCTGGGGTTTCCCTGTGCCCCTAGAGCATCTGATCCGAGTATGTGCAGAGGAGAATGTTTATTTATTACTGAGAGGTAATTCATTACTGGCCTTGGGCCCAAAGGCAGCAGCTGGAACCACTATTGCCAGATCGGACCCTTGTGGCCATGGGCACGTCACAGGTGAAGGATGATCCATCTCTCTTTGGGATGGCTGTTGCACCTCTCCTGATGGCACACTGCAGCCATCCATCCTCCTCTTACTGCTGAGCTTCTTAAGAGCCATTCGTGTTTTGTTTGTGGTCTGCAAGTTAAGGGAGAGCTTAATGACGTAGGATTCCCAAAGCTGTAGGATGGTAATTATGCCAGCAGTGCCACGTTCTAGGAACAAACCTGGGTGTTTCAGAGAAACCTCGCACAAAGCGAGAACGGCTCCCAGAAGTCTTCTGACATTAACTGTACAAATAGCTTGATAGAATAAATGGCTGCTTCCAGCATGAACAGAGCTAATTTTAGACAGGAGTCCCTAATGTGCCTGTCAGTGCTTCCAAATGAATGATTAAAGATAAAAATAGATTTATCATGTTTTCCCTTGCACCGGGCCTCAGATCTGTGGGCAATATGGAATCAACTGCTGCAAACACCCATGTGAGCCTGCCCTAATGTACTCTGGAAGTGATTCCACAGTGTCCACTGAGCACAGCTGATTGCATTGTCACAGCTGAGACATTCCCATCCTGACTGCAGTTACAAGAAGCACCTGGTAAATTTGTTTTGACTTTGCTGTCTCCTGGTTAACGTAAAAGTGCCGGTGATGTAAGGCCTGTGCTATACTTCATTCTCTCCTAAGAGCCTGCCAGTGAACAGCACACACGATGAGAAATGTGCTTTGTAAGGCTGATCCAAAGGTAGATGTTGTCTTTTTCTGCTTGTTTTCCCCGCAGACCTTTGTTTAGTTTAGTGGTTTAGTTTATTTACCGTGTAATTGAATTTTTGAAGACAGTATCCATTTAGCAAAAACTTTTTTCCTAAAATAACTCCATTTCACTTGACTCTGTCCTGTGGCCCAATTTCTAAGAAATATATCAGAAACATATGTTAAAATATTCAAGTACCAGTACTACAGAAGTATTGCCACAATATCATTGGAAGCCTTAAATAAGCACACTTGTAAATTCTATCCATATCACAGGAGTGCAGTGTGCCTGTGGCAGCTCCTCCCTAAGCATCCTCAGGGGCTGGCAAGGCATCCTCCCCAAAATACCTGATGAGAAGATCCCTTCATCATGCCTGCTCAAGGCCCAAGGTATTTCACTCTCTTTATAGGCACATCATTTGTCAAAAAGTTAACAGATTTTGTATCTAAATCTTTAATTAGCAACTAAAGAGTAAAACCAGAAAAAATCAGTTCATTATTTGTCATGGATACAGAGTACATTTGCCTTCACTAGGAAGAGTAATACATTTATAGTAAGACTTTATTCTTTCAAGGTTCACGGGTCAAGATTAATCAGTTGTGACCTTGGCACACAGCTCTTCTCTTCATGAAGTAAAAGCTGAGCAAGGGAATCTGAAACAGGGATCTGTACGTTTATATAGAGCTGGGTCTGATTGAATGGTTGAAATGTAATTGAACAGCAAAAAATAACATTCCTTTACAGAGGGAGAATTAAAGACCTTTGGAAAAAGAGAGGTGAAATATGAGTAATTTTTCAGTGAAGTGACATTATGTATTAATCTCTAACACGGCTGAGGTTGACAGTTATAGCTCCTTTCCTACTGTAATCCTTTCTCCAGAGCAGTTCTTCCTGCTTAAAATATTCAGAGAGAAAGATACAAACATCAACATTTGAAATGTGAGGTGCTTTGGTGGCAGAGTGTTCACTGCCAAACGGAATTCACGTTTGTTTCTGCTTGGCAGCTCAGGCTGGATCATTGCACTGATCAGTATTGTTTGAACCCAAACTGGGATTTCTACTGCCTTTTCATAAACCCACTGAATCATTTATACTTGTATTAAGGTTTATAATCTTGTTTTTGAAAAAGGAGCGCTGACCTTTGGCTGATGTCATTTGCTAGGCTTCCTCCAAGCGATGCCATCAGGAATTACAGGGATAATGAGGTGGAACAATTTATTAATCTGTCATCCCTGAGCAAATGGGCTACATTTGTTTTGGAGCCTTAATGTAGTGGTCATGGGTTAACCAGCTTCTAAAATCCCCTGGGCTTTTATTTCCAGGTAGGAATAAACTGGGATCCTACTGACTTACCATGTATCAAGGTAGATAAAGGGTGAAATCTATCATTAGAGTAAAAACATCATGGATTTTCATAGGGTCAGGAATTCACTGATGCTTTCAGTTCTGCAGTTCATTGCACCCACAGAGCTCTAAGTGGCCTCAGCAGAACTCCAGCCAGCACTGCAACCTGCAGGTCCAGGAGCTCACCTGACAGCTTTGCTCACCTGGGTTTGATCCCAGGATGAATTTCTTCAGCAACTGCTGCTATTTTGTGTATGAGGTCAGTGGGAAACTGCTACTCTCCAACTAGAACACAGGGGCAAGAAATCAGCAAATTTGGCTTTGAATCAATGACATCTTCCTTTAAAGCTGCTTGGCAGTTCCAGGTGTACTTGTTCTGCACTGAAATGCAAATCTACCATTTGAAATATGCAGGTGTTTTCAGATCAATCAAAATTCCATTGTACTCCTAAACTTCAAATGCTCCTTTTCATTGCCCATCACACACACACTTGTTTCCATTTCACATTTTCAGCTAGTATGTGCAAAAAGAAAAATTCATGATGAAAACCCCTGCTAGGAGTGTGCTCTGCTGCTCCCAGGGCATGCCTGGGTCTAATCTGGGATTATCCCCCTCCTGACAGCTGCTTACTAAAGTGCTGTTCCAGTCTAGCCCTCGTGTCCCGCATGTTCCTGGCGTGCTGAGTCGGCACAGGAGCTGGCTGGCCCTGGCCTCTCGTCACGCCCTCCAGATGCAAACCAAGTGTCTGATACCACTTCTGGCAGCAGGAGCTGCACAGTCTGCTTGCTTAGGCACCAGTAGGCCTTGCTCTCTAAATCTTTCATAACAGCTGTTGAATACACTCTTGTTATTTCACAACTCTGCACCTTTCTCTTCACTGTTTGCTCTGATGCACCAACAGTGGAGAGCAGCAGCACATTTATGTGCTAACAGCCCAGATAACAGACATGATAAGTAAACATATAGAAACCTGGAGGAACTTAATGCAGAGCCTTATTTAATTTTCTTTATGCATCTAAAAATCAACAAAGATTTTGTCATCCTCTTCTGACCTCCCACCTGACTTAGCTCTCTTTTAGTTTAGAATCATTCCTTCCACTCTCCCTCCTTCTCCTCCTCTGGTCTTCTTTCCAGAGGACCACTTTGATAACTTTTCACTCTCTTATTAGCTAAGCTGCTGCAAGGACAGCAGAAGAATGAATTCCATGGGGAATTATGTGTGCAGACTTTCTCATCTGAAGAGGTGATTATCCTCTAACAGTCTCTGACCACTCCACATTTGCCATCCACTGACAGTGCTGCAGGACTCACAGCTAAATGATATGGCATAATTCTACATCATCTCACTCACTCTTCTAAAATCAAACTGCCCTTGCAGGGAGCAGCTGACACCTACAGCCATAGGCTGATCTGTCTCAAAGTGCAATGTAAGCCTTTCTCTAGGATTTGCATTTTTGAAGGTAAAATCTGCAGATCCCCTCACCTGAGCAGACTCTCCATGGGAGCTGCAGCCAGTCAGCAGAGTTCTTACAGCCTCACTTACTGTTTTCTTCTCTCTGACTCCCAGCGTGCCCTGTCTGTTTTGGTCTGCTCTTGTATTTTTTATGAGAAGATGAAGAACCAAAAAGTTCTTCTGAGAAGATGAAGAACCAAAAAGTCACGGTCTTGCATTATACTGACATCCATCTCTCATCCCAAAGGAACTTAAATACTCAGAGGTTCATGCAAACTGTTATTTCTTATTTTGGCAGAATTTTGGAATTACTGCAAACCTCTAAAACCATCTGTAGTGTCAGCTGAGATCTGGTGTCCTGATGCCTGTACAGCAAAAACAGCCTCCCTGTTTCAAACACAAATTCATTGTTATCTACCCAGACCCTCCCCATCATAATCCACAAGGACTCCCTTCAGCCCTCCCAGGCTAAGCCAAACATCTTGAAATGTGAGATTCTCTCTCATTTGCCCCAGGTTTGATCCTGTGGGGTTTGGCCAGATTTAGCACGAGCTGTTCTCCAGGTTTTGTAAATGATGAAGCTGCAGTTCTTCCGTTAATCCTTCTGGGACACCTGAGCACAGGTGGACTTTTGTAGACATTAGTCATCTTTATCAGGCAAAAGATTTTACTCCATATAAACAAATAATTGGAAACTTAAGTTAAATTTTGATTCATCACATTGTTTTTGTCTCTTAATATAATTTAGAATCATACTAGAAGTGACTGATGTAATAGACTTCGAGGTTCAGCTTGCAGGTATAAAATGTCTGATGGCCCAGTCCAGGGTGAGCAGATTGATCAGATCCTGTAGGCAAGGGCTGAAGTATAGGACTCCAGAATCCTTGGATGCATTTTAAATCCAATTCAAATAAATGCAGCTTACAGGAAGAGTTCTACCTATCATGTTTAGGGCAGAGAGAACATCTAAGTTAGGATATTGCTGACACCACTGCTGTACTGCGATTAAAATATGGCTTTTGATTAGTAAACAGATGGATTTTGATCTGCATCATGAGCCTGAATGAATTTGTTGCCAGTTCTTGAAGCGATTTGTGTTCTTGGAATCAAACTACCAAACAGTAACAGATGTGAGTACATTGAGCTGTCAAGAGCTTAATGAAGTAAAACTGAGATCACTACACAGTTTCAGAGAAGGGTTAAGGGGATCCCTTTGTGAAAGATAATTATTTAGGACAGCACACCTGTCATTAGGCTGCAGAAGATACCAAAAATTAACTGCTATCTCACATGAATTCTCACTCTGCCACATGTGGTTGAAATGATAGACAGCATTGTAGCTCAAAATTAATTGAGCTTTCAAATCGGGAGAAAGTGGGAGAAAAAATTTTCTAGGATTATTAAAATCAGTTGAAATTGCCAGCACAGCACACTTTACAGTAGTATGAAACACTCCCTTTCAGTTATTAATAGTATAAAGACAGTTTGGTCCACAGAGCTCTGACAGTTAAATCCAGCCCAGCACATGCAGCCATACTGACATCTGCTTCAGCGTGGTGTGGGCAGACAGAGCAGAGCCTGGCCCTGGCAGAGGCTGGCAGAGTGTCTGGGGAGTGCCCAGCATCCCCAGGCCTTCGTTGTGCCCAGGCCTGCCCGCAGTGGTGCTGTGACCCTGCAGGAGCAGAGGTGCTTTCTGTGCACAGTTCCACCAGCTGAGCGAAGCGGCAGCTCCATCAGTGGTTCCATCTCCCTGCTGGCTGTGCCTGGATGAGCCAGGCCATGAAGGCAGCAGGTGCTCCTTTCCATGGCACAGAGATGCACATGTGGACTCACAGTTAGAGCTGTGAAGACACCGTCTACTGGGTTTTGTGCCAGGTGGCATGGGGTGTAAAAGCTCAGCCTTGGGTCAGGTCTGCAGAACTGCTCAGGGGCCTGCAAATCTCACAACCCACCAGCTGCTGGCAGGAGCCTCTCCTCCCCTCCCATGTCATGCATGGCTGGGGACAGATCACCTTCCAGCAAGGTACAGGGATATTTGTAGTGCTTATCTGATCACAGAGTCGCAGAACCACAGAACCACAGAATATCCTGAGCTGGAAGGGATCCACAAGGGTCATGAAGTCCAAACTTTAGCCCTGCATAGGACCATCCCCAAGAGTCACACCATACGCCTGAGAGTATCCTCCAGATGCTTCTTGAGCTCTGTCAGCCTTGGTGCTGTGACAACTTCCCTGGGGAGCCTGTTCCAGCACCCAGCCACTCTCTGATCCTTCCATTGTGAACAATTTAGGTAAATCACCAATCTTCATTAATCGTGTTACTGCTGTGAAAATAACCATTGTGAGAAATGAGTATCTGCAGGATTAAAATGGCCTTTTCTGAGCACTTTCCAGGGAGCGGTGTTTCTGCAGCTGTAGAGGTGGTGACCATGGCAGTGTGTGCCTGGGGAGGGGAGGGCTCTGGTGGTGCTGGTGGGCTCAGAGGGGGATTCCATGCAGGTTGCTGTATGTGAGTAGTTTCACTTATGCAACTCATGCTATTAAAATCAGTCACCTGGTGATGGCAAATAGAGAGGCTCTAAAGCCTGGGAAAAGACACGATGACTGGCAGGGAAAGTGCAGAAAGGAGAGAGAAGCCTTTGTTACTTTCCCTTTCTGCAGTACAGAGGATGCACAGTGCTGACCCTGGGGCTCCTCTGCAGAACAGCAGATTTATAATCCTTAGGAGATTGCTGCATTTTTACAGGAGCTTTGGGTGAATATATGACTGCCTCCATAGGAGCCTTTCATCATTTAGCATCCTACTGGTGCTTGCTTCTCCTCTCCACAGGAGTCCTGACCCAAAATGATTGTAAATTACCAGGCAGAAATCTTTGATCACTCACCAATTAGCTCCCTTCCTTCCAACACATAAAGCTCTGTATGAGGGAGCTCTGGTGACTTCAGTATGGAGAGTAACATTTAAATTCAGCGTACTGGGAGGTTGGTTACCTGTTACTTGTTCCTGAACTGAAAATTTCATCTGTGGTTCTTCTTTTATAGTGTTCCTTTCACTGTAAACCCAAACCCAACGTGTGCATACGAGTACTGGTACTTTCTCCATCTTAGGAAGACTGAAATGGCATGGCTGGCCCTGTGCTTGGCCAGAGCCCACACTCTCAGGGATCCTGTTCCTCCTGCATTTTTACAACTGCAGAGAGAAATATTTGCTTTCCTTTTGAATAAAAGTTTTTTTCAGTTGTAATTCTGCACAATTTTTGTATTTCCAAATATTTAATGGTACTTTCCAAATGGCAAACTCCACTTTTGAGGCTGAGTGTCCATATGCCTTCAGCCAGCACAGAAGGGGCTGAAGGCACTTGTGAGCTGCCCCTTGCCCTGAGCTGGGGTGGGGCTCACCAAGTGATCCTGTTTGTAGGGTTAGGCTTGGTGTTTGCAAAATTGTGACCTTCCATAAACTATTGTTGAGTTTTAGCATGTTCTCAAGTTCTCATCTTACAGTAAGTTTAGGACTTTTATTTTTTTAACTCTACATTGTCTTACTTACTCCTTCCCAGCGGGAAGTGCCCCACATACAGAATCCAGCAGTGGCAGCCACAGAATTAGACTCTCACTTCCCCTGTGAAAACATTGCAAAGTTTCTCTTGAATTTTGTTCTACTTTTGTTAAACCCATGCAGTGATTTTTAGCTGTAAAATAAGTTTTACTGACTCTTGCCCTCCCAAAGCAGATATCTAAAATAAACCCAGTGATCATTAGCTTGCTATGTTATAGTAACTATTAAAAAACAGGGGAGATATTGGTGTCACCACTGAAACAGGCAGATCTTGTCACGGAAAACAAGCTCTCAAGGTAGAAAAAACCAAACAACCCAAAACAAGCGGTGGCAGGGTAAACAGAGGAGGGTGAGAAGTCCCTCTCCGAAGGCCTTTCCCAGCAGATCCAGGAATGAAGCTCAGTGCTGCTCTGGAATGGGGTTCCTCACGCCCTGCAGAGCTCTGTGGATGCCCTGCCAGCTCTGAGGGGCTGCCTGGGTAGGAGGGGCTGCTGGAGCCTGAGGGGCTGCTGGAGCTCAGCAGCTGGGGAGAAGCAAAGCTGAACTGTCCTCTTCTGCCATTTTTTAAAAGAATAAAACAGTTCCGTTCGTTCTTTATTTTTCTTTCCCTTGTTATTTTACAAAAAAGAAGCCTTTTCCTGCTAGTATGTCTTTAAGTAAATGTGTTGTAGGAATTTATTTTTTATGGATATGTGTTTGTTCACTATCAGTAGATAATTGCATTAAACTGTCTTTACTTGAAGAGGTTTGAAAATCATATTAAACCCAACAGTCACATAACTGCCCAAACGACAGATCATTTACAGACTGAGATGCTCCCTTTTCCCCCCAAACCAAAAGTCCTTTCAGAGGAAAGGTGTCACCACCCACCACCTGTCTCTCCAGCTGTCAAGATCTTGAGTCCGTTCATTAACCACAGGCAGCTTTTTAAAATTATGCCCTTGATCGTACATTTTCTGGAGACTACTGAGCTGAGCTGACAAATATCCTCTCTGGGCTGCTGGCTGGGTGATGGGCCCTGCTCTGGGGGAGAAGGCTTTCTCCGTCATTTTAGTCACGTTCCTTAAACTCTCCGTGATGGAACCAGCACTTGGCACAGGGCACGGGGCTGGCGTGGGGCCAGCTGTCTGTCATCTCATGACTGTGTTATCCTGGGCTCCGAGAGCCCAGTGGGCAAAGCCGAGTCCTGAGTTTACACTGATCTGTGACCAAATGCAAAGTTTCAAAGGTCTGTTCTGTTTGGGGGTTTTTTTAACTTAGAAGTGAGTCACAAAAAATTACAGGTAAAAATAGGGAGGAAGTGGATTTTCTGCCCTTTGCTATATTGATTTTATTTATGGTCCAGTTACAGCATAACAGCTCTCTGAATATCCAGGAGGCCACTGGGCAATCTACAAGAAAATGCAACCCACAAGCAAAGGAGTAAGGGAAGAAGGAAAGCAACTTGCCCTGTGGCACAATTAGAAGTGAACCCCAGCAATAGCATGTGCTCAGGGAACACAATGAAGCGAAGGCTTGTGATCACACACATCACAAATCTGCTGCTCTCGGAGCATCCCAGAGGGCTCTGTACGTGTGGATGACCCACACGTGTTCACACTGCCAAGGGCTCACCCTCCTTCTGCAGAGGAGAAACAGGCATTTATTTAAATCAAAAGTGACTGCAGCAATCCAGCACAAACATTCCATTTCAAAGCCACTACTCCTGCTCTTCTTCCAGCCCTCCCTGCCAGTAGAAATCAGGGAAGATGCTGCTCATGGTGAGTTTGGGCTGCCATGCCCGGGGCTCTTCTCATCCCTGCTGTGGTCAGTGGGCTCCTTGTCTAGAGTTCCCCATCAGCAGCCTGTTGCTGGTTCAGTGGCTGTGGTGTCCCTGTCCCTGCATGTGCCCGTGTGCAAGGGCACAGTGGCAGCTTCTTGTCGCAATTGGGGGCAAAATAACTGCAAGTTGCTGATCGAGCCCTGGGATGCAGCGGGCAGCAGCAGCCAGAGCAGGAGCCAGCTAAGCAGAAATATTGGCCTACATTTTTTTCTCTGCCTGGTAGAAGGCATGTGAGTTTCTATGGCAACTTGTGTTTTCTGTTCGTCAGGCCTACTGACTCACTTCTGGGGGAGCCGTGGAGAAAAAAGATTTGTTTTCTTTCCCTGCCAAGTCAAGTGGCTCCTTTTCTGCAGCCCAGAGCTCTCATCTGAGGGCTTCTGGTCAGGATCTGTGGCTGGTGTGGCTTTGTAGCATCAGTTTAGGGCCACGAGACAAGACAGTTGAACGTGACAACATCCTCATGGCCTTGAGGAATCACTGGCAGTGAGTTGAGTTTCTCAGCCCAGCTGACACCCCGGGACGGCCGGGCTGGTGCTGAGGGCAGCACGGAGGGCTCCAGGCACAGCCACCATGGGGTGGCTGGAGCACACACCCCCGCTGAGCTTGCAGGTGCTGATGGCACAAAATGATTAGAGAGGCCCAAAGGAAACGTTGCTGAGGGTGGTTTCTGTGGGGGGAATCAGAGCTGGAGGAGACACAGGTCAGCGGGAGAGGGGGACACGTGTGCAGAGCCCAGAGCCAAGCAGGGCAGAACACATTTGTTCCTGAGCACCTTTGTAGTGATCAGCCTATTTTTTTTAATCTACTAGTCCATTTTCACTTATTTGATTGTCAGCCTTGCTTTAACAGCTCTACATCCCTGCAGACCAGTGTCCATTGCTAAAATATTTCATTTATGGTTTTGTGGTGACATCTTGAGCTTCCCGTATCCAGCCTTCCATGGGAACAGGGCAGCATGTACAGGCCTTCCATGGTCTCACCTCATCACCCCAGCTTTTCTAATTGGGAAACTTCCCTGAATAAGCAAGCTTGATTTTCCAGCAGAGCTCAGGGATGCTGAGTAACCATTTCTCCTTAAAATGAAGGGGAGGTTTGTAACCACTTCTCTCAGGCTCCTCTGAAAATTCCAGCTATTATACCCTGGAGAACACTGCAAACACTCGCACGACCAGCAATTCTTCTGAAGCTTTTTCTTTTGCCTAATCACAAACATATGGTACACTTTAGGGGAGATTATCCTTACATTGTTAGCTTTAAAATGCAGCTTTCTTCCAGCTTTCCAAGGTCACAGCAGCTATCCAGTTAAATGCTAGGGCAGAAATAAAACGTTAACACAGCATGACCTTGGTCAATCAGTTAATCTTTCTCTACCCTATTTACCCCAGCAAAATAAAAATCCATCCCTACACACTGCAGAGTGCTTTGAGATCCTGGGGTGAAAGGTACATCATAAGCCAGAGTATTAATTATTGAAGCCCTGATAGAGTGCGTGGTGCTGGAGGGAATGCAGATGAATTTACTCACAGTGTCTGTGTTTGTGCCGCCACATCCATCGGTCACGGGGGTGCAGCCACCGGTGAGACCCCCGGCCCCTGAGCCACTGTGAGGGGTGTGAGGGCTCCAGCAGCAGCAGTGCTGCTTCTACAGGGAGTAAGAATGGAATAAAAACCTTTGTCAGCATTTGATGTAGAGCTTCTCATTAACTAATTAATTAATAAAGGTCAGGATACAGCCAGCTCTGAGGCACAGAGTCCGCTGTCGCCCCAGCTTGTCACCCACAGAATGGGATGTGGGTACATGTGGTAACGTGAGGGGGCCAAGGCTCCTTGTTCCCTGTTGCTATTCAGTCCTTGAGGTTTGTGGGAAAACCTATTCTGAAATTACTCATAAATGGGTTTTCTGGCTGTTACATTAAGCTGGATTATGTGGCATAGAGCATTGATTTTTAGATTTGAGAGTGCTGAATAATTTATATGCACATTGCCTTCTAAACCAGATTGTGGCTCTTTAATGGCTCTGGGTTTCCTAGAGCAGACCCAGACAATGGCAGTGGTAGGATACAACCAAACTTCCAGTTCTCTTACTTTTTAGTGCCTGCTTTAAAAAAAGGGCATTGATTCTAACATTGTTTTGTTATTGAGGTTTTATTTTAGAGTGTCCAGTAGTGCTATCCCACTGTAAGCACAAAGCATTATTGTAGAGCTGCTCTTCCTTAAGACCAGCTTTTGCCATCCTTCCATTTTAATATGGCCATATATTATGATATTGAAATGTTCAATACAAGCATGAGTACGTAGAAAGGGAAAATTGTCTTTTTATGAAGCATGCAGCTGCTTATCATAAATCTAAATAAAACCCTTTTTCAGAACTTTTGTCAAATTGAATTGGCTTGTGCCATCCAAACACCTATTTTCCCACGTGTATTGTAGAATACACTTAAAAATAGAAGAGCATGTTGGCACAGAAGTTATTTAGCTGGTGTTTGCACTGTCCTTGTGCAGAGACTGTCTCTGAAGAGCTTAATACACTCCTGTGTGAATTTAACTCACGTTCAGATGTTGATGATAGGTTTGTAATTTCTCTAACAACTTCATTTTATTTTTAATATTCTGCATCTTTACTGACTGTAGCAAACAGGGTGGAAAGCGTCAATTTTCCTCTCGAGCTGGGTCAGCTTTGGTTAACTCATCAAAGGCAAGAAACATCTATTAAGTGTTCTTTTGCTGAGTCCTCAATTTGAATGAACTTGCAGGGAGCAGCAAATATTTTTCCTCCCATTTTCTGCCACCCAGTTCCTCAGAGGTCACAGCTACCCCAGAGAGCAGCCTGATGGCTGAGAAACTCTCCTCCAGACAGGTCCAAATGCCACTGTAATAATAATAGCCCTGTAATAATCTCCCCTAAAGTATGCCAGCCTCCATCCATCAAATGGTTGACCCTCTGTGTGAAACCCCTCAGGACCTTGGCTCACACAATGCTGGTACCAAACTGCTCCGTGCCTTCCTCAAGGCGGTGCATTATCCTCACACAATCAGTTATTGACCCAGTGTCTGAGGCTGACGTTTGCAGTGGGGTTTTTGACAGGGATTGCTCAGGGCTGGGGATGGATGGCTGCTTGTGGTGCTTTGCACCCTGCCCCAGCACCCCTGCTTACCCTTGGGCCCACAGAGATGGAGACAGGGATCCCAGCAGGGATCTCAGGGCCAGGCTGCAGCCACAGTTCAGCAGCGCAGGGCCTCGAGCAAGGTCAGCCTCTTCACTGAAACAGGGGGCATCCTGTCCATCAGCAGCACTGGCTGTGTGTGGGTGCCTAGCTTAGAAAATCCAGGCCTGTTTTACATTGCACATCCCTCTCCATGGTCCAGGTGCATGAGGTTCACCCATCCAAACTCTCACATCCTTATTTTTTACTTGGCTGTTTCTCCAGCATGTTGTTTTGGTTGTGTTGGTTTTATTTTAGTTGTAGACTTGCACAGCTCTTAGTGGGGCTGCATTAAAGACAGGGACTGGTGTGATGTGTACAGATCTCACAAATGCTACAGGAGATAGATACTGCTCTCCCTGTATTCACAGAGCCACAGATGGGTTTGGGCTGGGAGGGACCTCAAAGCTCATCCAGTTCCACCCTCTACTAGGGACAGGGACAGTTCCACTATCCCAGGTTGTTCCAAGATCTGTTCAGCCTGGCCTCAGACACTCCCAGGCAGCCACAGCTTCTCTGGGCAACCTGTGCCAGGGCCTCACCACCCTCAGAGGGAAGGATTTCTTCCCAATATCCCATTGAACCCTGCAGGAATTGCTGCAGGAAGGTCAGGACAGCACCAAAAGTGATCACCGGGCTGGAGGACCCATCCAGAAATGTTTGCTGGATTGAAATGATATTGTTCTTTGAAACAGAAACAGCAGAACCCCTTTCTTTCATGATGCTCATTGCCATTGCTCCTTAGCTGTCACAGCTAACTATTGCCCGCTCGTTGGGCTGCGAGTTTAATACTGCGAACACCCCACGCGGCTTGCGCACACCAGCTGTGCCGCTGCTGCCGGGACTGTGCGGGACTGCTGCGGGATCACTGCGGGATCGGTGCGGGATCGGTGCCGGGACTGCTGCGGGACACCCGCGGGATCGCTGCGGGATCGGTGCCGGGATCGCTGCGGTACTGCTGCGGGATCGCTGCGGGATCGCTGCGGGATCGCTGCCGGGATCGCTGCCGGGATCGCTGCGGGACACCCGCGGGATCGCTGCGGGATCGCTGCGGGATCGCTGCGGGATCGCTGCGGGATCGCTGCGGGATCGCTGCGGGATGGCCGGGCCGGGATGCGGCAGCGCGGAGCTCCCTCTGCCGGCGGCTGCCGGGAGTGCCGGGCGCGGCGGCACCCCCGGACCCCCGACCCGCTCGGGGGGCCCAGCGCGGGGCTCGTCTGAGCAGCCGTCCTGTCCAGGGTTCCTCACCTGGCACGGGTTTTGATGCAGTTAAAGGGTGACTCAAAGCCGTGCAGACGACAATCCTGTTCTCCACGGACAAGACTGGTGTTCCTCTGCGTATTTCGTGGATTAAATTCTCTCCTTCCGAGCAGATATTTTTTCACAGACCATCATGTGCAGCAGGCTGGGATGATGTGTTCAGTGTACGTGTCTCGTGTCAGTGGTCAGCCGTTGTTCCAAACCTGGGAGACCTCAGCATGCAGCCTATGGACTTTGGATGGACCTTTCCCTCCCCGTTCCTCAGCAGTTCCAGCAGCACGTTCTGCAGCTGACTGCAGTGCATTCCTGTGGCTCGGAGTTCCCCTGCACCGTTGCAAACAACACAGGGTCAGGTTTTCACCTGCTGAGAGACCAGCACAGCTGATACTGCCTGGCACTTCCACAAGGGCCCCATCCGGAACTCAAAGCTGGACCTGAGCACACGCTTGGGTTGTACACGTGGAGACCTCAGGACTCAGCAGCGTGCCCTGAAAAGCCAGCCCAAGCTGGGAGCCCCAGGAGCCCAAAAAGTGTTTGGGAATGCCAGGGGAGCTCTTCAGTCACATTCCCTGGACCCATCTCTCTTAGGCTCATCTGTAGCAGCGTGCCCCCTTATGGTAGAAATATAATGAATTAAGTATTATTGGCATAATAAAAACAGTCCTTATGTCATGCTGAAGTTACTGGACCAGGATAGGGATTGGTGGGTAAAACCAGGAGGAATCTGGAGAGTGTGCTAGAGGCCTTGTGATTCCAGTGTCGGCACTTGCCGGCGCTGCCCGAGGGTGGGTGTCGGGTGCTGCTGCAGAGAAACGGGAGTTTTCAGCCCTATCAGCAGATCTGTGGGACCCGTTCATCACACACGTCCTGCTCAACCACTCTCCGTGATTAAATATTTACAATAAGAATACCTTTATCATTAAAACCCTAAATAAAAGGATTACAGAGAAAGTCAGAATAGTTCAGTAAGAAACAGCATTAATTATTTTCGCCCTTGTGGGTTTTTCTGCATTCAGTACTTGAATTTCAAAATGAAAATATTGAGATAAACTCCCTCTTTCATGTTAGCACAGTTGGGGGGATTTCTTATTTGGTGTGAAGCCTGAAAAGGGAAAATTAACAGTCATTTAATCATTTACGTTCAGTCATGATTTAGGCCCTGAGCAACAAAGCATTTAAGCAGGAGATACAATTTTATGCAGTCACATATTCCAGCGACTCCAGATGGATTATTCAGTGGCCTGAAGTGAAAAGTTGTTTATTCAGAGTAAGGGAAGAGCAAAATTGCCACGTGCTGGAAGCTGAGTTGTGGAGCCCAAGCGGGGCAGATGGATACTGAGAGTGTTTGATCCGGGGTCCAGAGCACAGAGCTCAGTCCCTGCACAGCCACCAGCGATCACAGGGACCTTGTGACCTCAGAAAAGTCAGGGAATGAATGAGAGTCATTTCTGAGCTGGGGGAAAAGTCATAGAGATGGAGATTGCCAGAAAGCTGAACTCACTGCCGGTGAAGGGACACAGAAATCCCAGGGATGGTCTGAGCACAGAGAAGCTGTTTGCTGCACAGCCAGAAAGGGAACGAGCAGAGGAGCAGGAAGGGCGTTGTCAGGTCTCCAGCACTATTGAAGTTATTCTTCCACGTCTGCACAGCTGAAGTGGGTTTTGTTTAAACCTCCATCACGTCCCCAGTATAGGATATGTATGGGATATTAGGTGATCCTTGTGTCACTGTAAGACAGGGTCATCCTCAAATGGCAATTTTCATCTCCTTTCAAATCTTGTCTGTTTTTGGGGGGGGAGAAGGGCAGATATAAGGAAAGATGATGAGTGCCATAACCACTGCTAGTTTTTCCTGCACTGTCTATATATGAATATCATCATCATTTTATCTAAATTAATCGAAGCCCATTCAAACTTTATAAAATGCCATCAATAACCCTGAAAACAAAGAAAGGCATTTACTGAGTACAGAGCCCAGCTCTGTGATTAAGGTACTATCCAAATTCACTGCTCGGAGATTTTCAGAGTGATTTCCTTCAGGCTCAACTACAGCCACAGCATCGTAGAGATCAATATCTGTACCATCTGAGTATCATCCAATGCCATCTAAAGGACTGACTAAACAGGAAATAATACACAGATAAGAAGATAAAATGCCCTCAGCATTTCCTCAAAACAGGTAAAAAGACTCACCTCTCAAGCTATATATGCTCATTACGAGACAGAAGTATAAATTCTCATAAGTTACATCTAATCTCTAGAAAAGATTAAAAAAACATTAGTCAGGATTTGACTGAAAGTTTTAGAACCGCGGATGGAAACTGAGGAGGCTCCTGTCCTCCCAGCACAAGGCTGGACATGGGCAGCTCCAGCAGTGCCACCAGAGTGTCCCCCAGCCCCCGAGGGCTGTGTCTGGAGGGGTTGTGGAGGTAGCCCAGTGCCTGCTCTTCCCTCGTGTGGGTATAACAGGATAGAAATTGGACCTCTTAGTAGTTGCAGCACATATGCAAAGTTTTAAATGCTGTCCCTAAAATGTTCACTAAGTCAACCCAGACAATCTCAGTGTTCTGGTTTATCGCTCTCCCCATGTAATCCTACAGAGGTAGATGAATACACAGTTGATGGATTTTGGATATGTACCCAAGCTGCTGCATTGTCCAGGTCCAAAAACTTGCAGTAAATGAATTTAATCAGGAAATATCGCTCTGATATGAATGTGTAATGGCACTGATTTATACTTTGAGCTGCCAAAGCCAGGAGCCAGCTTAGCAGTTGAGAGCCCACAGAGCTCAAGATTTCAAAACAAACAACTCTCCTTGGAGATTAGATGTTGCAAAAGATGCAAGCAGGCAGGAAAAGGAATGTTTTGCCTCCTGCTAAAGCATTAACCCAGTACAGGACTAAACTATTCAAATGTACCTGAAAATGTTTCTTTCAAAAGCTGTGTTTGATCAAGTACCCTCCACTGGAGCACTGCCTCTTGTATGCCCACATACTCCTCTAATGACTCCTTTTTTCTTTCTGTTGTTTTGTCTCACCAATAAAACCCCAGAGTCTGTGGTCCTTGCAGTGGCACAGAGCCAGGAGGCCTCTGTGCTGGGCTGTGACTCCACGGGCAGGTCCTGTGGCAAGCAGTGCAGTTTGTACAGCAGGGTTGATGGCAGAACAGCAATTCCTTTTTCAATCCGAGCCTGTCTGGAAGAGCACAGTAAACCCCACTGGTTTGTGGGATCACACACAGAGAGAGGTGGTTGGAGAAGGAATGAACAGGCTCCCCAGGGCAGTGGTCACAACAGTGTCCCACTGGGGCTCTGCTGCTGCTCTCCAGCTGTGTTTGGCAGGTGCTGAGCCATCCTTGCCTCCTCTGGTGGGATCAGACCAGAGTGATTTTTGGATATAACATATACACTCACACACAACACATGCAAATTATACCTGAGCACATGTGGCTTACAAAGGGAAGAACCTGGGAGATGTCAGGTTTAGTCTGCCCTGGAGTGGCTCTTACTGAGCTCCCTAAGGCACTGTGTAATTCAGGAGTGCCCACAGTGCTGTTCCACAGGCTGAGCTGAGCACACAGCCTGGGCAGTGCTCTGGGGAACCAGGCTGGCTGATGGAAGCCATTCCTGGTGTTAAAACGTCTTCATTCATTGCAGGGAGGAGCGAGTGAGGTGGTTTGCAGAGAGGATGGAGGATTGGAAAGAGGCTGAGAAATTCCATGAGAAATGAAGCTCATCCCTCCAAGAGCTACACCTGCCTGAAGGTACCAGGTGAGTTACTGTGGCCAGGCTTTATCCACAACTACATCTTATCTACCTCTTCTGCTCATGCATGATGACGATACCCTCATTACGTGGCAAGGAATTCAGATAACACAGGAATGAGTTCATGGCAAAGCCCAGGAGGAAATGACTCCTTCCATGTGCAGAGGAGGATCTGATGAGCGTGCAGTACGTGAGGCCACCAGCCACACGAGACATGGCCCTGACTGGGGAACAGGAGCACTTTAGAGTCAGCCCCAAGCTCCACAAACCAGTATGGCCCAGCTCATGACGGTTTGGGTTTGCCACCTTCCATGGCCCTTCCTCAGGGTAGTTTTTGGTTTGTGAATTCCTTAATGTTTTTAAGTAGAATAAAAATTCTCACATGAAAATTAGTTTTTTTTCAATCCCATTCCTTCCATGAGAAGCATTGGTTTTTCTAATCAGTTTATTTCCCTTTTACTTCAGTGTCTTTAAGTCAATCAGATACAGATACTTGGATAGGAAAACTTCTGTGTGGATAATTTAAGTTCAATTTAGTTCTGCAAGCTAATAAAAAAGGGGCTGTACAAAGGAAAACGTTGCTCAAATTGCACATAAGCGTTGCACTGCAAGGTGTTTCCAGAGGAGCAGGGCTAACCTTTCCCAACGGGCTCCCTTCCTTCCTTGCCTTTATCCACAGAAAGGGCTCGGCTTTTCCCTTCCCTGCAGCCGCCCGCCAGGTGCGGCGCAGGACACGCCAGAGCTCCCAGTCAGTCAGTCACATGCACCCCCAGCCCGTGACTCGGGGCAGCTCAGGACGGGGCTGCAGGGACGGGACACAACCCGGGAGCCCCGCGGGGGCAGAGCCGGGCCGGGCCCCTGTGGCGGGGATCCGATCGCGCGGTGCCGGGCGGGACACAGATCTCGCAGGGGCCGCTCCGCAAGGGCCGGGCGTTTAACACAACGCCGTCATCTCCCCCGGCCGGGGGTGCGCGGGGCCCCCGCCGCGGGAGCGGGGCCCGCACGTGCGCGGGGCGGGCGCGGCGGGCGCGGCCCCTTTAAGGCGCGCGGCGGCGCGGGGCGCCCATGTGGAGGGCAGCACGCGTGTTGTGCTGCGCGCCCATTGGCCCGCGCGCGCTGACAGCGCGGCCCGGGCCGCGAGCGCACTGCGGGGGGAGCGCCGCCCGCAAAACGCGGCGCCCGGATCGCGCCGCCGCCGGATCGGGCCGGAGCCCGCCGCGCCCCGCGCACTGCGCCCGCTCCGGGGCCGCGCCCGCCCCGCGCCCGCCAAGCGCCGCCGGCCGGGCCGCGGGGCCGCCCCCCCGCTCCCCGGGCTGGGCTGGCCGCCGCGTCGCGGCCCGCCCCGTCCCGTCCGGGCGGCGCCCCGCGCTCCGCTCCACGTCTTGGCGCCGCCCGCCGAGTAGTAGCGGGGCCGCGCCAGCGCCCGCCTGTTGTGTTTCTGTTGCCACCCGCCATCTTGTCGCCAGCGCTGCGGCCGGCGGGGCGAGCCCGGGGCGAGCGGGCGGGGCGGGCCCGCGCTCCGGGCGGCGGCGGCGGCGGTGGCGGCCGGGCCCGCGCCATGAGCATCGAGACGCTGCTGGAGGCGGCGCGGTTCCTGGAGTGGCAAGCGCAGCAGCAGCAGACCGCACGTGGTGAGGGGCCGCCCGCCCGCGCCGCGCGGGGCCGCGCCTGACAGCCTCGGCCGGTCGGGCCGGCACGGGCGCGGGCACCGGGGCGGGGGGACACCGGCCCGGGCTTTGCGCTGCCGGCGGGCGAAGCCCGGGGCGGGCGGGGCGGTGACAGGGCACGGGGGGCTCGGGGGCAGCAGGGCGGGGGTCCGTGCAGGGGGAGGGGGGGGGCAGCCCCGGCCGGCCCCGCTCCCGCCGGGGGCGCCGCCGCCCCCGCCCCGCGCGCTGCGTGTCCCCGGCCGGCGGGGGGGCGGGGCCGTGACGCGCCAGACCGCGCCCCCCACCACGTGCGCGCGGCCCCGCCCCGCTCGGCCCCCCCCGGGGCTGCGGGACCCGCCCGGGACCCCGGGACGGGACGGGGGAACTCCCGCACCGCCCGCGCGGAGCCCCCGCACCGCCCGCACGCCCCACACCGCCCTCTCGGCTCGGCCCCCGTGGGCCCTGCGGGAGCCGCGGTCCATGCCCCGGGGGCCGCCGCCCGCGCGTGGCTGCAGGAGAATAGCCCCGGCCCCACTCTCGCGGCGGCCCCGGCGCGGGGACTCGAGTGGACCTGCGGGAGCAGCGCTTTGTGCCGCCGCCGCCGCCCATTCTGTCGGTGATGAGTCACGCAGCAGACGGGGGATGCGGTGATGCGGGGCCGCGCAGAACCGGCAGGATTCCCGAGCTCGGAACAAACCCCGGGATTTGGGGCCGGCAGGGCCCGCTCTCCCCGCCGGGCGGTGACAGCTCCGGCGCTGCCCCCAGCATGGGACAGCCCCCTCGCCCCTGCCAGCCCCGGGCTGGTACCGGATCCAGGCTGGCAGAAGGTGGCTGTGCCCAGAGTACGACACTGAAACACCCGGGGCTCGTGCTCTGCAGGGCTGTGCGTGGTGGCTCCTGCTGCCGGAGAGATTCCCACTGCTGCCTGTGCTGTGGGAACATCCTGTGAGTGGGTGCAAAAAGTGGGGGTCTGGGATACAGAGGAGCAGGAGGGACCTGGCTCATCGTGCTGGGCAACCAACCTCTGAGGCAAGAATTCTTGCTGAGTCGGACACGAGCAAGGCAACAGTCCAAGGAAAAGACATCATGCAGATTTCCCAGCTCCAGGAGAAGCCTGTAGGGATGTGTGGGGGTGCGATGTTACACCAAAGCCCGCTGCAGGCAGGAGCTGCCAGGGAGAGGACGTGGAGCCCAGTCCCTGTGTCTGCTGCACAGACACGTCAGGCCTGACAAAACAGGAGCAGCAGCATCAGTGCAAACGTGGCCACTTCAGGGAAGTCTGAGCACCAGGAAGATGTGTGGCACGGGAGGGAGGAGCCCTGTGTGCGACCTTTGGGTAGCAGGAAGATGTCAGGGGAAAGCACAAGCAGAGGAGTAGCTGGGAAAGACTAGGAAGCAATGAAGTGTTCTCGGTTGGCTTCCTTGCCTTGCCTTTTTCCTCTCCTGCCCCTTCATATCTGTGTTCTGAGAAGTGTTATGGTCTGCATTACACCCCTGGTTACCCTGCAGAACTCCAGGGGGCCAGTCTGGCCTGAAAATCAATGCATTTTGGGAGCAGCATTAAATAATGTAAACCTGAGCTAATCTAAGGCTGCTGGGTCTGAAGCTGACAGCGGTGCCTGGCCATGGGCAGGAGGGCAGGATGGAGATGCCCGGGAATCCCTGGTGATGGGGCCGGGAGTGTGGGCTGCAGCACCAACCCCAGAATATCACACCCATACTACCTACACTTTTGGTTTTCCATACCTGGGAATAAAGGGCAGGAAATGGCTCCCAATCAGCCAGACTCATCTTTATGAAAAACAAACTGATAAAACCAGAAAGGCTGTGGAGGAAAGGAGAGCAGAATGTCTCAGTGAGGGAAGATGGTCAAGATAAGGCAGGTCCCCTCTGTGGGGATCCCTGTCATGTGGAGCACTGCAGGACCTGCTCAGGAAGACATGGGCTGTGAGGCACAGCTGGTCATTCCACCTGCCAGGAGCACCAGGGCCACCTCCAGCCGGACAGAGCTGGTGGAGACTGTGCTGTGTGCAGTGTGGGACTGAGGGAGAGCTTTCTGAGGAGAGGAGATGAAGAAGGATTCCTTGAAAGCAAACAGCCTTTGGATCTTCACATTCTCCTTGGACTTTGGGAGGTCAGACTGGCAGCTTTTGTCACTGCTTTGTCATTCTTTTTGCGGGTGATAGTTACTGGGGTGCAGCCTGGATCATCTCCAGCTTTGGGGTGCAGCTGGTGGGAGCCCAGGCTCCAGCCCTTGACATGGGAGTGGGGTGCTGCTGCAGCACCGTGGGCTGGTTCCTGTCTGAGCGGTGCTGTCCCATTCCCCGCCTGTGACCGTGTCCTCTGCTCGGCTCTGGTCCCGGCAGGTACCAGCATGGCTTTTCCTGCCTCTTCAGCCTCTTCCACCAGTGGAAAATTAAACCATGTAGGCTTTGCTTTTCTGAATTTATGGCCAGAGTAAGTTGTCCCCTGTGCCCTCAGCTTTCTGAGGACTGCTTATTGCTTTGGGGAACTGTTTGTGCCACTGTTTGGGTTTTCTGGGGTGAACCTGTCATGGGCCACCCTGACCCACTGCAGGGAGACCCAGGTGGTTCTTGGTGTGGAGCCCACCCAGTGTTACTGCTCCTGGCCCAGAGAATTGTAGAGTGTGGTTCAAATTGCATTTACAAGATGTTTACCTGAAAGCCTATTGAATATTATGTATTATAAGTATTTCAGAAAAACATAACTTCAGATTTCTGAAAACAGCAGAGTTGGGTACATCAGCTGGAGCTGTACAGTGAGAGTAACAGCTCCCAAGGGAATTGCGACACGGGGCCTCAGGGTGAAAGAGGTTTGGATGCCTTGGGATCCTCGAGCTGAATCACTGGGTGTTGCAGCCAGGTTCAGACCTTGCTGGAACACTTGCTAGAAGTGGAAGGATGCAGCACAAGTGGTTGGTTGTTATCTTCCAGTAAGCTGGGAGGAAAATGCAGGTGACAGGGTGGGTTAGGAGGAATGGTTTGCTTTGTAATGACACAGCTGCCCATATACATCTAGAGAATCCTCAGCTGACACTTCTACAGCATAAACATTGACTGCTTAAAAGAGTAGGTTTTGAGGCTCTTTTGCTTGTGTGCTCATTGCACACCCTGGTGTGATCCCATGCGTGTGCTGGGGTTGGCTGGATGCTTCCTGCTGGACCTGCGTGACTTGGAGAGTTCCTTACAACTGGACGGATTTTCTGTAGATTTGCAGAGAAATGTAGCAGAAAGGAAACTGCAGTGGTTTGGCTCATCTGTGCTGTGTGTGTGCGCTCAGCAGACCCGTTCTCCTACATGGTGACAAATGTTCTGTAAATGATGGTGCCACTAATATCGTTATTTGGATCTCATTAATTTGTGGGGAACAAACCAACAGCTGTGGGGAGGTGAAGGGAACAGCTGATGTGTTGCATTTCTATACTGTGAACACCATGGGGATGCAGGCAGTGACACCCACTGTGGGGGCCATACACCAGCATTTCTGGTTGTTCTGGGGGTCAACATGCTGAAGCACTCTTGTCCCCACCTGTGTTCATGCTTCACAACGCTGCTGCTGCTGCTGTAACCCTCTTGCTGTAAGCACGTGGCTCCCAACCACGTAAACTCACATTTACACGGCACAGACCCACAGCTCAGGGTCCCACAGCTCAGGGTCCTTCCTCTGTTACGTGCGAGCTCCAGAGACATTTGCCTTGAATTACAGGGTGGCTGATTTCTTTGAATTTAGGTTAATCCGAGAATGTTTTGTGAACTAAGAAAAACAAATTTCATTATAATTGCAAGTAACTAATATTTGTTTTCTTAGGGTTTTTCCCATAGATGCTGATCTGTGAGTGCTCAGCTCGTGCTCGCTGCTCTCCCGGTGCTGCGCAGTTCGTTCTCACTGTTCCTTCCCTGGGCAGTGTGAGCACGGGCAGTGACCCTGCAGCAAGCACAGTCATGGGCTTTTCCTTCTCACCAAACTGCCATTTGGGCACTCTTCTTAATTGCCTGGGAGTGATAACAAGGTGTGTGGTGACCAGAAAGGTTTCCTTTGGCTGCCGTGCTGCCTGCCTTGTGCTGATGGGTGAGAAAGAGAGCCTGCTCACACCCAGCGTCTGTGGCTGGGCAGTGGCTTGATGCTGTGCTCAGCGAGGTCCCCCACTGGTGTCTCTCAAGAGGTCTTGTCAGTGAGATGTTGGGATGCATCTTTTTGGCTGCTGCTGGTTTCTGTCCCCAGCACTTTCCTGGTAGGAGCCTGGGGTGACTGCTGCAGGTGACACTGCTCTAGATCCTGTGTTAGTGACACCCAGACCACTCCTCTCTGGGGATATGGCTGTTTGGGGTGTGCAGAATAAGCTCCCAGAAGCAACGAATGGTTCAGAAAAACAGTTTAGACCATTCAGAAAATGACAGCACAGAACTGCCAGTGCCTCGCTGTTCCAGAGTTAGGGATGTCCATGAGCTGGGGAGGGACCACTGAGCACACACAGAGCACAGGAGTAGGATGGTTGGCTATGCAAAGGCACACACCCTTGATAAATTCTGAATACTGATAATGTCCCTAGTGAAAAGTAGGAGCGTTAAAAGGGCACTGACATTCCTTAAGGCCTGCTCCTCCAGCACTGCCCAGGGAGGCTCAGGCTGTGCCCTGGGGCACGGGGGCACATGTGCCTCTGCCCCACACTGCTCTCCGTGTCTGCAGCCCTGGCTGCGACAGGTGGGTGGTGTTTCCAGGGCAGGCAAAAGGGAGGAGATATATTTAAACCCAGCAGATTATTAGGTAACAAAGTTAGGAGTGCCTTGGTACTGTGTATTCCTGGACCATGAGGGCCTTAAAATAACACCAGGCCATCAGTCAGGAGTGTTGACCCTGTTTCTGTGTCCTCCTAGGAGAGGATTTGCTGTTCTGTCCCATGGCTGCTGGTGTTGCTGTCGCTGTCTGGGTGGCATGGCCAGAGAGCTGAGGTCCCTGCTCTCACCATGGGCATGATGGCAGACAGAGTGGTGTGGGCAGGGTGGGATTCCTGATCCCTTAGTGCCTGGCCTGTGGTTCAGACCCCTGGAGCGTTCTCAGAGCTGGTTTGTTCACTTGGTTTGTCTCATCCTCAGTCCCCTTGATAAGAGTGTCAAGAATGAGTGGAAATCACACATAATTTTGGGTGCACCTTTGGGTTCAGCAGTCCTTGTAGCCCAAGGGGATGCCCTGAGCCTTGGCTTCTTTCTGTGTCTGGGCTTGCAGGAGTTCCTGTGCTGGGTGCACTGTGCTGAGTGGACTGAAGCTCATGTGTGTCTGAGCACACGGAGCGCTGGTCACTCATCCCTGACATGTGTCTGCGACCAATTGTGGGTGAACTTCCCTCATATGGGAAAACATAGAGCTCGGGGGGCTTTCTTTCAAAGGGTGTCTTTGGTTTGTGTGCAAGGTGTGAGTACAAACTGAGCAGGAGACAGAACTTTATCACCCACTGGAAGGGTTTCTATCCTAAGAGGTGACTCAGGGACCCTCCAGTCCTCTTGCTGGGGAGGAGTTGGCAGTGTGGATCCTTTCTGTCTGTGGATGAGTCAGACACAAAAGGACAGGGGCTCAGTGGTGTCAGATTTTGGCTAAAAAAAATCCTTGAAATAAACTCTTTAGCTCAAGGGAGCTCAAGATTTGTGACACCAAAGGCCTTGCTGGCAGCTTGTCAGCAGCCCGAGGGCTGCACCTGCTTCCAGAGACATTTACATAAATATTTCTGATCAGTAATGCATGCTTTAACCTTGCTTCCCTGTTCTCCTGCATCCCTGAGGAAGGAACACTGCTCGTTGAAGGAGTTTCATGCCGACTCCTGGCAGCAGTGCCAGCGCAGACCTCGGCTCTCCTGGCGGATCCTCTGCTCTGCTGTGGCGTCACCTCCAGCCACCAGTGCAGTCACCAGTGCAGCCCAGGCAGGTCCCACTCTCTTCACCAGACCCCGCCAGGGCTTCCCATTAATGGGCTCCCCTGCTGCTCCCTCCTCCCCGTCCCGGTGCAGTTTTGAGTCTGGGTGGAAGTTGTGTGGTCTGTGATCGGTACCAGCTTGCTGGGCACGCGCTGGCTCGGCCCCGCCGCTGTCCCCGTGTCCCAGGCCGGGTGCCCGGGCTGCCCTGGTGCCTGCAGCGTGGCCAGACACGCACAGGGAACACCATGAGTCAGCAGGTCCCCAGGGCTGGGTTTCCTCGTGTGCCCTGTGCCAGGGCCATCGCATTGGCTCTGGCTGCGAACCAGCAGCAAAGTGGAGCAAAAGATCTGCAGACAAAGGGCTTGTCTGTATTGGTTATTAATGTTGTTCATTTGAGCCACTCAGAAATTGTAGGTAGCTAAGATTTGTACTTACAGCAGGAGAGTCCTGCTGGGGTTTTTGCCACCCGGCATTGCTTTGCTTCTTCCTTTAAGGAAATGTTGATAGTTACCCTGAAATATTTTGAGAAAACACAGAGGAATGCTGCTTTCAACCTTAGCTGCTGCTTAAACATCCTCTCTCCTGTTTTGGAGTCAGTCAGATCTTTTGCTCACTTACCCCTACTTGTGTTGCAGGAGTTGAATTAAAACTTTGGATTTGAGTCTCGGGCAACCCTAGGAAGAGTGCTGTATGGATGTGAAATCCTTCCTGATCATGGAATTCCATGGGTGCCTTTCAAAGTGCTGGAGGGTCAGAGACTGGGGCTGCAGCCCTGGTGCTGGAGCTCAAACCAGGGGTGTGGTTTCTCCCTGTGTGGTTGCTGGACAGTGTTTACCTGGTCAGATGGGTACCTGACCCTGCTCATGAGCTCCTAAAATGGGTGTTTGGGCTGTTGCTGCAACTGAACTTCAGGAAATCGCGTCAGCTGAATCTGGGGCAGTGTCACAGTGCAGTCACATGTACCAAAGGGCATTCAGAATCAGGAGTAAGAGTTTTGTTCCCTTTATTCTCTCTGTAGCTTTTGCACTACGCCCCTCAAAAGGCAGGTAAGAAATTATCCCAGCAGTGGCAGGGCCCCTGAGATGTGGTGAGGGCTGGGCAGCTCTGTGCCTGGGAGCCCTTTTCCCCTTGTTCTGCTTGTTATGATCAGTGCAGCTTCTTCTTGAAGATCACTGCGGGGTAGAACATAACCTGGTAATTCCAGGCTGCAGGATATACTCTCTTCTATCAAATTTCCTAAGTATACACTCCAGCTTCAGCATTTTGGTTGAGCCCAAGCTTCTCCTGGGAACAGGCTCTGTTGGGATGTTTCTTGGAGCTTCCTCTGAATTGCTTGATACTGGCAACTATATAAGACAGGACACCCAACCGTACGCATCCTTCCACCGATCCCTTCCTTGATGGAGTAAGGGTTTATCTTCCAAATATTTGTATATTACTGTGAAGAGGTTGGTGCAGCACTTTTAGTTGCAACTCCTCAGAGGCTGCCAGGAGCGGGATCTGCTGAGCCTCATGGACAGTGGGTTTGGAGATATTTGATTAAAGCTGTGTGATGTCTAGATGCCAGGGCCACTGGCGCCACAGGACTTGTATAAATAAATTTTCCTTGTGCCATGTTCACGCAATTAAAGCTGGAGCCCTGGATCGCGTTTGATGAGGTTTATTTTGCTAGTCGGGCCACACAGATTTCATTTACTTTGTCTGGTGTTATAAAAACATATAGGAACGTACACACATCAAAGCCAAGTTTAGGAGCTTGAATAAAGGCCACAGCAGTAAAAGAGGTGCCCTGGCGGGTTCGTATCAGTGCAGTGTCCACTGAGCTGGGATTTACTCAGGGTGGTACGAAGCATGGGGTATTTTAACCTAAGGAGCCTGCCCTGTGCTGGTTCAAGGCTGCGGCTGGGGAAGGTCAGGGAGGTGCCACTGCTCACTGTCAGTGTTTCTCTTTCAGAAGAGAATGAGAAGCATGAGAAGCTGCGCTTGGAGAGGGAGCAGGAGCAGAAGAAGGCCAGCAAGACCAGCACGCCGCGGGCCAACAGCGCCCTGTCCCCGGAGGAGCCCCGAAGCGAACTGCTGGTGCCTATCTCCCCCCCGGCCCCAGTGCCCCCGCCACCCCCGCCCCTGGCAGCCCCCATTTCGGTCATTCCCATCCCTGTTGTCACCAGTTCCCCCCAGCAAGCAGCCCAAACCGCCCTGTCCCCACCGCTCGTGCAACGCCACCAGCCCCTCGTAAGCACTCCCAGCGTCCCTAAGGAATCCTCGTCGGTGGCACCGGTGATCCAGAGGCCGCCAGGCCCACACCTGCCGGATGGGAAAGCTGCAACCCCTCCATCAGGCAGCCCCAAGCAGCTCCAGCATTACACAGCACCGGTCCTGGCCATCTCCCAGCACCACGTGGTCCCGCAGCCCATCCAGCCCCTGCAGCACCCGGCAGCGCCCGCGCCGCTCGGCACCCTGAAGCTGGCTCCAGCAGATGACCTGAAACCCATCGAGCTCAAGAAGAGAATTGGAGGGTGAGTGCAGTGTGTGTGTGGAGGTGTCCAACAGGGACCAGGCAAAAACGGTACCAAAGCCTGCATCGCTCTGGAGCAGCTCCTGCTTGTGCAAAGCATTGTCAGATCAGAAATACCGAGACCCATGGATGTTTGATGTCTGTTTGGATTGCTGAGAGCAGGGTTTTTTAGCTTGATGGGATTTAATTTTCCCCCCTGACTCCACACTATAAGATTCTGTACCAGGATTTTTTTTTTTTTTCCAAGCCAGAACAGTGTTAGGAGGCAAGTCCCAGCTTGTCTGATCTCAAGTGGTATCTGGTGTTGTGTTTGACAAAAAATCTCTGCTTGTACTGGTCAGAGAAATCACATGGCACTGCTGCTTGCAGGAGCTTTGTTGAAAACTGGGATGTGATCTGGGAGATGTCATTCCCAGGACAGGGATCATCTTAGCTGCTGTTTCAGTTTCTCAGTGCTGGAAGTGCTAAGGGCCTCCTGCTTGCCCAGAATCCTGCAGCTGGAAGAGGCTGAAGGCTGTTTAATCTGCCCTCACCCTCAGACAGGACTTGTGGCTCTGATGTTGCTCCAGGTTAGTGTTTATCTGACTTGTTCCTATGGACTTTGGCTGGTGGAGACTCTGCCTTCTCCAAAGGTGGTTGTTTCCAGACCACAGTGTCCCAGTACTGTCTGGTATTACTGCCTGTGGAATGGCAGAACAAGCCATTCCCTTCTTTGCAGCAGTTTTACCTGTTTCCCTTGGCCCTTTAGTTTTCCTGCAGGATAAGTGACCTGGGTCTGTTCAGTCCTCCTGGGCTGTGCTGTCTGGGCCTCTGACCGTTCTGGTGGCCTGCGGTGGGAGATGACTGCTGGTAGCGGTGTTGGAGATGGTGTGCAAAGCCCAGGGGGGCTGGAGGAGATGGAATGTGTAGTGGACAGAAAAAGGGTTCATAGTGTCCATTGGGATGTGGAGATCCCAAAATACATAGAAGGAAACAGCGAAAGTAGTGCAGATAAGAGTTCGTGAAGATAAAGGCTTTGGTAAAATGCCAGTGTGATTCCTCTGTGGAAAGCTTCAGAGCCTGTCTGTAAAACACCCAGCTGTGGGAAGGGTCCACCAGCCTACACAACCCTGTCACTGCCTTTGTGTGGGTTCAGGTGGCTGTGGAGCTGGTTTGTGCTGGCACGGGGGTACCAGGGCAGGCTGCACGAGTTTGGGGTGGCTGCGGGTGCACCCACAAACTGCTCCCGTGCCATCACACTGAGCTTTGCTTCTGGGAGGCTGGGAGGGCTGTGGTCCTGGTGTGGAGTGCAGCTCACCACTGTGTCCCCCTAGAACTGCTCCATTAGACTTATGTCTTTTTCAGCCTGTAAATGTTTCATGGGAAAATGCTGTCAAATGTTTGTTTTCAAATACCTGACAATTTATTTATCATGATTACCTCAATGTCCTGTATTTTCAGGCAAAGGCAAATCATTTTGCACAGTGTATTGAAGATACTTTGAAATCTACACATCTACTAATGTACCTTAACAGCACTGTAGCTGAAATTTGAGAACATTTATTTGTTTAGCTTTCCCTAAAAATACTCCTCTGAATGGGAGGGTGGGGATGAACTCAAACCCCAAAACCAGAAGCTCGCTCTGGTTCTTCCTTGAGCGGTGACTGGAGGATTCCTGGTTTGCTTCATTCCATGTATACCCTCAGCTTTGTTGTTGAAGTGTCTGCCCAGTATTGAACACTTGAATTTGAAACTGCACAAACCTTGTGCACATCCAATGCACGTGGAAAGTATGTAGTTTATCTTGACTCAGTATAGGCAGAAATACAGATGTGCCTGATGTTACACCACTGGTATCTGAACACCTCTGTTGGTTTTGAATCTTGACCTGTATCTCCTTGACACACACACACACACCCCGCTGCAAGCACAGGTGCGATGCAGGAGTTTTCAACCTGACACTGAGCTGATCTTTGTTCTGTTTGGGTTACAGGGTTGGGACCAGGGAAGTACATAATAAATTGGAGAAGAACAGGTGCGTAGAAAGCCAGGGGTTTGGTTTTTTTAATTGTAATTCACATTCTTTTTTTGGCCTGTAGTCTGTCAATATTTGTTTGGCTTTGGTGGGGTTTTGTTTGTTTGTTTGTTTGTTTTTAAACAAATAACCTGAACAAAATTCTTAGTGGCTTTTACTGAATCTCGCAGCATTGCTTTGCCTTCTTCCAGCTCAGTTCTGCATTTCTGGCTTCCCCGTGTGTTCTAACTGCACCACTGCATCCCATCACCCTGTACAGCGCCGATCCCGCAAAGCAAACCCCATGTGCATAACAGGGGGACTCTCTTTTAAAGTAATCAGCCAAAATCAGGGGTCAGTGTACAGCGTGAATACAAAATGAAAACCAGTTCCTGACCCAAAACTCTTACAAGCCTGACTAGTTAACCAGAAATAAGGTGACGGTGGAAGCGCAGGGAGATGAGATGTTTCATTTAAGGCCGCACAGCGTTCCTGACAAAGCTGGGATAGAATCCGGGCACGCAGCCCTGGGGTGGGCTGGCTCAGCTGTGAGTGTGCAGGTGGGCTGGGGTCTGCTATGCACAGGTGTAGGTGCTTTGCTGGATTAAGGCCCCGTTAAGCTCTCCCCTCTGTGGAATTGGACACACCCTGATGTGTGTCCCGTGAGCTGACGATGCACCTGTGTTTTCTTTAGACGTGCACATTTGAAAGAGTGCTTTGAGACTTTAAAGCGCAACATCCCCAACGTAGATGACAAGAAGACCTCAAACCTCAGTGTCCTCAGGAGTGCCTTGCGATACATCCAGGTACGTGCAGCGCTCGGGGGGCTGCGGGCTGGGCTGTGCAGCGCAAAGGGCAACAGGAGGGAAAGTCTCCTTCCTCCTCCTTCTCCCACAGGGTGTTGTCATTTATGAACTCCAGGCTTCCAGAGCATTTGGATCTTCTAGGAACACTTGCTTCATGCAGTCTCCTTATTCTAGAAGTTCCAAATTAACCACAAAACATCCTTACCAGCAGTGGTGACGCGGGGAGCAGATAGTTCAGGTGATCTTAGAGGTCCAGGCTGAGTGGACTTCAGCTGCTACTTTTGGACTCAGGTGAATTTTAATTTCTATGATTTGAGGAGGTTTTCTCTTTGCTTAACTAAAACAGATTTCTGTGAAGGTTTGATATGTCTCAAATATTTGACGAGGTGGAGATGGGAGTAGTTCATTTGCTTGGAAGCAGGGAAAGTCTGGAATTTGGGGTTGCAGCATGAAGCTCCAGGTGGGTAGGGTACCAGGAATGAGTCTGGGGGAAAGTACAGGTAAAATTCAGTTGTGTTTGCAGCTGGAGGGAAGTTAGTGTTTGTGTTTGCTTGTTTAATGTTTGTGAACATGGTTAATGGTAGCATAAAAGAAAGTGTAGATGTCCTTTGTGAGTGTGAGTGAAATTAATAGCATGCAATGCAATTAAAATTCATCTGGAAACTGGAAGAGTTGCTGAATTTATAATACAAATGAATAGAGCCAGTAATTCTTGTACTTTCTAGCTAGAATAAAGGATGCTGAGGACTGATCACAGTGGGCTTTTGCACTGAAAAATGTCGTCTTTTCCTCACTTTCTTCCCATTTTCCTTAGTCCCTCTAAAATATCATTTCCCTGCGGTGTTCAGAAGTGCTGGACATTGATTACTCACTTCAGCTTCACTTTGGAGAGTCAGTAATCCCTCAGAGTGAGATCAGCTCAGCCCTTCTCGTTAGTGTTCCTCAGCAATTTCCCTCAGAGAGCCTCTGTTTGGGGCAAATTCTGATGGTACCTGTCCGCTCTCTGTGTTGCTCAGAAAGGTGTTTTTGGGGGTGTGGTTGTACTGCAGCCTAATGGGCATTGGAGAAGATCTGAGCCTTTCTTTGGATTTCGGCAGATGATGTTGGTGGGGATGAGCCCCCATGAGCAGGAGGGGAGCAGAGTGATCCGGTCCCTGCTCTCTGCAGTCAGGCTGTCAGGAGCCGTGGCTGCCGTCGTGACTGGCATCCTGGGAGTGCTGATGCACGTGCAGACTCCTCTGTGAACAGACTCTGCTCTGGCAGTGTTCTTACTCTGTGCTTTTGGAAAGCACCTTAAAATTCTGTTTGGGACTGTCAGTGGTGATGGCTGATCGTGCCTCTCCGTCCTGCCGGGCTCCCTTGTGCTGTGGGTGCAGTTCTGTGCTGCCTACGGGTGTGTGGACCAACAGCTCCATAAACCACCGGGAGTGCAACCCTCAGCATGTCCTGTTAGGGGGTGTAAGGTGCTTTTTAATGGTCCAGAGCATGTTCACAGATGCAGAACCACATTTTGTTTCCTATAAGTTTCTGCTCAGGTCTGTTTCAGTGCCGCCGTTGAATTGTTTCTCCCAACCTGGATCCGTTCTGGGAATCAGGATGGCTGGGATCGGGTCTGTCAACCTGGCTGCTGTGGTGTGATTTCTCCCGTGCTGTTGTGTGTGCCCACCACCTGGGGCTGATGGAGGTCTTGGGGTGGTGTAATTGCAATGTGTTCAATCAGTCAGTGAAGTGAAAATGCAGAGGTTGGAAGGGCTCACGGCTCAGTATTCCTTCCTAGTGTGGGACTGTCACCAGCGGGGGCTGTGTCTGCACAGCTCTGCTTTACCAGCTCTGCTGCTTGTGCAGCACAGATGTTGTAGCTTGCAGGAGGAACCTCTGTGGTGACGAGTCTGGGGTGTGCAGCACTGGGACAGGGCCAACCACCCGGGTGTCCGTCGGTCAGTGTGGCAGCACTGGGCTGGCCACAGGAGGAGTGGTCGGGCAGCCAACCCACGTCCCGGTGCTCGCCTGGCACGGAGGAGGTCACAGTGACCTCAGGCCTGTCCCAGCCACCCTCCCTCCACAGTGGTCAGTGCTCCCGTGCCAGTGTCCTCCTCCACGTGTGCAGGGAGCACATGGCGAGTGCCAGCCCTGGCTGGCGTGGTGGGACTGCCCGTGGGCGGCAGCCGGCACTGACCTGGCAGCGGTGCTGGCCCGCTGCCCGTGGGCAGTGACACGGCCTGACCGTGACGTTGTGGAACTCCTCCTGCATCATCCCCTCCTCCTCTTACCGGGCCCTGGGAGCGTCTCTGGCAGCTGCTTGCCCGAGCAGCAGGGAGGATCCCGAGCAGCAGGGAGGATTCCGAGCAGCAGGGAGGATCCCGAGCACAGTTTTCCTTGGCAGTGCCTTCGCCGAGGGTCTGCGCCTCTGTCACAGGATTCGGTTGTGCTAAAAACTTAAGCACTGTTTATTTGCCTGAAAAAAACCAGATTATTAGAAATCTGATAGGAATTTTCAGAATTAAAAATTCATCCTTTTATTATGTTGGGGTTTTTTTAATGCAGTTTGAATTTAGCTGTGATCTGTTTCAGCAAAACTAATGTATGTCAGTGTGGGGATTGGGCACTGATCGTGCACCAAGCTCCATGTGTTTTACTCACAGGCTTGGTGCTTCCCTTGAGAAGAGAACAGGGAAATTGTGCAAAGGATGTTTAAAGCTAGAACCTCTCACTCCCAGGATAGTGAAGCAGTTTCTCACTAAAGGGAAAAATCCTCCAAAAAACCCAAACCCAAATGAGCCTCACAGGGGAGGAGCACAGTGCACCAGCTGAAGCTCTATGCAGTGGCTGCTCCGTGCCCGTGGGCATTGTGACAATGCACTGATTGCTTCAGCCTCTCTTCCTACAAAATCCTTTTTCCCCTGTTCCAGCTGCAACTTCTTAGAAACAGGCGGTTTGTTTCCTTGGCTGGATTTAAATATTTGTATCTGCATCAAATCAGATAAGTCAGAAAGTTAAATTCTGAACTTCCCATGGAGCTGTCATTTTAATTTATCCTTGGACCTGGGCTTGTGCTCTGCAACAATAAATTACATCTGCAATTAAACACACTGTTGCACAAAGGAAATGGGGCTGAACGCAGCTGGAAGTTAATAATCCCTTAGTTGGTGATTCAGCTTAAAGCGGTGTGGGCTGTTCTGTGGCTCTGGGCTGAGGGGGGTTTCCCGGCGGGTCCCACAGCGGGATGGGCTCCATTTGTTACAGGGGCCACCTCAGCCCTTGTTCTTCTCTCTCCTCCCCACAAAACTTGAGTGAAAATGCTGGAGACCTCTGGGGAGTCTGTAAGATGCATGGAGTGCTTTGGCTAAAAGCATAGTGGGAATAAAAGGCTGTTTGCTTTGAGAGAGCAGAGCCCTGTGTGTGTGGCTGTCCTGGAGCAGCGTCCCCTGGCAGAGACCAGGCCTGATTTCCTCAGAGAGCCTCAGGAGGGGTCTGCTCCACCTGTGCCATGGAAGGAGGGTGGAGGAACCCAGGCCAGCCCAGCTCAGCCGACATGAGACACAGCTCACAGCTCGTGCAGCTGGGCCTTCTGATGTGATTCTCCTTGAAGAATTCCTTGCCCCCTAGGAAATGTTGTAATCATCATCGTTGAAAGCTGGTTGAAGCCCTTAAGCAAGACTGCTCCTCTGTTCTCAAAATGTGCCTGTCACTGTGATAGCTGAGCACTCTCCAGTTTGGGGGGTTATTTTATATTGCACCTTTAGTGTAACATGACATCCAGGTGATTTGCTCACCAGGAGACACCAGGAGACACCAGGTGACACCGACATGAGGCAGCCCAACCCACAGTCTCGGGTCATGCTGCAGGTCCTGCTGTTGGCCAGTTTCCACGATATAACTCAAACCTGACTAAATAACAGTGTGCTTCCAAAATCTGAGACACAGCTGAGCTTCCCAGGGCGTGAAAAAGCAAAGAGCAAAATCCTTGGAAGGTGGTGAAGAAGGGCACCATGTGTTCCAAACCCTGCATGTGCTGCTCAGGTATGGCAGAGGGATTGGGAGGCTGTTGTGGTGACATGTGTTGGGTCGCGGTCCCACAGAGCTGTGCTGGCTCTTCTGTGAAATAGACTTTGCTTACAAATTCACAGAAGTCATCTGCCAGCCCTGTTTGTGGTGTTAGACACAGAAGGTAGCTGTGATGAACTGAGAATTTATAGTATGGCCAGTTTGTCAGTATTGCCTCGGGAAGGGGTAGGAAGGGTGGAATTTCTTTCTTCCCAAGGAGCTGGGGTTTGCCATCCTGCTGATGGGACGAGTACTGGAGCAAGGCCATGGAGTGGCACTGACTGAGTATACCTGCCTCTGGGACCAGTCTTCCCAGGAATCATCCACATAAATTTTTGATGCAAACCAGTCTTTTGATTTTTCTGGTTGGTTGCACTTAAAAGACGTGTATAAATGAACGGCAAAGCCATTTAAAAGTCAGAAGGCTGCTTGTGCAAACAGTCTTGCTGCCACTTGAACTGCAGCCCAGATGGCCAGGGAAATATATTACCATGTGAAGTAGTCTACATCTTCATGATGGAAACCTTCCCTTTCCAAAGGCAGACAAGGCTGGGCTGCAGTACCCTCCCAGCTCCTCTCAGGTGATGGTAGCAGCCCCTGACAGTTTCTGTGGCCTGATTCCTTCCTCAGGAGCTAAAAAAAAAAAGTTCAGGCTAAAAAATAGTCCTGGTGTTCCGGACTCAAGGAAACGGCCATCTCTTTAGATTCCCAAGTAAATTGCTGCATTGTTCATTTTGGGGGAAGTGTGCCTGATCTCCTCCTCTGATTACGGATGTGGCTTCCTCAGCGGAGCTGTTTCCACCTGCCTGGGCCATGGCCTCAGCTGACCTGTGGCTCTGTCACCAGTACCAGAATGGTGGCATTTTCCTTGTCATGTTTCCTTGGGTTGAAGTTAAAGCAGGGACAGGAGTTTATGAGTCTCAGATCATTGAGAAAGTGGGTTCAGCAAACTCAATCAGTCAACGACAGAGCTGATGCCTGACCTCCTGCCAGGGGTATAGACCCTTTGGGAACTGATTTACCCCTGCTCACTGGTGCTGGCAGTGAGTTTATGAGGTTTAACTTGTTGATCCTCACCTTGTCTCTTTTGGCTCCTCAAACTGCCTGAAGCAACACGTTGTGCACCTAAAAATGGTGTAGTTGCCCATCCGTGCCAACAATAACTAACTTAATTGACTCCCTTTAGGGCAGAATGAATACAAAGTACTGTCCAAGGATACCTAAGTAGTGCATGTAAAAATCCTTTTTGAGATGATCTCGTGGACTTGTGAACAGACCAGATACATTGGTTAAATTTTCCTGTTAATAACCACAGCGTCTCTTTGCCTTTTGGTTTGTTTTACTTCTCGGTCACTTCATTGGTGCCTGAGCACAGTAATTCATCTCTGTCTGCATGTAGATGACCAGAACAAGAGCAGTGGCAGTGCTTGAGCTGGGGTTTGAGTGTTGGTGGGTGCTGGAGGGCACTGCAGCCGTACTGGATCCTGGTGCAGGAAGGTGCAGACACAAGCCCACGTATCTGACACTGGCATTTGGTTGTGGTTAAAGACCAGGTCTCATTTACATTCAGGCACTGTTGTGGCTGGATTATTGATGAAAATGCATAAACCAAACTCTTCAGCTGAATCCAGTTAAGTTCCCCACCTTGAAGAGGATGGCTGTAACTGTTACTCTTTTTTCTGTGCCAACTGTAAGGTGAATACACTCATCTTCTGTAAAACTTGTCTAGTAAGAGTTGGGTCCATCAGTACCTGCCTTGCCTCGCTCATGTGAGCAGCATTCACGTGCCAAGCTGTGCTGCTTCATGTTGTTTACCTGACCCGATCCATTGATTATATCTTGTCTAATTAGCCTGAATCTCATTGCCAATAATGAAGACCTCTAGCATCCATAGGCTGTAGTCATGCAACACGTCATCTGTAGATTTCAGAAAGTGATGAGTAATAAGACCTTTAAAAGAGTAGCGTTTAGTAACGTAAAGCAAGTTGGAGCCTGCTTAAAAATGTGAGACTGAACCCCCTGCTATTCCTACAGCTGCAGCAGGACCTCAGGGAGGCTCATCCCAGGAGCCATCAAGGCGTTTTTATTTGCAGGATTGGTCACAAAACGTGTCCTGCAGTAGTTCTTAAAAATACCCAGTGTTTGGACCTTGCTGAGCGTGAGGAAAATGTTTCTTAGCCTTTGCCAAGTGATGGTTATTTTGTTAATGTCTCACTCGTGACTCGTACACAAGAGTTTGGAAGGGGTTAATGGAATTGTAGACCCATAGGTGTCTGTAATTGTCAGGGAACCCACACCTGTCACACTGCTGCCATTTAAGTGGTAGTTTGAAGAAGCACTTGTGGTTGTGAAAACCAAAACAACCTGTAAGTTGGGCACAGCACAGGGTTTAGAAATGCTGGTGTGTGGTAGCTGGTGTGGGTTGTGTTTGGGGGCTGTTGCTTGTTCTGGTTGTCACCTGCAGTCAGAGCTGGCGCAGGAGGGAGAGAGGGCATAGGTCCTGAGCGTTGATAATTACAGCTTGATTTCACAGGCTCTTTTCTACGTGTGACATTGCAGAAGTCGCCTGCCTTTAAACTCACTGACATCACAGCTGTGTGGTTTGCGTTGTGGGTTTGCTTTTCCCAGAGAGCCTGACTGAGAAGAGGTCTGGGCTCTGTGGCACAGCTGACAGGGCAGTTTGGGTTCCTCTTCTCGTCACTAGCAAAGATGTGTGTTGATACTCTCTGAAGTTACCATGGAATAGTGCCCGCTGGAAGTCCAAACAGAGAGTTTTAAGAAAGCAATAACTGTGGTTCACAGAGTGCCACAGATTTCAGTTGTGCTGTCTGAACTCTGCAGCTGGGGATGTTGTGGCAGCCAGCATTGTCAGTTACGAAATAATCAGTGAGCGGGATTCTGACGCTGTCACGCAGCAGCAGGAAGTTGGTGTCAGCTGAATCTCCCGTGTTACTCTGACGTGACAGGAATCCTGATACCATGTGCTTTGGAGAGTGTGGAAATATGAGTCAAATTTTTGCAAGGCTCCCTGTCCCAGCTGTAAGTTATAAAAAAATTAATAGTGACTCTGATGCTGCCTGTGCCTTGGCCTTGCCCTGCCAGTTCTCTGTTCCATCCAGAGACTTCCCTCTGTGTGGCTGGAGTTGCTTTATTGTCCCTTTCTCTTCACTGTCGGTCCCGTGCAGGCCATGGGGAGCTGGGTGACCTTGGGAAACAGCAAAGCTGCTTCTGCACAGAGTGGTAGTTAACACTGTAAACAAACCAGAAAAAAAATGGATTGACTGGTTTTCAGATATTTATTTTGTGTCTATCTGTCTTGTTTATGTCATTATGAGTTGAAATATCAATTTGGGGTTTAAAAGATCCTTTCACTGTGGGCTTCGTACTGTTTCCTGGAATCCTTCTTGGGGATGCACTGCTCATCCAGGGACAGCCTGAGTGGTACCCAGAGGAGAAGTCACAGTCCCCAGTCTAATAATGAGGGTGTCAGGTAGGGACTCTTGGTCCTGTCATGCTGAGACTCATCTTGATCTGAATAATGAGGCTGCTCAGGCCATCTGGAGACAGCATTTAGGGGAAATTATGTCTGAGAATTCTGGCTCTGATTGAAAGAGCCAGGTAGCTGGCAGGTGAGCTGTTGTCCTGTCCTGCCACCTCAGGGGCAGGTACCTGATCGTGCATTGTGTTTGTCTTTAGGGGAGCAGGAACTAGCTCCCTGAGGGTGATTGGGCGGTTTCCTGCAGCATTAGAAAGAACAGCTTATATTTTGCCCCTCTTCCCAAAAGGCTGAGACCTTTGAGAGGACAGTGTCTCTGGAAGCTGATGGGTTTCATTCTGCACACACCTGCAGAGTTGGGTGAGTTTGCATAGAGCTGTGCATCCAGAGCAGTTCATAATGATCAGAGCTTTGGGTCCCCAGCAGCTGCCACCTTCTTGTCCCTTCACGTTTGGGAATTTCATGGGACTTCACCTTTCCAAGGTAACCCCTCAGCCCAGCGGAGGAGCTTCAGCCTTGGGAGCAGCTGGGAGAGCCGTGGTGGCAGTCTGGGCACAGTGGGCACTGCAGCTGCTGTGCCCAAACCAGCACACAGGCTGGGTCTGCGCTCCTGGGCACGGCTGTGCCTGGTGGCCTCGCTCAGGGCTGGCTTATGTTTAACAGCTGGGTTTGCATCCTCCCACTGCTGCGGCCCTGGCCGTGACAATGAGGGAGGTGGGTGGAGAGAAATCCTCTGCTGACCCAGATCTGCTCCATGGGCCGTGGGTGGAGCCACTGGGATGTGAGCAAGTGGCACTGACCTCCTCACACAGGTGGGGGCACTGGGAGGATGGCAGCCCTCTGGAGCTGATGTCCATGTGTCATCATGGAGGGTTAGGAAGAGCTTCCAAATGCCCCACATCCAGTAGTTGTGTCGTTAATAATGAGCCCTCCTTGAGATGCAGCACGCTTCATTTCTGTTTGTGGAAAATGATGACAGAGGTGTATTTCCCATAAATTATTTTAATTTTCAAATTTTTTTTATTTGCATGCTGCAGAATTAAATTTAGAATTATTAATTCCAAATTCTTAATTTCCCAAATTATAATTGTCTGTTTGGAATCATTTTCTGAATAACAAACACCAGAGTATTTCAGGGTCTTTGGAACATCCAGAATCTGCTGGAATCATTATAATTGTCTTGCTTGTTTCCTGAACGACAGAGACTGGTTAAAAAAAATAAAAATAAGACAAGTAAAACACACGATCAAGCTTAACACCAAGTCATTGCAAATCATACTTCAGTTCTTTTAATTTGAATTTCCTTTATTCTTGGTAGTCATATTAAAGAATAAACCAGATCTGCTGAACTGCTGGCAACCAGTGTGGGTCCAGTGACTGGCCTGGGCACGGCTCTGCTTCTCCCTGCTTTGTTGTATCATGTGTTCCAGTTGGTTGCTGCCCTTTTGTTGTTGTTGTTGTGGTGGTTTTTTTCTGAATTTATTCTTTATCTTCCTGGTTTGGATTCTTCCTCCCCTCTACCCCAGTGACTGTTTGTACTTTGTCCAGAGCACGGTGCTTCAGGGCTCTGCCAGCCCTGTGCAAACAGCCACGTTCCAGCCCTAGTTTTGATCACAGATTATGGCCCAATGTCTTTTTTTATCAGGGGCCTGAAGCACATTTCTCAGTGTGAAATGATAAATGTAAATACCAACGTGTGTTCTCATTTCCTGCGATTGCTCTGCTCCAGGCAGATTTCCTATTCCTGGGAGGTATTTCTGTCTAGATTTTCATCCCTGCCCTTGCCACCAGGTTGAGCAGTGGTGGGTGGTGCCCACCCTGTCCAGCCCCACTGCCCTGGGACGAAGCAGCAGGTGATGGTCCTGCAATCCCCGTGCCTTCGAGAGGGTGAGGTCACCTCCTGGAACACAGCAATGCTGCTCCTCTGCCCACCTCCTGAACACAGCAGGGCTGCTCCTCTGCCCACCTCCTGAACACAGCAGGGCTGCTCCTCTGCCCACCTCCCGAACACAGCAGGGCTGCTCCTCTGCCCACCTCCTGAACACAGCAGGGCTGCTCCTCTGCCCACCTCCTGAACACAGCAATGCTGCTCCTCTGCCCACCTCCTGGAACACAGCAGTGCTGCTCCTCTGCCCACCTCCCAAACACAGCAGTGCTGCTCCTCTGCCCACCTCCCAAACACAGCAGCACTGCTCCTCTGCCCACCTCCTGAACACAGCAGGGCTGCTCCTCTGCCCACCTCCCGAACACAGCAGGGCTGCTCCTCTGCCGTCCTTGGCCGCTGGCTGAGCACGTGGAGGGGCTGGGTCACGAGGCTGCTGGCAAACACCCATGGCTGCAGGTTGGTGGGTGTTGTACTGACAGGGAGAGAGGGTCTGTGTTCCACCCTGCAGGCTTTGTTTTGGTTTTGGTGCTGGTGTGGAGTTTGAGATCTTGGGAGGCTGAAACCAGGACATGAACACCAGGAGCCTGGAGCCCTTGCCTGTGCCTCCCCTCTCCTAGTCCGCTGGGGAGCGGTCATGGCAGGACCCTCGCCCTGTTCCCCCCATGCTGAGCGTGGTCCCTTAATGACTCGGGCCTTTGGGCTGAGCCCATCACGATTTTGCCTCGTGTCTGGGGAAAGCAGGGCCATGGCCCTGTGGGGCAGCAGAGGCTGCAGGCGGGTGTGGCTGCGGGTGGTGACTGTAGCGGGGTGGTGATGGTGATGGTGACGGTGACGTCGCCCTGCGGTGCTGCTGTTGTGTCCAGCCTGTATTTTCCCACTGTCAGCAGTACCGGGCCAGCACATCCAGCACTGCTGCGGGATCTCAGCTCGGAGAGCCGGCAGAATGAAGCAGTTGCCATGGAAACCATGGCTTTGGTTCCTGTGGCAACCAGCCGGCGTTTCACATGGCTGCTTCCTGCAGACCAAGGGGCTGGTTGGCATCAGCAGGAACGGGGGCCCAGGGGATCTGGGAGGTTTGCAGTGCAGGAGTGGGTCCTGTGCAGGCAGAGTCTGGCAGATGTGTCACCTTGGCAAGTGCAGGCAGTCGCTGCAGAGGGTGGGGACACCAGCCCGGCCTCGCCTCTCTCAAAGGAAGTGGGGAAACAGAAAGGCAGGTAACTTAGGTGACCTTTCTACCCTGAAGAAACTGGGTCAGTATTTCATGAGCCAGGTTAAGCGTGTGTCCTTCAGGATCTTAGCAGGCAGCTTAACTGTCATCCCAGGTGCCAGCACCCGACCTGAACCCTCACTGTGGCCCTTCCTGGTGGCTGTGGAGGGGGGTTGGACAGCAGCTCCTGCCCTGCAGCTGTCCCAGGTGTCTCTGCCTTAATGAAATATCACACCTTGAAGGACAGATGGTCAGGCATTTGTAAGAATTCCTTATATCAAAATGTAACTCTTCAGTGATTGTGTTTTTTGTAGTTTCAGGGACCCCTCTGCCCGTTTCAGCACTAATATTACCTGCCCTTTCTGTTGGAAAATCCCAAAGGCTTGTGTCTGGGGAAATGATGTGTGGTTACTTCTTATTTTAAAGCTATTGTGTTTGTATTGCATAGGATCCATGGTGATGGTGCTGACAGAAATCCCTGTTTTAGAAAAAACATCCTGGGGGTCAGTGGGTGTCTCTAAAGGTGTTTGTTGGTGACAGGTTGGTGACAAGCAGCAGGTTGGTGACCACAGTCCCAATGGCAAAGATTTGGCTGTCTCTGTGGACTTCACTGACTGACGGGAAATCCTGGCACCTGATGTGGCCAGGATGATTTGCAGAAAATAATCTGTCATCAGGGAGATGCCAGAGAGCCGTCTGTCCCTGGGGCTGCGGGTCAGAGGGGACATGGGAGACACTCAGCCATCCTCTTCCATACTGGCTGCAGGGGGAAGAAATGCAGAGACAGGGGGGTCCCTGCTCCCTGTCCCTCAGCGAGTGCCTGTTCCTGCAGTGAGGCCATTCCCGCTCCCAGTGCAGGGCACACACCCATCCCTGTGGAGCCTGGGAAGGAGCTGCATCCACAGGTACCCACAGGGAGCTGCAGCAGAGGCAGGAAGGCTCTGGTTAATCACACCCAGTTCATTATTAGGCCAGAGCAGCTCAGCCTGGAGATCCGTCTTTACCAAGTGAGCCCCAGTGAATTGCATCCCAGAATAGTTTTTGAAAGATTACCAGTGCCAGCAGGGATTCCAGCCCATCTGCTCCTCCAGCTTCCCTGGCAGCTCCCCTTGGAGAGCGCCCAGCCGTGAGTGCCGAGCGGGAGCCCTGGGAGGAGCGAGGGCAGGTGGGAGCTGTGCCCGCTCCAGGGCTGGGGCTGCCTGTGCTGGAGACAGAGCCCACAGGGCTGGCCTTGGACCAGAGCCACATCCCAAAGCCTGTGGAGCGCCTGGAGAGCGACAGAGTGAGCTCCCTGGCTCTGTTTGCTGGGAGACTCCTCCTGGTGCTTCCGAAGGGTTTGCCTGCCTTCCCAGTAATTAAAAGTTTATAACTAATTACCGGCTGCCCTGCTCCTATCTCATAGTTGTGCTTTGCCTCGTGCTGGGAGTCTCCTCTCGCAGCGGGGAGTGAAGCCAAATCTAATCTGCTTGGGTATGCGTGTGCTGTGCCCGATGCAGGCGCCGAGGCTGCAGGGATTTCGTGCTCACTCCTCCTGGAGAGCCGTTCCTGTTCTGTCCTCCTGTGCCCTGCAGCTCTTGGGAGATGCTGCAGAGTGGGGTTGGGCTCATGTCTGCACATCAGGTTTAGCCTCAGCCTTTCTCCTGCTTGTCTCTATCCTGATCACGTAGTGAGGGGGAAGACATTCAGACAGGTTATCTTCTTGCATATTCAAACCTGAGCAGGAGTGTGCACTTCCCTCATTGCTCTGTGTCCCACTCACACCCCCTTCCCAGGGAATCAGAGCACACGACTGTTTTCTGGGTCAGGCAAAATGCTTTGGCTGCACTTGGTAGGAAAAGAGACTTTAAAACTAGTCTGTGGATTTGGGCCTCAGCAATGTGGGAATGTCAGGGCTGGTGCAGAGAGAGCCAGGACGCTGGGAGTCCCTGTCCCCCCTTCCCTGCCATCCCTATGACCCCCTTCCTGTGGTGGGCTTGCCCAGGACAGAACTGTGTGAGTTGGCATCTGCTGCTTGCTTTGGTTTGGAAGGCAGCGGGAGGGAGAGAACTGCCCCCTTTGCCTGATAACCCTCTGTTTTAGGGGCTTTTAGCTGAGCTGAAGGCAGCTGGGCTGGGAGGCAGAGGAACTGTCTCCACTGACACACCTGCAGCAGTTGTGCCCTGCTAACACACTTTGTTTCGCTGTTTTAAAAATACTTCCTTTATTGTTATTACCAGGACAAAGGTAGCGGTAGGAGCTGCCCTAGTCTGTGTGTCAGCTTAGGCTGCATTAAAGGCCTGGCTGAACAGGCTTTAAAGTCCTTCCCAGCAACCCTTCTGATCTACAGCATCAGCAGAACCATTGAAAGGCATGAGGTCAGGTTCTGATTGCACTTATCTTGGAGAACCTTAGAGAGAAATAAAGAGCACGTGTTCAGAAGACCATGAGCCTGGTCCTCTGCCAGCTGTGGGGTTTGCTTTTGAGCTCAGTGCTTGCCAGCGGTGAGGGAGCAGGAGCATCTGTGCAGGCTCTGTGTGGCTGGTATTTTCAGGAGTGTGTGTGGGATTTAAATTCCCAGGGGTGAAACAACTTCAGAAAATGGACAGTCTCTATGTGGTTTTACAGATTTCACTTATTGTGCCTGTTTTACGCAGTAGTAAGTGCTGCCTGGGGCTGGGGGCCGTGTTTCTGTGACTGTGCAGTGTTGGCCGCTGGCTTAAACTCATCAGCATGTACTTGGGTAAAGATGAGCTGTTGCTTTCTGCTGCACTCTCTGTAGCTGGTCCCCCTCCAGTCTGTGTGATTTATATTTCCCAGCAGCAGCATGGGGCACCTCTCTATCCTGCACTGACTGATGAGCAGCTCCCCTGACGATGGATGGTTCCCAGTGCCGAGGGGGCATTAAGCAGGAAAGGAGAACATACACAGTTCCTTCATGTCTGACCTCAGGATTCCTCTGTGATGCAGGAGGTTGTTGACTCTTCATCATCTCTCCTAGGTCAGGAGCTCTTGCTATGGTGTGTGTTGCTCAGAAGCTCATCAGTGCTTGTGCTTTTCCTTTCCTTCTAAGTGTTTCAGGTTTTGAGGCTCATCAGTTTTCCCTCAGCAGGCAGAAAGCATTTGACCAGAGCAACCCTTCAGGTGCCAGCTCTTGTCCTTCTCTTTCTGCCTGACTTTGGCAGGTGTAAATGTAGCTGAACATATTTTACACCAGCGTAGCTGGCAATATAAGAAAATTAGCTGTGGACATGGGAGTGACCAGGTTAGGGTGGACTATTCTTGTCTTTGTTCACATTATATTTCTTTTTCTTCCTGCTGTTTTAAGACTTTAAAGAGGAAGGAAAAAGAATATGAGCATGAGATGGAGCGGCTGGCGAGAGAGAAAATCGCTACCCAGCAGCGACTGGCAGAACTGAAGAACGAGTTGAGCCAGTGGATGGACATCTTGGAGATTGACAGAATTATTCGACAGACAGTTCAGCCAGAGGATGACCAGGCATCTACCTCGACAGCATCAGGTATCCATAGTTTTTCTCTCCTTGTAATCACCATGGAAGTCACTGACACAGTTACTTGGGGTGGTGGGGATCATCGTTTGGCAGTGTCAGGGTTTCTTTGCATGAGAATAAAGCAAAAGGCTTTTGAGTGTCGATAATGATTGATATTGGTTAAAAACGCGTTGCTGCTCGTGTGAAGTAAACTGAAATTTGTGCATCAATGTCAGGTGGATACAAAGTGCAGGTTTGCACTTCCAACGTGCCACTTCCTCACGTGGAGATAAATCCCTGTTTTCCAAACTTAGATTTCTTCTTGCACAGCTCTGCAGCCCTGCTGGTTAGAACTGGGCATCCTGCTGTATTTGTGTGGATATGGGAGGGTGTTCAGCACATAGAGAAGAAGGATTTGGTACAGGGAGGATCATCAGAGCACTTAAACAACTTAAGGAGCCTTCATGTTGCATGAGAAGGATTCCTAGTGAAGATGAAATGACACTAATGGATATCTGACGTGCCATTCCCGGTGAGAAGTTCCTGTGAGATAGGAGAGTGCATGCTTTCCTCCACACCAGGGATCTGCAGCAGGAAGAGTGGGCAGTGTGTGGATGTAGAGACGCAGAGGCTGTAGCGGTGCAGAACAGATCGCAGCAGCTCCTTCAAACCAGCATTTGCTCTTGGCACTCCAGGCAGATGATACCACAGCTTCCAGGAAGGGAAAATCTGAGGTTTCTGGTTTGTTCAGGCTTGTTTTCAGGATTATCACCTCTGAACGTACAGACAGGCTCCAGGTGTAGGCTGATGGAAGTCGGGAGTAACAGGGCTTTGTCATTAGGAGTGTTGGCCGTTCCCTCCGCAGTGGCCTCTGCCGAAAGTGACCGCGTCAAGTTGCTGCAAACCAGAGCTTGTGAAGGGGAGGTGTCTTCCCTGGTTCCTGTTTCTTCTGTATCTTCTGGGATTTTTATTCTCTGCTGCATGGCTGGCTCTAGAGCAGGCAGTGCAGGGTGTTTGTGCTGGCTCTGCAGGGCCAGCATGTTTCTGCTTTGCTTCCTTAGTTCCTGCACTGGACAAAAGTCCATTTCCCAGAACTGCATGAGGGACTTGCTACCATGCTTCTCCACTGCTGTTTCCTTCTTGCTCTGGGAGCAGAAAGGGTGGTGCCAATCAGTGGAACACCAAGAAAAGAAACCCTGTTCCTCTTCCTAGAAGGAGCCACTTCAGCCCAGACAGAGGTCAGCTAGGTGCTTTCTGTCAGCCTCTGCTCACAGCAGCCCCCTTACCTGCCCAGCGAGACCTCTTGGCCTGTTGGGAGCACCCTGCTCTAGCTGGAGCTTTGGGCTGTCATGCCTGCTTGGCTCCATGTCCTTGGCCCACAGGCAGTGAGAAGAGGGCCGTGCCGTGCCAAGCCATGCCGTTGTGCCGCCAGCCTGTAGCCAGTGACACCTCCTGCTCTTGTCTCTTCTGCCAGTGCTGCCTTTTAGGGAGGCTTGTTGGTCCAGTTCATGCTCTGCTTGCTTTTTTATGGGAGTTTCTTCCTCTCGTGTTTTCCAGAGGGTGAAGACAACATCGATGAAGACATGGAAGATGACAGGCCAGTGAACTCATTACCAAAACTTACCCAGCGCCAGCACCCAGAGCTGCTGAAAGCTGTCCCCCCGAATGCTGCTCCCCCCCTGCCCGCGGTCCTGCCCCCTCACCTCTCCATCCAGCAGAAGCCCCACGCCCAGCCCCCCCTCCAGACACAAGCACTGGTCCCGCCACAGGCGATCGTCCCCGCACAGACTCACATCGTGGCGGCCTCGACCGTGCAATCGACTGTTATCGCCCACACCGCCACCACCCACGCCTCGGTCATCCAGACTGTCAACCACGTGATTCAGGGTCCACAGACCAAGCACATTGCTCACATTGCACCTTCCACGTCCAGCCCCGTGCAACTCACCACTGCTGCTCAGCCCATCGGCCACATCACTGTGCACCCGGCCACCATCAACCACATGGCCCACCTGGGCCCGCAGCTGCCCATCTACCCCCAGCCCGTGGCCGTCAGCCAGCCCGTGGTGAGCCACATCGCTCACACCATCTCACACCAGCAAGTGAACGGCACCACCAGCCTGGGCCAGCCGGCGGTGATGGCCAAGCCGGCCGTGGGAACCCAGGTGGTGCATCACCCGCAGCTGGTGGGGCAGACGGTCCTAAACCCGGTGACTATGGTGACCATGCCGTCGTTCCCGGTGAGCACGCTGAAGCTGGCCTAGACGGCAAGGGCTTTGTTGGGAACCTTTCCTAAGGAAACTCCGTACATTCCAACCGCGTCTGACTGGGCAGGAGGGAGCGCAGGATGCCGAGCGGGGGCCGGGCGGGGCTCGCTCAGCTGTCAGTGCCCAGCCTGCCGCCCGCGCCGCGACGGGGCTGCTCCGCGCTCGGATCTGCTGATCTGAGAAACTTCAGAGACAGTTGTTCATGGTGATTTTTTTTCCTTTTATGTGTAATGAGTGAACTATGGATATGATGTTCTTAAGACTTTAATTTTGCCCTCTTATGTGTTGCTTCTTTGTAGAATAAAAATTGCTGATCTCTTTATCGAGACATTGCGTAGAATGGGGAAAAAATCATAGAAGTCTATATTTATATATATGTGTGTATGTGTGTGTATATATATGTACATACATATATATATAAATATAACATTTGAAGGCCTTTTGTAAGGTTGATTATTTTGCAGGATCATGAGACAAAATTCATTTTTGGAGGAAGAAGATAGTGTCCTCTCTAAACAAGAAACTTTAAGATAGATGGTTTGGTGGACCAGGGTGCATCTCTAGTGACAAAAAAACCCCAATAACAAACCACAAGTCAAACCATTTTAAAGGTATTTCCCATCAATATATTACATTTCAAAAACCATCTAAAATCACTGTGACTTGTTATGGCATTTTAAGGAAATTCTCTGTCCTGTCTAATAAAAGGAAAAAGAATACGCAACCGGTCTTCATTTGTTGCCCTTTTATAAATGACTTGACTTTAATAGCTATGTCAAGAAAACCCTGTTTTTTATTATTTTTTAATGGTTGACAATGCTTTGTTTGGATGTTTTGGGGGGTTTTGCTTTTTGTCTGGCTTGGTTTGCTGATGCAGTAATTGATTTTGCAGATCTCTGTGCACGGCCCTGGTCAGGGTCCCTCCTGCCAACCCAAGCCCCCCGGGTTTCTCGGGACGGATACTTTTGTGCTGGCAGCTTGCTGAGTGTTTCTGTGGCCTGATGGGTGGAATCTGGGACAAGAAGACCAAGAGAAATGTAGTAGATTTGCTGCGTGGGTTAATGTTGTTTGTTAGTTTGTTCTGACCCGACCATGCTTTGCTGTGGGGGTCAGCGGGTTCAGAAAGGGATAAATGGGGATGTGGTTCCTCTCCAGAGCGCAGGCAGCTTTGGCAGCTTTGTTCCTTTCTGGGAGGTAAACAGTCTCTAGTTTTGCAGGATAAGGGTTTGCTGCAGGAGATCAGTGTGAGAGCTCGTGCCTGGCAGTGAGACGTGCACCAAAGAACCCTCGTCCTTTGAGACCCTCCTGTTTCCCCTTCCTGGTGAGAGGGGCAGGACCTCTCTGAGGTCAGTGGCAAATCCTGCAGGGCCAGGAGAGGAGGAATGCTCTGCTGGTACCTGCCAACCTGCCCGGGAGGCTGCTTAGGATGTGTTTTGTTGCTGGCTGGACATTCTGGTCCTTGCACCGTGTGTGTAGTTACTGCTGTGAATGATCTCCATTCTGTCTTCCTCTTTTTAAAAAAAGTGTTCCACAGTCCTTACTGCAGGCAAAATTCCTGCTGTAGCCTGTGACTGTTTTCCTTGGCACAGGATGGGACGCTGGTCCCAGCATCTGCCCAGGAGCTTTGGGAGGGGAGTAGGTAAGGAGGGCTGAGAGCTCACACCTCACTGCGCTGCCTGGCTGCACACAGGGTGTGGGTGAGGCCTCTCCAGGAAAACAGGATCCATAGTCTGCCCAAAGACATGTTGACTCCAGCAGCACTTTTGCCTTGTTGAGGACTGGTGTGAAAAGTGTCAGGGGTTAAACTGAGAACACCTGCCCGTTCCATACCGTCCCTGGTTGAAACTGGTCTGGAGGCAAGAGAAATGACTGCAGAGGTCAGGGGTCATTGTGCCTTCTGAGCAGATATGGCTGGGAATTGCATGAACTCTGTGAAGCTCCACTTGCTCCACAGTTACCTCTTGTTTTATTTTTTTTCTTGCACCCTTGAGTCCAGGAAGCTCTTAGCTGTGCTGCCAGCATAGCTCCTGCAGAATGGACAAATCTTAAAGGATTTCTTATCCTGAAACCACATTTAAGCAGATGATTTGTTCTCATTCCAGTGCACCATTAGCACTGGGAGGTTCCTGGAGTTGCCAGGGTTTGGTCATCCCTTGTCCATGCAGGTGCTTTCCCAGGGAGGCTGTTGTGTGCCAACAGTTGGAAGATGAGCGTTGGGTATCAGGTCAGTTGCTCCTCATCAGAAACTCAAGACTGTGTGTTTGCAGCAGGGTCATCTCCCTTCTCAGGAGGGACCACGTGGCTTTGCCTTCTGAAGCGATGTTGGGAGTGGGAGGACATGCCTTTCTGCCCTTTTTTACTGTTCTAACATCACAAAACAACAAAATCTCCTTATTGAAGGAGGAGTAGGATTGGGAACAGGGCTGAGTGCAGGAGTTGGGCTGAGAGCCCCAGGGAGATGAGTTCTGTGGTGGGTTATGGAATGGCCTGTGCTGTAGGGACAGGGGGTGCTGCTGACCTCATCTTCTACTCCATTATGCTTTAGAGGGAGGAGTGGCCCTGCCCTGCCCAGCCCAGTCCTGCATCTTGGCCAGTTTTTCTCTCCCCTTGTGCCATGCTGTGTGTCCGATCCCCTTCAGGAACAGCCTGTCCCCCTTGGTCAGCCCCTGAGCTGCTTTGGATGTCTTGGGTCCTCCCATTCTCAGATGCCATTTTCAGGGCTACCAGAAACATTTCTTTGGGAGTTTTCTTTTTTTTTTTTTTTTTTTAAAGTCCGCGAATTTCTTTCTGTTCTCTGTGAAGAAGAGCAGCCACAGCCCATCCTTCTTTCCACACCTCTGACATTCCTGCTCAGAAACTTCAAATTTACACTGTTGCTCTTAGAAGTCCTGTTCAGTACTGTATGACAAGGGGCACTTAAAGAATGTCTCTCCTCCTTTGATATATGTTTTCCCTATGGAGAAAGCTATATATAAATATATATGTACACTTGAGGATTCAGAATATCTAATTTGTCCCCCCCAAAAAAATCAATAAATACGAAGTTTAGAAGAAATCTTTTCTGTTGTTGAATAATGTTAGGTTTTTGTAACCATACTGCAGAAACAATAGAAAGTGGGTTTTCTATATAGTTGTTTGAGAGGATTTTCTGTTCTGTCATGCCTGGCTTGGAGCCTGTTGGTCAGTGGACACCGGGGCAGATGCCCTTGCAGCCCACGCACTCCCCACGGTTTGTGTCCCACTGGTGACAGCCAAAATGTGCTCAGAAACTGGATCTGTGCTTCGAGCTCAGCTGGCACAGTCGGGTGTGTTGGAGGTTGAGCAGAACCCCTCAGGTGACTGAGGTGACGGGGAACTCTCGTGCTGCCCCAGCTGGGAGCGGCGCTGCGGGAGCCCCGTGGCTGCCAAAGCCACTTTCCATCCCAAGGAACTGCAGGCAGAGGGGAATGAACCCAAACTGCTACTTGAAAATGCTCTTGAAAAGAGCTCTTAGTGCTGACACTTTAGATACAGGAATGTATTCCTGACGTCACCAATAAAAATTAGCCAGAACTGTGTATTTTAACTTAGGAAGGGAAATGACCCAATTTCCCATGTTCTCTGCAGTCACTTGAGTGGGATCCAAGGAGCAGCAGGTTGTGTGTCTCTGGGGGCACAGGGTGGGAGGGGCAGCTGGTGACCCAATTCTCGTGTGGGGCAGTCAGGGCTGGAGCCAAACTGCTGCTGTCGGGCCTTTTTGTGCACACCCGTGGGGGTGAGTGTCCGTGTGTCTGTCCGTGCTGGGGCTGAGTGCTGCGTGTTGAAGGCCAGACAGGCTCCAGTGTCACCACTGGGCTCCTGGCCAGTGGCATGGTCAGGTTTTGGTTTCTTGAGCAGAGCTGGACAGAGGGAACAGCCCTTCGTGGAGGCTCCTGTTCTCTGGCAGTCCAGGGAGGAGCATTTCTTAATTTCTTATCTCACAAGCGGGGCCAGCCTGGGCTGCTGCACCTGTTGGGCTCCCTGTCTCTTTTCTTTGTTTTACTTCAAAGTGGCCTTCTGTAACAAAAGAACAAAAGAAACAAAAAAATGCCTTTGGGTGGTTTAGGTCAGGTGAGGTGTCGCTGCTGTGTCGGTGTCGGTGTGGTTGTCCGTGCGCACGCCTGGTAGATTCCTGTAGACATGCAATGCAAGGCTTTCTGTGTCTGGTTTTTTGTATGTGGCCTGTGTCTCCTTGGGCTGGTTTGCATCCTGAGGGAGTTTTTTGCATTTAAAGAAAAAAAAGCGTGAGAACTGTGGGGGTTGGGTGGGTACGAGGGGCGCTGGGGGCCCCCTGTGTGCCGAGGGCAGGGGGAGGAGTCCTTTGCCCGGTGCTTGTTTGGCCCCTTTGCTTTCTGTGACTTGTGTCCCCAGCAGGGTGAGCGGCCTTGGCCAGATGAACCAGTTGACCTCTGCTCGCCTGAGCAGGACATTGCCTCAGCCTGTCAGCATCTAGGCACTTGCTTAATTAGCTTAATTAGATAGGTGGCTGCTCTGAGCTGGGACCTGCCTGCTATACAGCTGTTGGAACTGCTGGGGAGGTGAGCTCTGAGTACCTGCAGGTGAGGTTCCTCCAAGACTTGGCATCTTTTTTTTTTTTTGAATGGTCATTAGGAGAGGATAAAGTTCATACTTATGGCCTGGTTTCCACTCCTTGTTACCATTTTGGCCAGATTAAAATGGTTTGTATCACTGTCTTTAGGTTATTTCCTTCCTGAGTCAAACATCAGTTGTTAGGAGCGGGTGTTTAGAGTTAAGGAAAATATGCTGTGGATAGAGTCAGTCATGGCTTCTTTCTGTCCCAGTTATACAGAACTTCATAATTCAAATTTGAACTATTAAAATACCAGCCCGAGCCCAGCACTGGGTGGGCACAGTCTTGGCAAAAGTTGTGTTTGGCTGTTCCAGACTGCCTCACTCCTCACCTGGGGCTGCTGAACGGCAAAGGAAGGCCCCGCTCGCCTCCATCCTGTACCGGTGGCACAGGGACAGGGCTGTTCTGCGCTGGGATTTGGTGACAGCCAGCCCTGGGATAGCTCTGTGCTCCTCGTCAGGACTGCATGGCTGGTCCTGCTGTAGCTCTGGATGAGGCCTGTTGTTTGACCCCTTTCCTTGTGCTGTGAATAGGAATTTGAGTATGAAGGAGCACAGATATGGGATGCAGAGCCACCAGGGCTGGCTGGGGGTGGGACCTCTGTCAGGTCCTGCTGTCAGGGAAGTGTCCCAGCCCATTTCTGTGCTGGGATTTTCCCTGGCTGGCTGGCAGGGCCGTCCCCGTGTCTGTGTTCCTGTGGCAGGCACGGCCCCTCTGGCAGTGGAGCTGCTCCGTGCCGGCCATCGGGAACGCTCCGGCCAGAGCCCCGCTGGCCACCGGCCCCAGGGCCGTGTGCTGCCAGCGGGATCCCGGTGTGCTGCCAGCGGGATCCCACTGCCAATGCCTTACGGATACGCCTTAACAACCTGAGCCAAAAGTGGGGGGGGGGGGGCTTGACAGAGCAAGAAATCAGGGACTGACTGCACCAGGCAACGATTTATTGGTGGCTGGTCAGGCCCCCGGCCTGGGCATCGCTGGGTGAGGAGCCGTGGTGGGAGCGGGACCCCCGCTCTGTCACTGCATGTGACCTCCCTCCCTCCTGGCTAAGGCATTTATTTATTTATTTTATCCTGCTGCGCTCCTGCGTTAGGATTGTGTCACTGGAGCTGCTGATTGTGAGCCCAGTTGCTGCCATCGCTGGCCCAGAGCCCCGTCCCTCCCCTGCCCCTCACAGGAGCTCCGGTGTTGCGCTCACCTGGGCAGGTGCAGTCTGTGTTTACAGTGAGGACGTGTCACTGTGTTACCAATTTACTGAAATACTGAATATTGACAAACTAGACTGTAAAGATTTTTATGTGTTTGGAATACATCTGCTATGTGAAAAAGCAACTAATTTTGTACATATTGTATTTTTACTATTCAGCTGTACAATACTGGCTCTTCATGCTCCAGAATTTAGGTATCCAACATGAATGATATCCATGTAATAAGCACTTGCCTGAAATAAATATAAAACTAAAATAAACATGCACTGAAATCCGAAACAGGATTCTGCATTTGCCTCCCTGTGCTTTGCATGCAGATGCACATTTTGTGATTTCCCAGTTCCGAGAGCAAAGAGTTCCCTCCCTCTGGAGCCATCGCGACCACTCCAGGTGGGTGTCACTGATCCAGGGGCTGCAGCTCCAGGGGGTGTGTCTGGATCACCTTGCGGGGAAGCAAAGTCTTTGCAGCCTCTGGAATCTGTAAAAACTTGGGAAATTGTGCCCAGACTCCTGCCCTTCTCCTGCTGAGCCAGGAGGACTCAGGCCCAGCCCTGCCATGGGGTCCCTCCAGAGCCGTCAGAGCAGCGTCGTGCCCGTGGCTGTCAGGTGAGGCCCTCTCCCTCCTGCGGGACCGTGCTGGGCACCCACCACCACAGTGGGACTGTCCTGTTCCCCTTGGGCAGCCAGACCCTGGTGGGGGTGTCCGTTCTCCACAGTGGATGGGGGATCTGCAGGGCCAGGGATGGGCTGTAGAACCCAGCCAGAGCTGCCTCACTGTAACTGCTCTCTCCTGCAGATGCTGAAGTTGGAGCCCCAGGTTTTCCCAGTGCCTTGTCTCCAGTACATGGATGTGGTGCCTGGTCAGCAAGAACAGGGCAAGTCTAACCCTGCCAGTGGCACTGGGGGGCAGCAGGTCAGGGGGGATGGGGAGGTGGGGATGGGTTGGTCCCCCCCAGGTGGGCTCAGCTGCACTTGGCAGCTGTGGGGCAGAGGGGCAGGGAGGGGGTAGGACCACCACGGGTCTAAATAACAGCTTTGAAAGCTACTGAGACTTTGCAAAGGGAATGGTGGGGGATAAGAAGGAGGAATGGTGGGGGATAAGAAGGAGGAAGAACGTTCTGTAGACAAGAGCCAGCGGTAACCCCCACTGTGGTGCTGTGTCCCCTGCCCACCCCAGTCACACCAGCAGACAGGTGAAGGCAGAGGACAAAAGGGCACTGGAAGATTTAGGCCAACTTGTCTTTGGATGCATTTCATAAAGGGCTGATCCTCGTTTCTAGGGATAAATACCTGATTAGCGGCTGTGACGAGCAGTGGCTGAGGGATGGCTGCACCCACCCCGCATTTGGGGGGCTTTTTTTATACAGGAATGGGGAAACACTCCCTTAGTCCCCAGGGACCCAACTCCAGGCAGAGCTATCCAGCCTAAAGAAAAATTGCTGCAAAAACTGCCAGCAGCAGCAAAGGAGCCAGGTGAGACTGAGGAAGGGACTGTCCCTGCTGCAGAGACACAGGAGGAGGAGCTTAAGAGGTTTGAAGGGAGACTGGGAGTGATGGAGGATGCTCTCTCCTGGAAGCCCAGCTGGATTCAATGCAGCTGCAGCCCCATCAGGCCTAAAATTGCAGGATGGAACTTTATTACACTTGCAATAGGCCTGGTTCTGCCCCTGGGCGTGGCTGGTGCTGGTGAGTGCTGTGTGTCACTTAAAGCTGCCCTTGAAGTCATCTAAGGGACCTCAGGAGTCCACTTGGTGGTGACCTACTTGCTGCCTTTAGCACTACAGCCCATGCAGCTCGCCAGAGAAATGTTAATTACATCTCCCTCTCTTCCCAGCCTTGTTCTTAGGACTCCCTGTTCTGTCGCTGAAATCACCTTGGGGGTGAGCAGTGCTTCCAAAGAGCTCCACAACGATGCCTTGATGATAAGTATTTATTCATATGTTACATTTAAACATAAATAATTGAGCAATAAAGAGAATAGTCTGCTCCCAACAAAAATAAATAATACACAACATTGATAAAATCCAATCAAACAGAATGTTGTAACAAATACAGTGAAGTTCGCAATTGGGTTTGTGTGAAACAGCTGTACAGAACATTCCCAACGTACCAAAGGAAAACAGTGCAGTTTTATCTGTACATCCATCACTCCTCAGGCTCTGGGAGTTGGAGGTTTTCTCTTAAAAAAATTTATTTCAGTTTTCAGGTGAACAAACTGAAGCCTTCAGACACACCTGAAGCATTGCTGGGGTCGTGGTTGGCACAGCTGGAACTCAGGGGGGCTCAGAGCTGGCCCCACACACCCCAGACCCTCAGGGGAACTCCCTTCTGTAACTGCCAGTGGTGCTGCCCTGGGGGGTTCCTGCCCAGCAGCCTCAGCAGTGCCTGGCACAGAACCTGACAACGTGCTCAGCCCTGGAGGCGTCTGCAACACCAGTGACAGGGGCCTTGGGCTGGGGGTTTCTCACCTTCCCCTCGGTGCAAGGCCAGTTTAAGGGAGGCCTTGGCTACTGAGCTCAGTACTTGGATCCATTTTTTCCCTTTGTTGACCATTATTGACCTTTTCATTATTCAGGTTCAGAGCACAAGCGTGCCCCCAGCTTGGGTAACCAGAGCAGGGTTACTAGAGCAAATCCTTCCCATCAATATTTGAATCATCAAACAGTAATTTTAATCCCTACCTCCTCTCCTTGCTGAAATCTGATTTTTTAAAAGCTCCTGTGAGCAGATATAAGTCATGTAAACTGAGCAACCTGGTCTGGAGAAGGTGTCCCTGCCCATGGCAGGCAGTGTGACTGGGACCAGCCCAAACCATGCCATGAAGAGCACACAGAGTTATTCCATGGAAATGCAGCTGTGTAACTGGCTGCTCTGAAGGATTAAAAAAAAAAAAAACAAAAAAAACCCAACAACAACAAAAAAGCAGAAACACAAAAATTCAGATTCAAAGTTGTGGTTTTGGGGTTTTTTTAAAGGTTCTAATGGCAAAGGGGGGAACACTTCTGAATACTTCAGATGCTTAAGCTAAGTCCCAAGTTCCAAGAGCAGGGTCACATAAATCCATGGAATCTGCAGCAAGAACCTGCTCCCTCCTGGCTGACTGAGATACACTTTCACTTGGCAACAACATGCACCTGGGGACAGCAGGCAGAGCACAGGTGAATTGTACACAGTGTGATGAAGAGGAGGCCCCCCAGCCCTGGGCAGGACCCGCTCCCCGGGCAGGAGGGGCAGCGCCTGAGGCTGGGACAGCTCCTGAGGCTGGGACAGCGCCTGGCCTGGCAGGAGGGATGGGCACAGACCCTCCAGGGGCACATGGACAGCTGGACAGCCCCACACCCCAGCACGGAGCTGCCACGGGATCAGAGCCCCTGCAGCAACTCCAGCTGCTTCACCTGGCAAGGGCTCATCCTGCTCATGGACACCAGCGCCTGGTTCGTGTTTGCAGGATCCCACAGAGATTCCTCCCAGAAAGCTCTACAGAGCAGGGAGGAAGAGGAGGAGGAGGAGGAGGAGGAGGAGGAGGAGGGAGTGTGTAGTAAGTGATCTGGAGAATGCTCTGTACCATGGGAGCTGAATCCACGGCTCTGCACAGCACAGAGCAGGAGCTGCCAACGCGAGCAGGGACCTGTCTGTGGGCTGAACCCGCTCACCTGAACCACAGGAGGCAGGTCCTGTCAGCTGGGAATGGTGGCAAGGTCAGTTTGCAAAGCAAAATGAAGGCAGGTCTGTGTGGGCCATGAAGACTGAGCAGTGAGCCAGTCAAGGCTAAACTGGTGTTTTAGCTAATGAGCTCATCACTGCTCCCATGAACTGTGTTATTTAGTTTAAGGCCATTCTCCCAGCTAGGAATCTTATCAACTTTAATACAAACTGAAATGCTTTAGCAACATGAGCTCAGACACATTCTCTTCCACGTTCAAGGCAAAGGCAGCGAGTCCAGGGACCGTGCTCCTCCGAGGACCCAAGGGAGCACCTGTGACACTGGATCTGGCCTTGCCTCCATGGAAGCTCCTGGCAGAGCACAAGACATGCATCCAGGCTTTAAAGGTGCAGTAAGTCAAAACAGAAATGTTCCAGAATGTCCAATCCCACATCTTAACATCACAGAGATGTAGACAGATGTCTTCTAGAGGGAAATAGAGAATGCAAAAAGATTTTGTCTTGAAATACAAAGTGAGTGTAACAAGGTCTATCAAACACCAACCTCATCTGGTGAAGGGAAAGTTTGCTTTTAAAAGTCTGTTACAAATCTCCTCGCTATTTATTACATTACATGGAAGATGCAGTTAAAACACCATTTGGAATTACAGTGCCAGGAATGCTCCACCTGATGGCTCACAGCAGGGTCCCAGGACAGTCTGTCCACGGTCACTTGTTTTCAATCAGTGTCTGCACTTTGTAGACAAGGTCTCTCGCTATCCTCAGAATCTCTGCAGCATCGTGGTGCTCAGCCATTTCTGCAAGAGGCACACAAACACTCTTAGCTGTCAGCAGCACAACCTTCCTGCCCCGGCACTGATACTAACGTAGCATTAGCATTAATTATTTAGCATCATGAGAAACAACCACAAAGCATTGCAGGAGGTTGGGAGAATCCCTTGTTCAGGTCCTGGCATGGATGTGACCCCTCCAGTGTCAGTTCTCTCACTGCACAAATCGCAGTGCCCTGTGTCTGGCGCAGCAGCCGAGGAGCAGGAGCTGAGCAATGCACAGCTGCACTCACCACGATCAGGGCAGGACTGGTGCTGGGGTTCTGCAACTCAACACTTGGGCTTGTCATTTACACAAAGGAGTGACAGACTCCGAGCTTCAAATGAGCAGAGGCTTGTCACAACAGCAAGAACTGCACCACGGCAGTCTGAGAAAGGGACAGGGAGCAAAGGCCTGTTATTTTTTATCAAAATGGCTCTTACCATTAAAAAACTTGATGATATCAGTGAAGTCCATGTTGTTATCACGGATAATCTCTCGATAAACTTCCACAAGTGCTAAGGCAATGAAAAGGACAAAATGTTCTGAAGAGATGTGCTTTGCTGCCCAAATAACTTCCCACACTGTAAATACATCCTCGTACAACAATTCTGAATGGGAATAAACATTACAAGAGCATCTGATTATTCACACTGACCATGGCCCCCTCTCTCACCAATGTCTACAGGCCTTAGGTAGACAGAACAGAGCCTGACAACTCCTCCTGTTCCTCTCCCCCTCTCCTCCAGCCAACTCCTGTCACTTGTGCATGTAAGGCACAGAACTGGGTTATAAGTACAGCTCCCAGAGCCTGGAGGTGTGGTGGTGCAGAGCCAAGCCCAGAAAGGTGCCTGAAGCACAGGCTGTGAGGGTGGCACAGCAGGCCCAGGAGCTCTCTAGGGTCACATGACAGGCTGCAGATGCCAAGGTGTATCCAGGCATTGCAGCGGGGCTGTCAGCACTGACACGGCTGGACTGTGCTTGTGCAGGGATCCTGAGATCCAAGGGTGCTCTCACAGGATACAAAACACCTCACTCAAAGCACCACAGCTCTTGAGCTACTGCTGAGCTGCTCCTTTTCATCACAAGGATGAGACAGGAGGTATCAAAGCTTACAGAGCAGTGGGATCACCTTGGGATCACCTTGAGCAAACAGGCATTTGCACTGGGCAGAAACGTGGCTTTAATCACATCATCAGGAATTTTCAGCACCCCTTTCTAAGCCTGGACTCCATTCCAGTGCTGTTTCATCTCAGAGCTGCATTAGCTTTCCTGACTGCAAACTCCCCAGTGATCCCAGCTGTCACTCACCATCCTGACAGACACACACCAAAACCCAGAGCTGTTACAGTTCTACACAACTCTAAATTACAAGCACAGAACATTATTACCTCTTTTGAAGTCAAGCAGAAACCAGCGATAGCAGAAGTAGAAGTGAGTGTAATCTCCATTTTGGTGCATCAATTCAAAAAGCTCCGAGTCCAGAATCTAGAATGGAAAACATCAGCTGTCAGGATCTGCTCTGAAAGCAGCCAAGGTCAGAGGTGCTGGAGTCTGGTTAAAACTCCTACCCTGCTCCTCATGACCTGATCCTGTGGTCAGAACAGCTGCTTGGCACAGGCACAGCCCTTTCCTGAGTGAGCTGGCTGCCTGGACAGAGCTGAGGTGAGGAGTCACTGCTGTGCACAGATGATGCTCAACATGACTTTAAAGGTCCAAGCAGCAACAGATTTTCAACAAATGCCAAACTTTCATCTCCCCCTTCCCACTTCTGCTCTCTGGCTGTAACTGCAAATCCATTTACCACAACTCTCCCTCTCCCCAGCTCTGAAGTCCCAGATGGAACCCCAGTCACTGCAGCTCCTGTCCTTCACCGTAGCATCAGGTGAGTCCTGAGCCTCTGCCACAGCCTCGTCCTCTTTCAGAAACAATCAAACCACTCACCTGGATTAGGGACCGCATGTTGGCAAAGTGTGTGTCCATAGCACCTCCATTGGGAAAGTTCTGGCTCATCCTCTTCATCAGGTGGCTGAAGCAGCTGTAGGCCAGCTGATCTGCAGGGACAACACAGACACTCAGTGCTGGAGGGACTTGAACCAAAATAACAAACTGCGGGGCCTGGGAAAAACAGGGTCTTCCCCTTTGCTCTTCCCTAATCCCAGGACTTAGATGAAACAGGGGTTGGTACCTGACTCTGGATCATTTTTACTCATTATGTTTCAAAGAACCCAGCCTGCAGTTGACTTTTCAGCTTCAGCAACTGCCAGAACACTGAAATTTTACTAAATTTAGTAATATTTAATCTGGAAGTCAGTAAGTGAACAGGGCAGCCCCAAGATACTAATGTTAGCCATCTCAACAACAGCAACAGGTGGAGAAAACACAACACAGAGAAAACAGCCCTGGTTAAGGCAGAAACTCCTTCTGAATCAGCATTTCTAAGGAAAGAGCTCACTAGGGATACCAGCATGTCCCAAAGGAAAAGCCTTCCTACCATTGTCAAGTATAACCATCAAAGGAGCCAGGAGGTCACACATGCCTTGGACATAACCAACTTCTAGGTGTTCCCAGACATAGCTGTGGAAACAAGAAATCCTTGTGTTGAAGGATGATTCCTTGAGACCAAATCCTAAGGAGCTGCAGAACATGTGAGAACTTTCTGACACCTCCCATCCCAGAGTATCTCACAGCCCCCATTTTGGCTGCCTCAATAGAGAGGCCAACCCAGTGGTTTGGGAAAAATCAGCTGACAAAAGCTCAACAGTCTATGGAAAAAGCCCAGATTTGTTAAACGTACCTGGGCTTTTGTGGTTGTTTTTTTTCCACTAAGTGGAATTTTGCTCTCTTTTCTGACTGCTTAAGCTATGACACTTCCTACTTTAAGGGTGTGTAGCTGAACCACCTTCACAGTAATTTGTATTCCCAGAAGGAAAAATAACTTTCTATTGTTTCCAGCTGCTGTCAGTGGTCAGACAGTGCTTTGACTTTGGCTGGATTTGTAGAGCTGGGCTTTCTGTCTACTTAAACACATCCCTTAGCACTCTGTGTGTCTGGGCACAGTCACTGTCACCTTCACAGCACACCCTCAGAGCATGGGTGTATTATCCTGATCAGGAGAAACCCAAACCTCGTAGCACATTAAGAAAACAGTTCTGAAAAAATAGGGTCTGCCTCGGAGAGAATCTGCTCAAGCCTGCATTCCAGACTGGGACCCATGCTCTAAGCTGCCATCTTGCCTGTTCCTCTTACAAGTTAAGTTCATTAGTGAGAATTTTTACAGACTGTTATTTACGTATAATTATAGTTTATAGATTAGTTTATGGATTGTGATGTAAATGTGAAAATGGTGGGGTTTACAAGTTCATTACCTGCACATGACATTTCGGAGCTTCTCCAGGTTCTCGGCAGTAAAATACCAGTAATTCCGGTCACATCTCTGGACATCTTTATCAATTCTGTGCAAATTTAAGGCAACAGTGTCCAACAGCTCTATCTAGAAAAGAGAAGCTTTAGTCAGATCTGCTGAGTTTAGAGCATTCCCAGGACTTGGTGCAGATTTGCTCTGAGAATCACCAACCAAAACCACTACAATTACACTCTGGGCAGATGAGGACATCAAAATACTGGATTACTGTCAAAAATGCCAAGTAAAACACATTTGTTTTCGCTGGAAAATGTGCCAAAGCCTGTCCTACTTCCAGATGGTTATTTCCAGCTAAACAACTTCAGCAGACAGAGGCAAAGACTGAGCTGCTAATCTGTTGACTGCAACAGTAATAGAGGTGGTGGCATCTTGAATATAGATTTAGGTTGTGGTTCAGTTTGATTAAATGTGGGGTTTAGCTTGAATTAAATGACACTGGAATCTTACAAGCGGTGTGTTGTCCACATCCCCAGCCCCTGGAAAATTTTAATTGCTAGAAACGTACCACTTGTTTGTCTTGCTCTCCCACTTAAAAAAAGAGAAATTTTTCTTGCTGTCTTATTTCCAATCTAGCTCAAAATCCAGATGAAAAGATTTGCATGCAGAAATCCTCAGTTATCATCCCACCAGCTGTAGTTCTAGTTGGGCATTGTCTCTCATTAAATCCTTTCTGAAAAAGTACAAGTCTTTGCTAAAAAAGCAATTCTGTGCAGAGAGATGTTGCTACTTCAGTTGTGACTTACTGTGTAGGATGCAGCGCAGACAGAAGCCACATCCATTAAATAATCCACCTGGGAACACAGCTGCTCTTCTGAGACAGAGTCTTGAGACTGCAGCACCACTGCCTTGGCTCTCTGCACACGAGGTGTGCCCGGGTCAGTCCTCCCCACCTCAGTGCCGCCCTCTTCTTCAGCCCCATCCTCAAAGGAGCCGCTCTGCCCGTCGTCAATGCTGGACAGGATGCCCGAGGCCACCGAGTAGTTCCTGGAGGACGGGAGCCCCGAGTCGGGGGAGTCGAACTCCACGGCCGCGGGGGCCGGCGCGTCGGGCGGCACCGCCGTGAATGGGGGCTCGTCCTGGCCCTTGGGGTCCCGCTCCACTGAGTCTGTTTCATCTACAGATATGAACACCTGGGACATGCAAAACCAAAACCACGCTTTAACAGTAGCCATCGTTTGCTCTGTGCTAGATTTGACTAAGGGGCCTGCAAGGAAGGGACCTGCGGAGCTAATTCTCTGTAAGACAGGATCTTTCTAAGAAGGTGAACCTAAAAGCCCCTTAGGCAGGTCCTGCTTAAGAACAACTACAGAATTCCCAAAATTCCAACCTGCTCTCCACTCTATCCTGGAGGCACTACAGGATTAAGGCAGCCCCAGGCTGATGGAGCTGTGCTAACCTCCCTCTCTGCTTCCTGAGGCTGTCCCTCTGCGAATGCCCAGAGCTGCCCACACCCTTTGGTGAGTGGAAAGGGAGTCCTTACATCATTGCTGATCGTGGAGTCCCTGTGGATGAGCCGCTGGACGTGGCTGTCAATGCTGCTGCCTGACGAGAACTTGGCCAGCGTGGCCGAATGCGACTCCTTCTCTCGCTGCTTCACGATGACCTCACAGGCCTTCCACTCTGCCATCACCTTCTGGTACCGCAGAGCGATGTCTGCGTCCACCTGCAGAGACAGACACGTCCTGAGGTGCTGCTCCCCTGGAGAGGAGGCATTGACACCAGGAGGAAGCCAGGAGGGAGAGGTCTAAGGCAAGTGCCATGTCTCAGACTGAAAGCCCCAGGGATCCCAGGCCCTCTTCTGCAGCACAACCCGTGACTGGGGCGTGTGGAGGCACACTCAGGGCTTGGCTGTTAACTACAGGGCATAAACTACTTCTGTAGGCACCAGAAAAGATTCATATAAACGTGTATCCCTGCCAGCACTGTGACAGTGACACAAGACAGAAGATGTCACTGCTTTCACATGAAACCTCACACAAGTCTGATGGACTCAGTGCTATCTCTAACTGCATCATCCCCCCTTCCAGCCCTTTCTCTGTTCCAACTTTAATGTAGCCCTTGCAATGAATTCCAGGTCACAGGTTTATAGACACCAGCCTGTACAGTCAGATGCTGGAAGAGACTCTGGAATCCCTGCACTGTGCATGGCCAGACCCACCTGCGCTGGTCCCACAGCAATAAAACAGATCTTTGCTTTCAGTGGCTTTCTCTGTTGAAAGACAGACACACAAACTCCCCTAGAGCTATTAAGGGACATGCAGTAATTTTATTACTCTGTCACTTGTCAAGAGCTGAAGAGAAACCACAATTGTGAGCTGGCTCCAGGCTCTGGACTCCACTGGCAGAGCTGTTACCTGAGTGTTCATGCTAAGAGCTGCAGGCTATTTGTCAATTGAGGTAGCTGTCGAGTCATAAATCATAAACACAACAGTTAGTGGAGGGCTGGAGAACAGTAACTTCTGGGAGCGCCCCAGATACTGATGGACAACTGCAAAAATACCATCAAAAGGCAAAGATGATAAATCACCTGCGATGACTTCAGTTAAGGGCACGATGCGTTCCCTGTACATGCAGGTGTTACGACTGTTTTCATGTCATTCATTTAACAGACTCTTACATTAAATGTAAGCTTCAAGTCTCCAAAGCCCATTCCTTTGAGGAGTCAGTTATTAATGTTGTTCACTACTGGTGTTGAGTAGCTCCTTAGAATTCCAGATAAGTCTGGAGCATCCCTGTGTTAGTATGGTACAAATTCAGGGAGGAAAATCTTCTATAGCAGCCTGAATTCTGCAGATCAGACCTTTTCTGTCTTGCATCATCTCTTTATGAATTTACTGTAATTCCTATCGTACAAACAGGCTCCATTTATCTCTTCTTGTCAAATCTGCTACGTTCCAGCTGTACACATGCCCTTTGGAAATGGAGCATCCTTGAGATATAGCTTCACATCTCTCACTCTAAAAACTAAGCATCTGGGCCCTTTTTTCAGTTCTCATGAGCCGGGGCAACCAGCTGATTATAAAGTGGCACCTGTTTGCAAGACAGATGATTTGCCCATGGCTAGGCTCGAGGTCAGGCTGCCCTTCTGCTCTGGAGGAACTCACAGGGATATAAACTATCCCTTGGCATATAAAGTAATTGGGAGTTAGCAAAGGCCAAATGTTTTGATATAAACTACTCCTTATCAATTTAATCCAGAACAGGATAAGCTAACTGCATGAGTGCTACCTCCCTGGTAATAACACTAACTGAAAAGCAGATTAATGTGTTAATTATATTCCAGGGCAAACCTCATTACTGTTCTATCCAGTTCAGCCAACACTTGGGTGATGTCAAGGAAAAGCAAGGTCTTACCAACACACGGTCCAGACCTTCCCCACAGGCCTGGGTCCTGCTGCAGTCCTGTGGCTCTGCAGAGGAGAACATCCCTTCCTCTCATTCAGGGAGTAAGTGCAACAAATGACAGCACTCAGCAAAGGAAAAAGGTGCTGCTGCTAGAAACAGATTAGCAAAGGGAGATGGTGTAACTGAGAGGTGGGCAGACTGTGGTTTCATTAATGGCGACGACACACTTCATGCCAGGTTTCAGATGGCAGAATAAGGCTGTGACATAATCTGGGCACTTATTCATGATCAGTGTTAGCAGCAGCATGGGAGATGTTAAAAAGAAGAATGTCTCACCTGCAGTCACACCGTGTGTTGTACAGGGGCACACATTTAAGCCTAACAAAAGCATAATGAACTTATAAACCAAACCTTCTTCTGGGTGTTTTTGGTCTCTGGACAGTAACTCCAGAGGGTCCATCTGGGCTGTTCCCAGCTCCAGCAGAAGTCCACGTATAGAGATGCAGTAACTCAGCTAACACACCATATAAAAGAGAGATGAGTCAAGTTCCTATCCAGATGTCAATGTCTCCCCATTTTCTAAGTGACAGATTTGTGAACTTGCTCAGGACAGGTGCCCTGAGCCACAGGCAGAGCCGAGTGCAGGTTCCCTGACTTCAAGAATGAACTCCCATCTAGTGACTTTCAGACATAACAACATGGTATCACGGTCCCTCTGCTAACATGGGTTACATATGTTTTCAGTAGCCTTTTTCCCTTGGGAATATTTAACAGTAATAAAGACCAACCCTTGTTATTCAGAAAACCAAACCTCCTCTCTGCAAACGTGGTTCCTCTTCCTGGGAAGCTGTGCTTACCTGGTCCATCTCTTTCTTGGCCATCCCGAATTTGTAGTGACCCAGCAAGAACGGCCAAACTTCCTTCCGAATCTCATGCTGTACCCCACCGTAGTAAACTCTTCTCAGTAACTCCAGTTCCTTGTAGTTCTACAGCAGCCAGGAGAAAGAGGGGTTCGATATATCTGTATTTTCCTCAGGCACACTCAAAGACACTTCACACCGAGTATGCAGACAGTGAAATACAGGCAGGGCACTTAACAGATTTTGCAGCTTGATTCAAGCCTTTAGGGCCTTAGCTCAAATCCAGTGAAATATCCCATGAAAATAATCTAACTTGGAATAGACTAGAGTCACCAGGAGATCAGTTGCTTTGAAGTTAATTAATATCTTTGCCATCATCAGAGAAGCAAAAGAGAGAAGAGATTTTAAGAATCAGCTCATTCTTACAAGACAGTGGCCCCATGGAGACCAGAAAACACCTTTAATATTTCTTGAGGCCCATTCCAAGTGCTTCCACGCCCAGGGCAGCCGTGTGTGGGGCTGAGCATAAAGGTATCATGTTACTGACCTTCTTGTCCTTCTGGTACTTGCTCCAGACCTCCTTGGTGAGGCCCCCGGCGGCGCTGCAGGGCCTGTCCGGGGGGATGATGTTGTGGTTCACCAGGGCCGAGAGGTGTGTGCGCACCGTCGACAAGTGCCGGCAGTGGGCCAGCCCTGGGGGGAACGTTCATACATGAGCAGTGCCCAGCCCTGTGCCATTTACACCTGCCACCAACATCCTCTGTGAACGGGCCTTGCACGGCACTGTGTCACAACGAGGAGTTACAAGAGAGCCAAAGATTAAACAGATCTTACACAGACTAGGAAAATCCAGCCTATTACACTGGCATGGCAAACTACATTCTGTCTTCCCAACACATCGCCCACTGCCACCTGCAAAACCCACCAGATACTGGCATTATGAAGCTGTGACACTGGAGTCACGTCCACCCTAATGCCTGGAGGTTTTCTGACTCACAGCAATACAGTTGGGGTCAGACAGCTTCCTAAACCAAACATCCCATGTTGTTTAGATAAGCATGAAGATACCACACCGGATATAAGAGGCTTCACTCACATCCATAAAAGGCTCTGGAAATGATCTGCCTCTTCATGCTTTCACACAACATCTTCAGTGGAGTTCTGTGGAGAGGCATCAACAGGACAATGGCAGGTTGTGAGGAGAGAGAGCATCAGGAATTTCATGCTGATCCCTATGTCCTACACATAGCAGTTCTTTCTCTGCACCAAGATTTATTTAGTTAAAGGACACAATAATAATAAATTCCACTTTATTTTCCCCACCAACGTTTTGGCCCCAAACAGATTCCCTTGGCACATGCAGCCAGTGTTGCAGGTACACTGTAAAGGTCCACGTCAAACGAGGTGAGCTGTTGTCCTTCACTGAATTGTTAATGACTTGTTACAGATAATGCTTCCAGAGCTGAAGTATGTTACACTAGACAAAAGAACTAGATGCATTTTTTCTATCAAAATGTGACTAGAGAATAGATTAACAGGTTAGTTCTATAAATTAAATTTATTGCTTCCAAGTTCATCCTTTTATGTTAGAAACTACTTGAAAATTGTTACTCTGCCTCTGGTGCTGCAACCACTAAAACCTTCCTGCTTTTACCTGTGGCATGCACACAGTCCCCCGGGAAAGCTCCTGCACAGCTTGCTCACCGGTCGTGGATGCAGTTGCAGCAGCTGGGAATGTCATAGGGAGAGCTGCCTGTGGAACAGGAGACACAGGAGGAGCCCTGGCTGCAGTGCTCCAGCTGCCACGAGAGCAGGTTTGCCCCAAAGCCTTGCATCTCTATCATCTCGCCGGGGTCTGCAGAAAAACCACAGAAGACAGCAGGACATCAGCCTTTTCCCTTTCCTCCTCTTCCTTCTGTGCATTCTGATGGTTCATGCTTTACTTCTCAGCAGGCTCTGAACCTTGATTCCAGACACAGGAGAGCAGCATCCTCAGAACCACTGCTCTGGGCACATCTGGACCTGCTGCATGCTGTGCAGGGGCCCTTTCTAGGAAGCCAAATCCCTTCACCCTTTCCCCCTCTCTTGCCCATGCACATCCCAGGTCATGTTTCAAAAGAGAAAAGAGAAAAGGGTGCTGCAGTAACCACTGAACTGGTTCTTGTGTAATGCTATGGAAACGTTATTTAAGGCCAGAAGAGATCATCTAGCCCGACCTTCTATTTAATTCGGGCCTCAGAATTTCATTTTGCAGTTCCTGGAATCAGCCATGGAACTGCTGGTCCAGCTAGAGTGAAAGTTGAAGCATGAACGAAATCAAACCAAGTCAGTTACTTTCAGAAGATGCTTCTTTCCCCCTCAGAACCAGATCCTATAAAACATTCAGCACAAAAAGACAGTTCCAGTCTTGCTAAAGGCCACACCAAGTTGATTAAAGGATACTCTGCAGGAGTATGGGATCCAACAGTACAGTGCAGGTTCCTGAGTTATCCCTGCTCCACCTATTTGCCTTTTTAACCAGCTTCAAGAAGGCAACTCAAAAAATCAGCAGTTCCCTCCAGAAAGCTTGGCTTCAGTTCTTCAGCCTTTCCAACTGCCATTTGAGCACGTGGGATTTTTGGTTTATAATAAATAACTGGCCTTTCAGCTCACCCATGATTAAAATTAAGGCAAATACCATGATTTATGTCATAAAGTATGTCATTAAATTAACATTTATAAGCAAAATCCAGTCCCCTGGGCTGTGCTTTTCAAACAGACGTTGGGGGGGGAGGGGTGGCAATTCCAAACCATCTCATGCATTTTAAATCAAGGTAGCACAAAGCATTTTAGGATTGTCTATTAGCAAGAGGGCAGAGGTGAGGAAGGAGTGGAGTAAAACCATTTGTTAACAGAAAAAGCACAGGCTCATGCGGAAGCAGTCATGTGTGTTTCATTACACAAAACAAAGTGTGATGCAAAAATGCTCTTCACCTTAATTCTTCAGGAAGGAGCTGAATGACCCAGTATTTATTGCAGCTTCTTATTGGGTTCAAATAAAAACTACTGGATAAACATTTTTAGATCATTTTTGCCTCCCCTCTACAGACAGGAAAAGTGGGCTTTTCAGTTTTGATTTTTTATTCTGTTTTTTAGAGAAACAAGGAAAGAACCCCACAGAACCTAAAGATTCAGATGAAAGGTACCTGAATTAGTGAAGAATTAGAGTGAACAGCATCTTTTATTTAATTATAGTGGTGTTATCTGTAACTTCAGCTACATGCAAAAGTCGAGCATGTTGCAAAATGTCAAAGCAAGTGGCTGGCAAACCTGCTACAACAGTGTTGTCATTATGGAGCGGGGCTGCTGGCGAGACAGGCTAGTCCAGCAGATGCATCCCTAACTCTGCCATCTCCTTTGAGATTAAATAAGCAAAAGCAGACACCTGACAGCCACTCTGGTGGGATAACTTAAAATTTCCATCATCTGACTAAAGACTGAATTGTGTTCTTCTGCTTTAGACCAGTTGGCCTCTAAACGTGTATGTGGCAGAGTTAAATGTTCTTCCTTCCTGTGATTGCCCTATCCAGCCATGATCAGTTAGGACACGCTGAAACTTCCGGAAAGAGCATCTTTTTTCAGGGGGAACACACTATTTTCAGAGCTTCTTTCCATCCATGCTTTCCAGGAACTCTTTATTAACTTGGTCTGGGTTTTATCAGTTTCCAGGGGCTGCTCCCTTGGGGTAAGGGTGTGGGCAGCCTAGAGGAATTTAGGAGGATCTCCTTGCACACCTGTTCATGCCCTGTCTAACCTGAACTTCAGCACTGTACAGAGATGCAGGACAATCAATATCTCCTGCAGTCAGTCCCACCAGCCCAGGGCCAACATCACTTGGAACCAAAATCATTGCTCCACTATTTAAAGGTGTAAGAAAAAGCAAGGACTTCTCAGAATCCAGAACTACACTACTGGATGCCAAATGCACACAATTCTTGAGAATACCAATTTAAATAATCTGTTATGAATTGTTTAGGAAAAGAATTAGATGACAGATTTGTGGAGGGTGGTGGAGAGTCTCACAGCTGATCCTCTGAGGCCCATCTGGCCTAGGGATGCAAAGTGGAATGAAAGCACTGACCCCAGAAAGGCACTGCACCTCCATACAACCTTCTCTGCACACCTCTGCTACCTCTCAGAAGTGTCCAGAGTGGCCCTGTGTACCCAAAGCAGCCCTGGGCCGACACTGTCCCCCACCACACTCCTGCCCACACAGGTGCATCACTCCTGGCTGTGCCCAGCACGTCACTGCTCTGGCTGCACTGGTTCTGCCCCAGTGCTCCAACCCAAGGCTGCCCTCCCCACTCTGCCCACAGCCAGCTCGTAGGAGGGAGAACACAGAGACTGCTACATGCCCTCCTTCTCTTCTGAGAACCTGCTCTAGTGTCCAGCCTTTCTGAAAGTGGGGCAGGAAGCCTCTGCAAAGAGAGGGGGTTTGCCTGTTCAGCAGCACGCATGGCAAAGGAGAGGGAAAGTGCTGTTCCCACTCCCCATAGCTGTGAGCACATTCCCAGCCTCTCTGAAATCACCTCCATCTCCAGATCTCACGGTGTAAGTGAAATGTTTCTCCCTGCAATAATGCCAACACTGTTGTATGCATCAGTGGAAGGAGCCGCAAGAGAGCTCTGGGACTCAGGGGGAGGAGGATAAAAACCTTTCATCCTATTAGGAGCTGTGAGGTTCCGAGAGCAGATCATTGATAGCATTGCGTGTAGCTTATCTTCCTCCTCCTCATCATCGTCAACAGAGGTAGAGCGGCTGGCAGCTAAGTGGTGGTAGTTAATAGTTACTGCTCAAAGAAAATAGTGAAAGAGGAGCATAAGAAGAGAGAACTCGATTCTGTGGGAAAGCTCAAAAGGACATGGTCAGCAAAGACAAAGGACCTAAATCCTGCCCTCTTCTCAAGGGTACAAGCTCCTGTGAACAGGTATGAAAAATGAGTTTCTTACAGAAAAAAGCAGCTCCACCAAACTCAGGGCAGCCTTTGAGTGTGCACAGGCTGTGAGAGCACACGTGTCACGTGTCAAAGGAGAAAGCTCCCAGAGCCTGCAGTAGCTGAGTGTGCTTTTCAGCAAAGCTCTGCAGGAATTCTTGGCTCCAACTAGCTCCTGTCCTTCACCCTGCCCTTATGGACAGCAGCCCTTGGCTCCCCAGCTGTGCCTGGTCCTGCAGACATGCGGGACCCCACAGCAGGCACCAGCCCCTCTGCCTGGCACAGCACCCACTGGTCTGTGCCCAGGGTGCCCCTGGACTCTGCAGTGCTCTCCATCCAGGCAAAGGCAGAACATGCTTTGCTGGTGTGTGCATGGACTTACCTGTGCCAGCCCAGAAGCCCTAACCCAGCCTGGCCACCACTGTGGTCCAGTGCCTGTGGTAAGGAGGGTACAGTGGGGATTCTTGCTCTTTCAGATGCAGTAAGTCCCAACAGGAGCAGTAACTCCAAATCCCCTGTAACCTTTGGGGTCTGATCTTCTGGGGAAATCCCTGTTTCTTTGCCAAGGGGAATAAAACCAAATGTGCTGTTTGGGAACTAACTCAAATGCCTTCTTGCATGTAAGGAATTTGTTTTCACTGATGACATGAGGTGGTTTGGTGCTTGGGAATTCATTTAGTTTCCTTGGAAGGGCCTTTATTTGTTCATTGTTAAGTTCTTGCTTCTAAGACAGGAAAACTTAGCCCAGGGAGTTATTGGAGTACTTTAGAGTTGAGTTTATGGGGTTTTTATCCTAATAACAACATTATAAGCAAGCAGTGTGGCCAGTAAAAATATCCTCACTTCAGGAGCAAAACTGCTCTTGGCTAGTCAAGCAATCTTTTTGGGTTTAGTTTGCAAGCCCAGGGGAGTATTTTGAAAACTACCTCTGCAAAACACAGAGTAAATATAAATAAAATTCTCCACCTCGACTCCATTGCTAAGATAACAATTCCCTCTGCATTAAGGAAACCTAAGCTGCGCCTGTTGATCACAGTTATCTCCTCAGAGAAATTCTGTGATAGGGCTTTTCTCTTCCACCCCCCACAAAAAGTCTGGCTTGTCTGTTACCTCCAGGTACTTCCCAGGATATCACTTCAAGGTTTTATCAGATGTTTGGGGTTTTTTTGTTGTTGTTGTTGTTGTTGGGTTTTTTTTGTTTTGTTTTGTTTTTTACACAAAGCTGAACAAAGGCACTTACTGTTATCGTGTTTGTGTCCGGGATAGATAATTCTGAACACGTAGTCTGTGGACGTGTCCTCAGCTGGCACCTCCTCCAGGTCCACTGATTTATTGCTGTTTCGTTTTCGAAGCTTTGGAAATACCTTACCCTAGAGAAAATAACAATTCCATGCATTCAGCTATGAGTGACTAACAGAGTACAACACACTAAGCACAGCACACCTCTAGCACTTTAAGTCTCCAAACTTTCAATGGTGGGAGAAGGTGAGGGAGAAAACTGTAGAGTCATACATAGCAGGTGGTTCAGGGGCATGTAACATGATTTTCTGTGCACTGTAAACCAGCCTTTTCTTGTAATCTATGGGAGCTGGGCACTCCAAGCCTCTGGCAGCAGCTCTGTCCCAGTCCATCCGAGTCTTGTTCCTACCACCTGGTTGTATTTTGATACAACAGCAGATTCCAGTTCATTGCTCAATGGGGCAATGAAGGCATGAACAATTTCTATAGACTATCTGTATAAGAATCCAATTTGACTAAATGGAGTTATTTTGCCTCCCACTTTACTATAAAGCAGCTGGAAATGAATGCCCAGACCTTGTGGATCAGGGACATTAAGACCATCCCCACCTACTACAACAGCCCACCAGAAAAGACGGTACCTTGCCCTGTTGTGACCACAGTGGTGGCTCCAGCTGACCACGAGGCAGGAGACCATTTTCCAGACAGGACAGGAAGGCGAGGAGGTGCCCTCCTTGGGGGAAGTGCAGTGGAGGCTTCTGAGTTCCATCCTGACTCACCAGGACTAATGTCCATCTGCTTTCTGCTGCAAAGAAGGACAAGGGCAGTCCACATCGTTACACTAGAACCTCTATTTTCTGCTCTTACCTCCTAAATAAATTTTCTTGGTGATCATGTCTAAGTAGTTAACTAAAGCTCTGTAAGACACAGTGTGATCTAGGGATGATCTCAGCCCTTTAGTCCTAAAGAACCTCAAGATACAAGCAAGCTGTGACAGGCCTCCTGCAGTTGTCATCCTCTATCAGCTGGGATTGCAGATTTTAACACTCATTCCCACACATCTATAACTAGTCAGAGGTGTTCCTGACACTGAGAGAAAAAAAAGACAGTTCAAATAGCTCTCCTGCTTATGTATTTGCCGTGGTTTGATTTTTTTTAAAGCAAAATATTTAAACTGTCTTCTAAAACAGGCTCTTAGTTCAAAAAGTCCTTCAGTCCAGTTGTAGCTCAAATCTGACTCCAAATAAAACTTCTAAATGTTCTGTGTCTTTGCTCTGTGATTCTGACTTGAGGACTGTGGTCAGGAAAGCAGTGGGAGAGAAATGGCATTCCAGATTCTCCCTCCATTGAGCAGAATGGGCTCGTGAGCTCTGGGTGGTCTGAGGGTGGCAGAGAGTGGCCTGGTTACACACATGCTCTTTCTACAGGCTGATGATCCCACTGCAGACAAGGCTGACAGACTTGCTTTTCCCCCCTTCCTTTTTTGAAATGCTCAGTGGATGGAGGTCTATGCTTACAAAGCCAAAGCTTGCATGTTTAATACCTGCCTCTGACAGCTTCCTGTAAGTGCTGTTCTGCACAGACATCCAGAAAAAACCAACACCCAGAAAAACCAAAGCACAGAAATCAGCTGACACTGGAGTGCTGGCACAGGAGCCTTCCTGGACCCTTCAATGAAGGCAGCTGAAGATGCAAAAGCATTTGTCTCTGTTTATAACAATGCCCTAAGAGGCACCACATAAACTGGCAGCAGCATTAACACTCCCCTGGCAGGAAGGGGCTCTGGGGAACCCCAGGAGAGGACGGGTTGTGCTTACGTTGCTGATGGCAGTGGATGCAGACGATCTGGCTCAGTGGCACTATCAATGCGTAGTCCCAGTAAACACTAAGAGGGAAGGAAAGTGCAGGAAACATTGTATTTTCCATATCCATTAATGTGCTATGAAAAATACACATGAAGTTTCAGAAACAGAATGGTGTGGATTAAGCATCTCAGAGCATGCTCCTGGGGTTGAAGAAAGCATTCCCTGAGGAGGCATACCTGCCTGGTGCAAGACTACCTGTCTTCCTACTGAAGCAAAATCCCCAATCCAATGAATAACTGATCTAACGAAAGACAATGACACTGCAGGTCTCCCTTTTGAGGCTGAGATCAGCCACAGGTGCCAAGTGATTTGGGACCCTCTGAAAGGATGTACAAGAATTCTAATGATAGAAGGTTGTGTTGGGCCTTTTCTCCTGAAGACATCGAAGAGCAGGCTCTTGTTTTCCTTTAGAAAAGGTGTTATATGCAAATGCAGGACAGGACCCTTGGAAAGTTGCTTCATCTATGACAAAACAGGAAGAGAACCCAAGCTGTCCAACACCAATTCAGACACTATTCAGAAGCCCTTCCATTAAATCAGCCTTGTTACACTTATGCCATGGTGTCAAGTATACAAGGAACAAACATTGTGAATGCTTCCCATCTTTCCTGAGCGTAATGAATACCTTTTCTCCAGCTCTGAATCTCCAAGGGTTCCATTCATCAACTGGTTTGGAGTCCATTTTAATGTCAAATTATCTGCTGACTGATGAAGGGAGAGATATCCAGGAATTGCTTCCAGGTCATCTTTCTGTTCACAGAAGCAACAAACAGAAAACCCAGCTGACTAAAGTGCACAAAGTACCTGTACAAAATATATGTTCCAGAGTTCCTATGCCCCATAAATTTCAGAGGTGCATTATCTGGGAACTGCTGAGGGAAACCTTAACAACCTTAACAAATACTGGTATTTAATATTACTACTAGAAAGAGGGGGAAAATCACAACAGTCACTGGGTTTATGAAATACGGTCCAGTATGTTTGTTCCTGCCTACAGGCCCACTGCACATTCACACAGGGCAGCAGTGAAAGCATCTGTCACGTCTTAACCTACCTCAGCATAACAGAGTCAAGGCAGCACTGCCCTGAGCCCTTGACAAGCCTGAGTCGAACCCTCTCCCACCCCACTGACCTCTCAAGTCGCAGCCATTGGCCCAGCACTCCCCCACTCACCGGCTGGACCAGGACGTTGTTTTTGCCGTACAGGAGGTGTGTTCGGGAGTTCTGGTGCAGGGACTCCACATACTCCCTGGCCGAAGCAGCAAAGGGATCTTCTGACGTGCTCCCGCTGGAATGGCGCTTTCGGATCTGGCACAGACACACACAGGGCAGGGCAGGGCAGGTCAGGTGGGACAGGGACGGGCAGGGCAGTAACCCAGGAACTGTGCCATTGAGACCAGTCTCCACAGAGTGGAACTCCTGTAGAGCCAGGAGACTTTGCAGAGAAATCACCTGGACTCTTACTCAGGCCTGACCACAGCAGCTCAGAATTTCTAGTGAGTTACCTGGCCAGATCACAACCGTCAAAAGCCACAGAATTTAGGGCTGGATCTCAAGCTTTTCTACATTGAGATAAAGAGGACACTGGGGCCCAAATGGACTTTTAATCTGTGATAAAGGCTCCATTACAGAACAGAAAGGTTGTTCCAGATTCAGATCTCTCCCTCGTGAGGTTGTTTTTACTATCAGTCCGTACTTAACTCAGAAACAGCTACAAAGTAAATACCTACTCCCAGGGCTGGGCGCTTGGAGGGAGAGTCCTGGCGGCCGTGGACTCCTTGGATGCGGTGCCGCTGGACCAGCTCATCGGCCGAAGGGTCTGTCCAGTAGTGATCGGCTGTCTTCAGCTTGGTGTACTCCAGAGCACACGGACCAACTGGGAAAACAGCCAGGAGAGAAACCACCTGAGCCTGTTCACAAACACATGGTCCTATCCTGCTGGCTGAGCCCTGACAGTGAGACTTCCCTCTCCAGCCCAGTGAATATTAATGATCTCTGACCATACGGGATCAGCCCGTAACACAGACAACACAGATCAGCCCTATTACCTAGGGCTGTGTCAAAGGATTCCTGCAGGCCACAATGCCCTGCCACAGCAGCATTAGCAGTTACAATCTGCCAGCAAGCAGTAAAAAGCGACTCCCATTCTGTATTCTGATCCAACCAAAAATTAATAATAAAACCAGATGACCAGTCTGTACTGGGCTCATAAGCAACAACATCTTCTGTGTGGCTCTGTTATAAATAGCTAAACTACATGTGAGAGAGAAAAATTACCTCTTGTTACAGTGTTATAATACAAAATGTTTTAAGAAACAATTTATTTCTTCAGCATAAGAAGTAACTTTGCAAGAACTCACCTAGAAGAGAAGCCAGTATTGGGCCACAAACAGGATCTGCAAGTAGAGCTTCTTTCTCATAATATTTACTAGGAATAAAAGATGAGAGCCCAATTAAAAACACTGGTTGGTATTTTTGAAAGCTCTTATGCCTCCTGGTAGGATGAGTCCCTTGACCTGATATTTAGTTTATTTAGTTAAATTTAGTTTATTTTAGACATCTGCTTTGGAAGCAGATAATTTCCTAAATTATATCAATAGCATTGACTAGATTTCCATGGAGCATAAAAGGAGCCTGGAACCACTAATTCAATAAACCTACACCCTAGACTTCTACATTTAACCAGCTGAACACCATCCCTACTTTGGATGCATATTCTGCCCGATCAGCTGTGATAATTCCAGGCAAGTCACCTCCCCTCAATATGCTCATTCTGCCTCATCTACTTTTTAACTGAGCTCTGGAGAGGCAGGAGCTTGCCTTGTGCTCAGTGTGTTTACCCAGTATATTTGATCTGGGGCTTTGGGCACTACTGCAATACGGAGACAAACAATAACTCTCTGCAAGCAATTTTGTCCATTTTCCACAGAGACAAAACAATCCACACATTCCTAAACACCTCTTTCATCTGTGAGGAATCGCCTCGAAACATTGTCAAGAACAATGAACTGTGACAAACAGCGGCTCTTGCAATGACACCAAAGTTGACACTACAGCAGGCAAAGCTGCCTTACAAAACCACATGGCCAAAAAATCCAAACCCCCACATTTCTTGAAAGCCACTGTCCTCTATGGTCTGTTCACTAGATGGGGCTCAAACTCTAAAGCACCTGCTCCTCCTCTAGGACAGAACAGCTGAAGGATATGACCATGGAGCACTTGAGCAGTAATGTCAAAGATGCATGGCAACAAGCCTTAGGAAGAGGTTTGTTTTATTCACCAAATCAGGTTCTCAAAATCACAGCCCTGCAATTAAGGACCTGATCCTAACTCATCTAAAGGATGGGGAAGGCAGCAAGGTGAACATCTCCAACACACAGTAATGGAAAAACTGAGAGCAAACTCTCTTGTCTCCTGGTGGATTATACGGAAAAGAAATTAAAAAACCTTGTGCCCATGTATCCACAGACACTGAGACAGCAGACTGAAATGCTTTCATTAACTCTGTCTCTGCGACACAGCCAACCCTCCCTCTGTCTCTTCTGCACACAGCTCATAAACCAAGCTGGGATTGCACATCCCAGAGCAACAGTTTGCTTGAACAGCACAAAAACCTTTCTTCCATTCTCTTGCTTTTTAGTGGGAAGATACATCATGTAAATAAAGCTGATGACAAGGAAAACCGTAATGCAAACTTGGAAAATACTGTGAAAATAATTTGCTCTGCCCTAGTTCTCGTCCTTGTTCAGACCCCTGGGCTTTGATGGGCAAGAACGTGGCCCCCAGTGTGCAATGACAGGAGGACCCCTGCAAACAAACTGCAGTGGCAGCAGATACACACATACCTTTCTGGGACCACATCAAGCTTTAGGGTCCCTCCTTTTATCTTTTTATGGCAAATGGTCCCCAGTGTGCCCCATAAGTATTTTGTATCATCAGTTATGGGAGGGCAGGAAGGTAAGAGTTAAGAGCCACCCCTTGGGAAACCACAGCTGATCCTGGGCTGCAGGAAGCAATGACAGAACAGAGAGAACTTGTCTTTTCCTCTTAGGAAGTCCCCGTGGAATACATCCATAAAGCACTGATGCATTTCTCTGGTTTTGCAAGGGAAGATTCATTTTACACAGAGCTTGACTTTTCTAAAAAGGAAACACGATTCAAAGAACCTGTTTTCACAACCTTAAGGTTTTATGTCATTAACTCCTTCTGTTTTAATTTTCCCTTCTTTCATCTACAAAGGGCATTTTCCTCCCTGATAATCCTAAAATTCCAAAGGATTATTTTCAACTCATGACCTTTTAGAAGACATTCCTATTCCACTAAGTCTAGGTCCCAGTAGAATCTGCACACCTAATATACTTGAAGTTAGGGTTTTTAGCTGATTTCTGGAAAGCTGAATGTCTGTTAACAATTTTTGTAAGCCTGAAACACCATCAGTGATTAAAAACAGAAGTACATTTTTTTCTAAATGTCTCTGCAACTGGTTTTCATCTGACCAGAACTCTGCATCACAGAAGTCTGAATACTTTTGATGAAATCCCTTGTTGCAGATACCTAAACTCAGCATCAGTACAACAAATCCCTGTTTCTGCTTCTTTTCTTACCTGCAGTTATCAACGATGTACTGCACAATCTTGTCGAGCACTTTCTCAATCAAGGCTGTCCGAACCCAGATGTGTTTGATGGCCTGAGGTGTCAGGACAGGTGTTTTGCTTGTGGTTGATCCCTGCCTCTTGAGGGGTTCCTGACCACTTGGCTGATTTTTCCTGCAGAAGGTGATAAAGTAAAAGTAGTCAGAATTCCAACTGCCCTTCTCCCAGAGAGCTCTCCACGTGGGGAGGTGTTTGTGTGTGTGGCCAGTGCAGTATCTGTGTACGAGCTGTCTGCACCACTGGGTGAGCACTCACTCCCTCCGGGTGTGGAGTTCTAGTCAGATCACCATCAGGGATCTGCTGAAAATCACGGCTCTAAGGATTCAGGACGCCTCAGTTCTGAGTTATTTACAGGAGGAGTCTGTAAGATTATCCAGTTCCCAGGGACAGCCTCCTGCTGCACAGCACTGCACACTGCCTTGGCTTTCTGCATTGGGCTGAGAGGGGAACAGCAACCTTCTTCATCTCTTTCCCAGAAAATTTTCCCCTTAAAATAGCAGAAAGTTCAGCTTTGCCTCAATGAGGAAAGAAACTGTGACATCAACAATGTGCAGCAGAAAATCCATGTTCTCAAACGATCCCGTTCTTTACTAGAACTCAGGTTCCCTTTCAGGAAACTGCTCAGTTACAAAGAGCAAATACATTCGTTTGGGGTGGCATCTGTAATTCCTCTCTGCATTTACAGAGTCCCTAGTCCTCCAGGAGGCCATGAAAGCACCTCTACAAGGCAAGAAACACACGACAGCACTGACATCTGAGCAATTCGAGTGTGTTTGGTTGCATCCTGAACAGGGGCTTTCTTGAGCCACTGCCTCAGGACCAGTGAGGCAGCTCCAGCCCTCCTGTCTCACTTCACACACCCAGTGAAGCGAGTCCACCCCCTGCACACCTCCCATTAGTCTCTTTACTGTGCCTATTTTCCACAGTTGTGGCTGTTAATAGCTGAAAACCACAAAATTCCAAGAGAACCCATAGAATTTAAGTAATTTGCTCCTTTCTGTCAGAGGACACAGACAAAAATCTCTAGTAGTCAGAGAGGGGGTTGTGTGGACTCTTAACCAGGAGAGGCTGCTGCATTTTCAACAGAAAGCATCCTTCTTCCCAACATTTAAAAAAATAAAATTAATAAAATGCCAGTCGGTATCAGTAGGCACACAATTAAAAATATGTCAAAAATAGGTACATACCTGCACATACCACATAACAAAGCCTGATAACTACAAGTCTAATAAAGATAAATGCCAGAAAATGAAACAGAAATATAAATGCTAATTTAAACAACTGTCAATAATTGAAGACTTCAACAGAATAAGAAGTTAAGCTCTCTTGGCAAAACCCTTCTTACAGCAAGTTGATCAGAGGCTAAAAGTTCCTATGACGTACAAAGAGCTCCCAGGGCTCAGCAGTGCCTACAAACAGAAGAAGAAATGGTCCTGTCCTGAGCTTACAGGACAAGACACTCCTCCCACAGCCTCATGCACTGTGACTCCATTAGCAGAACCACATGGAAAATTTTAATTGCACTACTCACCAGCAGCAAGAAATTTAAGACTTCCAGTAATCTCCAGTCCTTGACTCCAGGACACATTCTGTTGTGCTCAAGTCCAGTACGTACTTAAAGGCTTTCCTATATCATCCTTCCTCCCATCAGTCTTTGTATCCATTAACTCAACTATTCCTACCATGATACCCACAAATCTGTCACTGGTTTGACAGAAGCATGCCAAAACAGCTTTTCCAGTAAGCCTGTTCCTTGGTTCCTCTTTCCACCCACTCCCTTCCCACCAAGCTGGTCCACCATACCCCGACTGTGGGGCCTCTGAAATCACCAGTAATTAGTCACTCCTGTTGCTGTGTGTGGGCTGGACATGCTGCTCCGCTGTATTGAGAAGCACAATGAAACACCAAAGCCCCAGTTCCCCACCTCTGTCCCTTTGCTTGCTGCCAGCTCGATCAAACACAAACATCTGCCTTATTGTTACAGCCACGAACGAGACACGTGGCCCAGGCAGGCCCCTGAATTCACCGAGCAGTCTGTGTGTCCCCAGCACGCTGCACACACACACACACTGCATGAACTCTGCTGGCAAACAGACCTCGGCCTCACCTGCTCTCCACCTGCTGCTGCAGCTCCTGCACCTTCTTGCACACGTCTCCAGCTACGGGACACGTCTTGCCCACCTTGGTGAAGAGCGCGGCCACCTTGTCCGAGCGCAGGAAGCCGGCAGCCCTGCGCTTCAGCATGTGCAGCAGGCACGCCTCCACCACGCCTGCGGGACAGGGACAGACACACTGCAATCAAAATCACTGCATGCCAGCCTCTGTCTAATCTGCAGCTGCAGGCACCTTATAATGTACAGACAATGGCAGTATATAAACAAACTGAAATCTCCCAGTAATTTCACCCCACTGTGCACATCACAGACTCACAGAACCACCCTGTAACACACCCTGATGGCTCTAGCAAAGCACTGCACTGCACTATGTCAGCCTTGCAAGACTGCAGCAGAAATCTATCCAGCTCTCGTGTAACCTGCTGCAGGAAAGAGAAACAAAAGAAATACAAATTAAAAAAAAAAAAAAATAACAACAACAAACCAGAACAAAAAATAAGCCTTCCCCGTCTATCGGCTTTTCAAGTGAGACTGCAGATGACTCACACAGTCAACACTGCTCATACAAAGCGGGGAAGGATTCATTCACAGGGAAGAGACGATCCAGCCGTAGTGCCAGGTGTGCCCAGCACAGCCCACGCGGGCAGGGCAGCCACCACAGGGTCTGCATGAGCACCCAGCTCTCCCGTACCGGCTGACAGTAGGGCAGCCCCGAGGGAAACCACAGCTCCAATTGCCACATGAAATGCTCCTTACAGTAACACATGGCTCTCCATCTGCTCCGATACTCTCTGCCTCTCACCCAACACTCAGTGGCTCATTTTGAGAGAAGGCAGCTTTTTGTTGTTGCACTTTATGCCCAACACTGTCAGGTGCTGAACATTTCTTGAAGACTCTTCTCCTTACTGGACTTGAAGGCTCCAAATTCCACGACACCTGAATGCCTGTATCTTAAAAACACCTCTCTGCACTGCTCAGACCCTGGAAACTAATCCGAGTCCCAGGCAAGGCTGAGGGCCACACAGGAAAACCTCCTGCCTAGAGGGTCCTGCCTGGGCTGAACCCAGAGGAGCAGCAAAAAGCAGACTCTCTGAACAGGGCAGTGCCAGTGACCTCAGCTTGGGCAGACTCCTGTTCTCTCTGGACACGAGCTCCCACCAGAACTACTGCCCCAGAACACAACCATGCCATCAGGGACAACAGCCTGTTCCCTGGAAGGAGGACCAGCACTCATGGAACATCTCTGCGTGACCCTGTCAGCCATCAGCTCCCAGCAGGAACCTCCTCAGTGATCACAGGACACCTGCGGGCAGCAGAGGCAGTGCCTGTGGTCTGACACGAGCAGGAGGCTCCGCTTCGAGCCAAGCAGTGCCCATGAGGGACAGCACGGGGACAACGCAGCCCGGGGAGAACACAGGGATGGCAGCACGGGACATGCTTCACATCACCGTCCTACCTCCCCTCCAGCAACCACCCCAACAGCTCATAACCCAGCGAGTGCTTTGCTCTGCCTTTCAATTAGAAATAAAGGAAATGAAAAAAGAGAAGCGGTTTTCCAGACGCCTGGAGCAATGCAGCAATAACTGGTTCCAAATCCTAAACGAAGCAACCTGCCTTTAAAAATAACTGCAAAGAAGTGCATTGTTGTTGCTTAGGAAACAGGGCCTCTTCCCACCTCCACTGCTTTTTATTTCTTTAAAACAATAAAATATTAATGAAACAAATTTAGTGAAAAGCACAGCAGGCACAGCTTTAATTATTAATAAATGCTGCAGCTGCCACTGAGGGCAATTTCCACAGCGACTGTCTCTAAAGCCCCAATATTTAATTAGTCCATTGTGACACTTCTCATCACAAGGACTTGGGTAACAACAGAGACACTGGGCTTCACTGCTGGACTGCCTCAAAATGCATGTTCCACAGCATGAGACATTAATGCATGCCCAGTTCTATGTGTAAGGCACCCTCAGATCAGGGTGCAGGTCACAGCCCTGCCGGTGTGACCCTCAGGGCACTTCCTTCTCCTCCACTTCACCCCCTGACTGAGACTTACAGCACTGGTTGTCTCCAGCTCTTTTCTCCAGGTTGCTTTCTACGAGAACTCTTCCAGAACAGCTGACTTTCCAGTGATGTCTGACTTGATCTGAACGTGCTTTCAAACACACGGTGCCTTTTGTCCAGTTAACCACAAAACATCCAAGGAGGGCAGCACGTCTTGAGACAGAGGTGCCATCCCATCCCAACCCGGGGGACTGTGGGGATGTCACCTTGGTAGCACAGGACAGCAGGAAAGCATCTCTCCAGCACAGTGAGCAGCACGAGAGTGGCACAGCACAGCAGCCAGGGACAAGTTGCCTGGCAGAGCCCCACAGGGCTTTCCCTTGGCTCTGTGTCCAAGGCAGGCACTGATCTCACTGCACCTTGCCAGCACTGCCCACAGCCAAGCTCAGCTGGAAAGCAAACTTAACACACCCTGAACACACTGGGAGAAGAGTCACCTCAAGCTGCAGAATCTTTAAAGGACAGGAGAGGCCCTTGGCAATGGTGCTTTTTGATAAACCAAAAATAGGCAATCCCCTGGAGTCACAAAGTGCAAAGCTCAGATTGCTGCCTAAAGAGATAACACACAAATTCTCCTAGGGGTTAACCTATGGGACAGGGAAATGAAGTTATTCACCTATTTTAAAGAAAATGAACCATTTTCCCCTCTTTGGAATCTAACACTCTAAAAGGACACTAACTGACATCAGAAAGGCATCAGCAGGTGGCCTTGTGCACATGCAGGTCGTTTGGATACAGGTATGTGTGCATCCAGGTCAGTAAGTGTGAGCTCTCTGGGCACAGCCCAGTGTGATCTGAGCCTGCCTAAACTCACTGTACCTACAGCAAACACAGACAAAAACCCACCAGATAAAAAGGCAGCAACTCATTACACACAGATTGGAAGAGCAGCACTGCACTGGGAATAAATCAGCACAGCTCAGGTAATTCCCTTGTATGGTTCCACCAACAGCAGCCATCTAAAAATCCATTAACTCCAGCCAGTTTTGAGGAACATTCCCTGCAGTATCCACTGCTGAATTTAATTAAGTGCAGATATATTATTGATTTACAGTTCAAATAATCATGGTGCCCACCAAGCTTTGGAAAATGTCACTTTTTTATGACTTCACCACGGCTACTTGTTGCAGAGTCAGGTGAACGAGTTTGGTTTTCTTCTTTTTTGCCTCTAGGAAAATCTTGACGTGACTTAATGGAGTCTGAAATGAGAGCTCTGGGGCTGGAAGGGTGGTGAGCAGAGAGAAGAAGGCCTGTGGAAGGATGATTTATGGGGTATATTTAGCAGATGAGATTTTCCTTAGACAGGAAGAAATACTGCAGCTAAATACCTTGTTTTCATGGAAACTGTGCACAGGGAATCGAATTCATGAGGCTGAAGAAATTAAGAACAAGTGAAAAGAGGAGGATGATAAAGAAGACGTCAGATGCTCACGACTTCCAACTGCTGTTGCTTTCCCCAGATAATGACAGATCTGCCCAGTTTGAAAGCAGTTTTACTGCCAGGTTCCAGCATGCTGTGCCACTGAGAAGGGCATGCTGAGCAGGTGAGACTCAGCTGTACCTGTGTGTCAGCCCAGCAGCAAAGGACTGCAGAGGAGACACCCAAATCTGCTCCTTTGCCCTCAGCCACCTACCTGGGTTTGGTTCTGCCACATAACATCCTTTGTTCGGTAGTTGCCTAGAAAATAAAAAAGTCTCTAAATGGACACTCCTCACTTTTAAAGATAGTTCTGGCCAGGAAACATCAGGGCTGGAAGCTGGTGACTGCTCCCCTTTAAAATCCTGACCATTAAGCTTCAAGGATCTCAATAACCTTCAGGAAATGGAAGTGTTTCCATTAAACACCCTTAAGGGTTAATCAAAATTACTGACATTCCTCTAAATATTGAATATGATCCAATTAATGGCCCAGGATTAAAGTAAAATATTGAGCAGAGTTCTCTAAAAAGCATGACAGATTATGTTTCATCTTCTCAAACTAAAAACACATGCAGTTAAAAAACTGTTTAATCAGAGCTAGTATTGACTCTCTCTTCTCCTCTCTACAGAACACCACTCATTACTTTAAGCATCATCTTTGGAGCACAATCAAAAACCTTTTAAATTTGTGTGAAGAAACATTGGCCTCCCCTTGATTATGATCATCTCTGGTACTCTCTTTGGGCTAATGTGTTTATCAAGTGAGGTAGAATCTCTGTAAACTGTTTTTTAAGCATTATTCATCACCAAAAATGTTTGTTTTCCAAACAGGAGCAGTAATACAGTGAGGGTTGTGTTTTGTTTGTGAGAGACTTGCATTTCCATAGCAGATTAACTACATTTTTTTTAATATCCATGCTGAGGTTAGAAAGCAAAGAATTAGGATGATAAACTGTCAGGGTGAACAATGGTTATTTACATCCATTTCTACAGAAGTTACATTTCTGTGAGCTAAGGAAAAAAAGGAGAGAAACTGAATTTTCTGTCAAACCTATAAGTATGGTGCTATTTAGAAGACTCAAGAGAATCACCTAAAAACCCCAAAGCATAAGACATCTCTTCCTAATGGGGTTGATTTTCAGGAGAAGTGGAAGGCTGCCACTCCAACTGCAAATGATAGGAACAGCTCACTGTGTGGACACTCAGGTCACTCCAGGAACGAGGTCCAGAACAGCTCCATGTCAACAGCCAGTCCCTTCCATCTGCCAACACTTTGGTGCCATATTTTAAACAGGAGACAGGAAAAGGGCTTCTATCAGGAATTTACTTCTTGACTTAAAAATAAATCAACAGTTTCCCACATTGCTGCCTTCCACAACTTTACTGCAAGTTGTGGCTATTGAATATTCTTCTGAAAGCTGTACCCTCTTGAAGCAAACCACTGGATAAGAACCTCTGGGTAAGAAATGTACTTAAGAGATACATTTCAATCCCTCATATGATTTTATTTTCCTGTCATGAACTTTAATCCAGCCTTGTAATTTAGGGCCATGAAGGAAAAGATTTCTGACTCATGATTTTTCATTGCTTGGGGCTGGCAGTCGTGACGTTTGGTGACTCTGATAATTGCCTGGATTTCAGGTCCTGAACGAGAACAAAACATGAGCTCCAGCATCACGCACTCCCGGGTTCCTAATTAGATCTCTTTTAAACACAATTAACTTAGTGCAAAATGGGATGACAAGTCATCATACGACCAGTGAAGGCAACAGTCGGACAACTAACACGCTGCTGTGGTTAACCCTTGTGTCTGTGAGCAGTGGAGGTTGTTAACCAGCACTGCCAGGCATTCCTGCAGCTCACACACCAATCCATCCCCAAAATACCTCCAGGAGTCACCAGCCATATTCATGTTCAAAGGATTCCCAATTTTCCACTGCCAGCTTTGACAGAGACTCATCCATGACTTCTGCCAGTGCTATTTGACTGTGTTCCTACAAACATTTACAGGGTCTGAAGATCTCAGCTAAGCACGTGGCTCCAGAAAATGCAGCCACACAATTGCTTTCCTACTGCCTCCCACCTCCAGAATGAGTGTAGTACTCATCTGCTTTAGGAAGCTGGGAAGGAACTGTTAAACTGTTGGACAGAAAGTCCATTCTTATAACTGCAATCCTATTACACACTAAATTGGTTCTAAAATGTGAAGAGGACCCAAGAGCATGTTCTGTTTCTCAGAACACACCAGTCCTTTTGCTGTGAACAGATCCTGACTGACTCAGAGCTATTCCAAATAACCATTCCCTCTACTTATTTTCCAAGAAGGAAGCATCTTACACCGATGATTATCCAAGCATGAGTGCCCCAGGGCTTGTGAAAGGAAACTGCAATGGATGGCCCACACATCAGGTCTTCTCTTGAGTGTGGAATTAAAGCCTGAAGAACAGACATCTCAGAAGCACTTGTGGGTGACAGTTGTCCTCGCTCTGCTTCCAAGAACAATAAATGCTTGTGCAGTCCTCATCTACACAGACACTGCAGGAGCTTAGGAGCAAGAGCACCACAATGAGACTAATAATGCCACTCAGGAGTGCTTCACAGATGCAGCCATTTTCATCCTCAGCCTGCAGCCCAGCTCTGACATACCACAACCTGGCCAAGTCAAGCTCATATTCGAGTCTCACTGACTGAAGGAAACATGGGGAGGCTGAAGGAGCACAACTGACAGGAGCACATGAGAGTAACTGTACTGAGAAGAAGTAGGATGGTAATAATCACCTACTACCTGGCACACTGTGCTTATAGATGTGGAAGTCACCCACAAAGGAAAGGGGGGATCCTGCAGAGCTGGCCGAGGCACTCACAGCACTGCACAGCTGCTGCATGGACCTCCTCACACACCCACCCATCTCTCCATGCACGCATCCACTCATCTCCTCACCCATCCATTTACCTCCTCACACACCCACCCATCTCTCCATGCATGCATCCACTCATCTCCTCACCCATCCATTTACCTCCTCACACACCCTCCTCGACCACTGTGTCCAGCAACTACCAAAGGTTTCCCAGGCCGTTGCTTCCAGAGTAGACTGGACTGGCAGCTGGGCAAATCACCCCCTCCCATCCCAAGGGACATGGCAATGCAGACCTGCCATCCTCAAAGGAGGTTCACAAGAAGCCCCAAGCACAACATTAAATACCGTTCTGCAGCTCAAAATCGGAACTGGCCTTCTCAGTTCAGCCTCAAAGGGATTCTGTACATTTTAATTAGTGGGTTTAATTACTGGCAGCAGATTTATTATTCAGGCCAAAAAAAGCTTTTTGTGCAGTTCATCTCTTCCTTAATTTGAATTAAAATCTGATTGAGAAACCAAGTTCTGCACGTTTGACAGTGCTCAAGTTACTATTTTCAGTCATGTTTAGCGCCAGCCTTCCCCCAGGTAAGTACATTGCCGAGCAGGCATGCTGGATTTACATCTAAACAACATATATTTTGATTGTTACACGTCCCAGCCCTCAATAACCCACCTGAAGTCTACGGCAATTAGCTTACAGCGTGGGAATTCAGGATTATTTCATTTAATGCACCCAAAATATTTATTCAAAGACAACAAACTCCTGAGACTCATTTCAAACTATATATTAAAAACATAAAGACCATCATTCAGGTAACAGTGTTTTGGACATTCATGAATGAAGCATGTTCCAGTGCGTTAAGCTGACTTAAACAAGTTTTTTAATTGCTTAAAGCAGCATGTTACTGTCAGACCTAAAGATGGACAACTACACAGAAAAGGTTTAGCAAAACGCAGGTAGTTTTTGGACAAACACAGCAAGTGTAATGTACTGAACTGGAAACCCTGTAAATACACTTCAGGTAACTAGAAAGACAGAGAAAAGCTTCCTTTTTCTTCCCCCTTCCCTCAGAAGTGCAGAAGCTGGAAAGGGCCAGCGTTCCTGGCGAGAACACCTCCAGCCATGGAAGCTTCGGGCACGCTGGTGGAGGGAGGGCCGAGGGAGGAGGGCTCAGCACTCCCTGCCGCAGAGCCAGCTCAGCTGAGCAAGGCCCCACGTCAGGGATGTCAGCTGCGTTCCCAAGGAAACGCCTCCACACAGCCCAGGCTGCAAACATCCACATCCAGCTTCTCCCAGCAGCGCCAGCCACCGAGGATGCCACGGACACACCTGCGTCACTGCCCCCGACCGAGCACACCCCTGCAGGGAAACCTGCCCCCCAGAACCCCAGCACAAAGCAGTGTGGCACTTGTGTCCCACCACGGCACGCGCCAGCCACGCCGCAGAGCCCAAACCACAGAGCTGCACCTTCCAGAAATCAGGGGGATGGAAGAGCCCCCGGGATCTAACGGGGTTATACTTTGGATTGAGAACAAATACAGAACCCCCTGCACTCCTCACAAGGGGTGAAAACATTGGCACTGCTTTCAGCCACCTAGGACCTAGGGCAGCTAGGAAATGTTCAGTTACTGATGCAGACAGACCCTGAAAATCAAGTACCATGTATTTAAGAGACTCTTGCTAAACTCAGCCTTGCAGGAGAGTAAAATGATTCACAAGAATTCTATATTTATAACAAAGATTCACTGAAAATGACTCATGTACTGAGCCAATCTTATTTTAAATAGAAGGGAAAAACCTCTTGAAGAGGCACATGAAACTGGAGTGGGGGAGGGAAGAGAACTGCACACACAGGAGAGCCCCAGCCAGGAGCAGTCAGCCAAATCTACTGGAAGGGGTTTCTCCATTCAGTCAGCCAAAGAGAAAACAGAACATTCAGCTTCACCTGCTTCAAGGTCTACATTCAAAGCAGCAGCGGGCTGGGCAATAATGAGTCAGCTCATGGAGTTATTAGTTCTTCAGATGCTGAAGAATCCAGAACACAAAACCAACCAGAATCACAGTGGGAGGAAGAGACATGTGAAGAAGACTTCACAGTATTCCTAATTTTGGCCAAGCAGAGTCTAACAGAAATAGCTGCCTTACACCAAGCATGGCTTCCAGAACAGGATTTCAAGAGCAGGGACCAGATAGACCACACTGGGAGCTCTCTGGATCACACAGGCAATCTGCAGCAAGGGCACTGGATCAGGGATCCTGCACCTCCTCCTGTCTTGGGACCATTTCCCACAGTTACTTTTTCTCCTCTGTACAGTACAAATGAGCAGTAGATAAATTTTAGTAGGAGTTACTTTATGATTTTTAATGTACACACACATGTAGCAATTATAAAAAGGTGGCATGGGCCTGAACACCATGATTTCTAATGTCTAAATCCCTGCATTTACCTCTGACAGCAGAGAAAAGACATTTCTAGAGGAAAAGTAAGGTTAGGTAGTGTTAGCTCTTCCACGTGACATTTACCACACAAGGCGATGATGTGACTGCTGTCTTCATGGACAAATTTCCGGGTGACAGCCTCTTCCATGATCTGCTTCACCTGAAATGAGCAGAGAGAAATGATTGTACGACCTCAGCACAAACCAGCACAGCATTTGGGAGTTGCTTTCAACCACTGCTTGCCTTTTCCCCATCACAAACAGACTCACCACTCACATAGGTCACATTTTGCAGGGAAGGATGGATTTAAGGAGGGAAAGGCAGACAAAGCCAAGCAGCTTACCATGGGATGAGGGAACCTCTGGCAGAACAAGGACAGGTCTCTTTGGGGTGTGCCCCCACAAAAGGCTGAATTATTTCAGCGTGCCCAGCATACCCCCTGAAGAACTGCTCCAGCACAAGCTCCAGAGGGCTGTGCAAAACTTTATGATTCACCCTTGGCCCTCCTGCACACAGTTCCTATGCTCATGAAACCAGATCATGTGTTGCCATGTTCCCTCTCCACTTGTGTCCTTCAGCAATTTTTCAAGCACAAAACATCCCTGAGCTACACAAGCACACAGCCCTAGAGGAGTTTATGGCCACCTTCCCCCTGCCTGGGGACTTCACATGCCACAGCAATTACAACTTATGCCCTCAAAGCTCTGCTGCACCAAACACTATAGAAAATTATTACAGAACCTACAGAGAAGGCAGTGCCTTCAGTTTCTGCTTCAAGACACGATTTAAGAATTACAGCAAATAAAATTACATTTATCACACTTCTTAACATTTAAAACAAAGTTCTTTTCCAGTTCCAGGGCTGATGTGCCAAGCTCCAGAGGGAAATCAGTGTAAATTACTGACTTTCAAAAATTAAGGGAGAAAGAGACAACTCTTACAATGAGGCTCTTGGTGAGATGCTGCACTCACTCTCCATTCATCTGCTACCTTATTCCTCCCCAAAGGCTTCCTCAGCCTGACACCAGCCGAAACCTATTTGTCTCCACCAACTCATTTATCAGACACTCATTTCCTCCTGGCCACAGAGGGCTTGCTCTTTTCCATATACAAATCCACCATCATTTTTGGCTTCTCTCAATTGTGAGCTATAATTACAGGGTTAGGACACTCTGCCTAAAGAAATGCCAATTCACTTTCAGTATATGAAAGTAAGTGGTACCGTGACAGGAGACTTAACCAGACACTCCCTTCTTCCAACATTTAGGGCTAGCTGGGTCCCCCTCCTCCAGGGCACTGACAGGTCCAAAGGTCTGGAGCCTCCCCCCTCAGCGCTGGAGCAGCAGAAGGTGCAGGTGCAGCACTCCACTGACAGCTGGGCTCTGCAGCTGCCTATGGGGACGCTTTCTCCAGTCTGGAGGGGCACCCTCCTCCTCTGCCAGGCCAATTCTGGATGCTGTAACCAAGCATCCCTTCCCCCAGGAATCATGTTGAGGCCTCCATGCCCACTCGTACACCCCCAGCCCGGCTGGCAGAAGGCTGCAGCTCCAGCACTTGCTGCACGAGCCTCTCAACACATGGCATTTGCCTTGCCCCAAATCCTGGATCAAGTGGATCCTCCAGAATTTGTGCTCCTTATCAAACAGGAGCCCTCTGAGTTGCAAAGAAAACATTGGAGGGGAAAAAGCAAACAAGTAAGAGGTTTTGAAAGTAGAACATGTTTTATAGCTGAGGACTTCAAAGCAAGTGTTTTGCACTTTATAAAACCTGGCTCGCTGCTCACACCTGAGGCCTGGCAATATAAACTCTGAGCAAGGCAATTTGTTTCTTTCCTGCAGCATTTCTGACACGGTTGTTAGAACTCGGGACCTCAGTGCTCAGCAGCCAATTTCCTGCTACCACACATTTCCCAAGCATACTCCAGACACGGGGTTTTATTAGCTCAGTATGTTATTTACATCTCAGTCAACAAAAATTTTAAAGTGTATAAAAACTGAGAAAGCAAATGGTTTTTCAGAGGCACCATCCAGTGCCTCCCAGCAGACGTCAAACTCAAGACTCCAGAGCTGAGAGCACAGAGCAGGCACTTGGTGTGTTCCCAACTGCCACCACATCCAAGCAAGCTCCGTGCATTTTCTGGAGAGTGAGTGAATGTTATTAGAAAACATTTTCAAGGCATAGACAGGAGATGAGAAGATTCAAAAGCTGGAATGCAGTGTTCTTCAATCCCACGTCATCCCTCACTGCCACGTAATTCATGGATGCTCCAGGCAAGGAGCTAAAGCAAATGTTTCTGATCAAATGGAACACAAGCCTTTTTTTTTTTTTTCTTTTATTCCCTTGCAATTTTGCCTGGCTTTGTAGGGACTGCTGTGCCTCTGTTCTCCGCTCACACCCACTGGCAGTTACCAGCAGACCTGACCAAGCTGCAAATTAATCTCATTAACAGAAGCATCACCACTGCCCCCCCAGGCACCCATCCACCCGCGCAGGTAAGGGAATCCTGCTGCTGGTGCAAGGGATGCAGGGGGGGCTGCAGCCTCCAGCTGGGCCAGAGCTGCTCCCAGAACCTGGAGAGGGAGAGCCTGGGCTGAGGTGTGACACCAGCTCCCTCAACTGCCCTAGAAACACCCCTCCTGTTCCCTGTGCCTCCCCTGCAAGTCAGTACAGGAGCCACACACCATAACCAGGCTGTCACCTGCACCTGCCAGGTGGCACAAGCACAGAGGCAGCACCTGCAGGTCAGTCTGTCCGTGAGCCAGAGGCAGCAACAGGGAACCACATCAGCCTCAGTGACACCCTGCTCTCCCTGGAGATGGTACTTCATGGGCACCACACCTGCCAGCCACTGCCGAGCAGGGAGAGCTCTGCCCACCCAAGTACAGATCTCAGCACTTGAGGAGCAAGGAAGGTCCTGGTGGCAGCATTATCCAGGTAAAGCACAGCAAGCTCCCTGAAGACAAGCTGCTCAGCTTTTGCACCATGTTTTCATGGATCACTGCTCTGACCTTCTCCCACATCCTACAATGGCCAAAACTTTCAGAAGCAAACACCAGACCTACATCATAATACATGGATTATTTAGTAAGTTTCACCAAAAAAAGTACAAAAGAGAAATGCCTTTATGTTTCATTTTTAAATTTTTGTTACAAGGAAGCTTTATAAATGGCAAAGAATAGTGCTCATAAAGTACCAGAATAACCAGGACCACAGCTAAAGCCCACAGTGTTTTCTCCTCAAAGGGGAAAACTTCATGTCCAGCACCTGTGCCTTCTTCAGCTTGTACAGCTACTGCTCATCTCCTTTATCAATAGCGCTGCTGCACTGACTCCTTACTGCTGAGGAAGGACTGGCTGGTGCGAAGAGAAGCTGTTCAATAACTACTGTATTTCTGCTCAGAAGTGGCTGCACTTCAGTTGCACGTTGAGACATTTTGTTTCTGAAGCACTCTGAAATCTTTCAGCGAGGAACTGCTAAGGTTATTGTTATCCTGTTTGTTTCACAGCTAGAAAGTGCTGTGTTTAAATCCAGAAATGTCAAAACCCTCCATTTCAGGAGGCAGAAGGAAATGGCCAGAGAAAAGCCTATTTTATGACTCTGCTTGTCACAACAGATTTTCCTGCAGAGAGAGAGAAATGTTTGAAACGTGAACTTCCAAGCAGCCTCAGCATGAATCCCAGCAGAGTTACATTTTCAAAACACATTACATGTCTTCTTTTCTGTGAGAGCCAACAAAATACATTCCCTACCAGTGGGAACTGAAAGTCCATCTGAGGAAAAGCAAACAGCATTAAATTTCCCAAAGGAAAAATGCCGAAGTTTTAGCTGAGGGTGAGGCAAAACAAACTGAACACTTTGCACTGAGTGACTTTGGAGATGACAGTTACATATTTTGCAAAGACAACTGAATCTTAACGGGCTTGGTGGAACAGCACACAGAAAGAAGCTGTGGCCTCTGAACTCCTCTGGATATTGAGGTTATGGGAATATAATTTCATGGGAAGTAGAGCCTGGATTTAAAGGCCAAGGGAAGGGAACGATGGCTCTGAGAATGGCCATGGATGAGTCAGGTTTTCCCAGCAAGCCCACCAGCACACAGTATGCAGAAGTGGCTGTGTGAAAAGTCACACAGCATAAAAAATGAGGCTGAAAATTCTATCAGAAAAAGTTAATTACGGTCATTAAGGGCAGCATCATCTGATGGGTGGTTACAAGTGACTTGTGTTCAATTCCTGCCTCCATCAATTGATTACTTAAGACAAATAAAATCTCCATCTCAGTGTCTCCAACTGCCTTCTGAGCCCATTTTGTTACTGTGAGCACAGACAGGGGCCACACGTTGTGAGGGCACAGGTGAGGAGTGTTACCTCAACCTGCTTACAAACAACCTGCTTACAAACACCAAAGCTGGAAAGCTCTGGCCAACTCCAAAAAGCCAAGCCACTATACGTGTTCTAAAAGAGCATTTGTAAGGATCTGGAGATGGAAAAAACAGATCAATGACAAAACAAAAAAGCAGATGACACAGAAGGTACAAATAACACTTTCAAGCATTATTCAAGTAATTTAAAACCCAAGGTCCAATTAAAAACATTTTAGAGACTTTAAAAACAAATTAGCTTCAGATTTTTTAATTACATACCACTTGTTCTCAGCTCGAGCTGGCTTGGATCTCAAAAATCCACTTCACTTTCCATTTCGTACATTAGCACAAGATTGTAATTTTCAGATTTGGAAAACATTTTTCTGGTTTATTTATATATTTAAACATTACCCAGGAGAGCAAGCACACTCACTTCTAAATAAAACCTTACACTGTATTGGCTCAAAAGTCGTAGTTTAAGCTAAAATTTCTAATCCAAGTGGCAGATTCCTGGCTGCATTTAGCAGGTACCACCAGGCAGCCCCCATCCAGGGGCTGGCTGGGTCAGTCCAGGACATGGTCCTGCTGCTCTGCATACATATCATACATGCCTGTCCCTGCTCTACCCTTCCACTCTCCCCACGCTGACTGAGACACCTGATGTGTTCTGGTTTCAACACTAACGAATATCAGGACACCGCAGTCGGGCTCGGGAACCTCGCCCATAGCAACAACTTTTCAGCTGAGCTTTGATGGATCCTGCTCCCCTGCTGTCTCCCCAGTGCCCGGGGAGGGGAAGGAGCAGGAGGGCAGGTACCTGTTCAAAATACTTGCTATCGCCGTGACGGACAAACATCACACCTCCACCTCACTGCTGTGCAAGAACAGGCAGCCACACACCGCTGTGACACGGTCAGAGCCACAGGGGACGGTTCCCGGGAGCACCGGGGAGGGGCCGCTCTCCCCGGGGAGTCCCAGCTGAACAGCCGTGCCCGCGGTCCCAGGAGTGTGCCCAGCACAGGCACCTCCTCCCGCAGCCCCTCGGCAGGGACCCTCAGCAGGGGCTGCTCCCGCCCGGAGCCATCGCAGGAGCTCTGTCTGTCCGTCCGTCCTGCCGAGCACCCCGTGAGGGCACCTCTCGAGGGAGCCCAAACGCGATGTGACCGTCCCCCGTTCCTGAGCACACCCGGCCCGGCCCGGCCGGGTCCCCCACACGGTGTGCTGGAGCCGCCACCCGAGCTCCCCTGCCCAGGTGCCAGAGCCGCCGACAGCCCGGTGACAGCCCGGTGACAGCCCGGTGACAGCCCGGGAAGGGTCGCACGGACCCCACCGCCTCCCGCGGGGACCGGTCGCGGCCGCCCGCCCGGACACCGAGGCTGGTCCCTGCAGGGACCCTCCGCGCAGCCCCGAACCGCCCCCGCCCTCACCTCCTTCTTCACGTTCCACAGCAGCTTCTCCTTCGCGGCGTCCGCCGAGCCGCTCATGGTGGCGGCTCCGGCCTCAGGGCGGGCAGCGCTGCCGACCCGCGCCCGCCGCCATCTTCACCCGGCCTGACGTCACCGCCGGGGCGGCGCCGCGCAACACGGCCGCGGGGGGGCGCTGAGGAGCGGGCGGGAGCGCCTGAGGGGACCGGGATGGGAGAGAGATCCGGGAATGGGAGAGAGATCCGGGAATGGGAGATCCGGGATGGGAGAGAGATCCGGGATGGCAGAGAGAGATCCGGGATGGGAGAGAGATCCGGGAATGGGAGATCCGGGATGGGAGAGAGATCTGGGATGGGAGAGAGATCTGGGAATGGGAGAGAGATCCGGGAATGGGAGAGAGATCCGGGAATGGGAGAGAGATCCGGGA